>NW_004444114.1:5082376-5186208 GCF_000243295.1 Trichechus manatus latirostris
CTAACGAGGTACAGGAGTCCAGTGACAAGGGCCAGAAAGCAAAAGGGGACAAGGAAGCTGGTGATAGGGAACCCAAGGTTGAGTAAGGATACTGTTGATGTGTTGTGAGACTGTTAACCATTGTCATAGGGCAACATTTGTAGTAACTGTTAAATGAGAAACTATTTTGTTCTGTAAGCCTTCATGTTAATTGAGAATAACAGCACAATTCTAAGAGCGTAGTCAATGTCACTGAACTGTGCATGTAGAAATTTTTGAAATGGTGTATGTTTGGCTATGGGTGTTTTCACCAAAAAAAAAGAAAGGTTGAGAAGTTACAGGGTTGATATGTTGTGGGGTTGTTCACCAATGTCATAAAACAATATGTGTACTTCTGTTTCATGAGGAACTATTTGTTCAGCCTTCACCTGAAGTACAATAAAAAAAAAAAACGAAAAAAGAAAAGTTATTCTATAATGAGGGAAAATTGGGATAAAGAAAAATAATTATGCAACGTATCTCCTGTCGTATGAATCTTAACCATCTTAGCAGGTAAAATTGGATGGAATGTTTTACTTACATGATTACAGAACCATTCATTTTCCTTCTGATGAATCTGACTCAGGTTACTTGAATTATAGAAATGATGTCGTCTTATCTTAATGATGGCCTTACAAAAAATGTGAACATTTCATTTTTCCCCTGCATCAGTAAGTACTTGAAATCTCCCTGACCTCTCCCAAAAAATCAATCATAAATTGTTACAGGAAAAAAAAAATCTCTCAAAGATCTTGAAAGAATGTGGTAATTTGCTCATGCACTTGTTCAAAGAATACAAGTCTAGCTCCTCACCAAACACAAAGCTGAATGATTACCATAAAAATGTATGACGTATATAAAAGTTAATAGCCATAACACCAAAAGCTGCCAAGTATAAGAACAGAATAAAAGTGAAAGCTTCCGCCTCACAACTTCTATTTGCTTTATAAACCAGAAACAATTTTTTTGAGGAGCTTTGAGGTTTTGTTCCATCTATTTCATACTGTTTATTTTAGTGGGATACAATTCATTTATTGCTTTGAGGGAGCATATCGATGGATAGCCATCAGGAAAAGTGATGTGAATACGTAGATATAGATGCAGATATAATTAAAACACATATATCTGGATTCTTTTTTCCATTAGAACCACACTTTATAAGAATCATGCTATTTATTTTTTTATATGTATATCAGTTTACATCGTGGATACAAAACTTAACAGAAAATCGTATCTCCTCTTTTCAATGAAATCAATGTTGTTTAAAAGCAAGCATCTCTGGAGAGCATCATCCATGCAAGTATATGACTCTTTTATATAAGCCACATGTTCTATTTTTTAACCACAAAAGAATATCATTCAAGATCTAGGTCTAGAATACTGACTCTCAGAATAACTATCATCTATCTTTGGTGCAGTGGTTAAGCGTTCGGCTGCTAACCAAAACGTCGGCAGTTCAAATCCACCGGCGTCTCCTTGGAAACCCTACGGGGGCAGTTCTACTCTCTACAATACAGTCATTATTAGTGGGAATCAACTCGACGACAATGGGTTTTATCCTTGCAAAAGTAAATACAAATTTCTTAATGCATCTGTAAGCCCGTGAATTAAATCAGTATGTGTGGGTGTGGATGTAGATATGGATGTGTGGTATACTGGGCATATGTAAAATACCCAAAACCAAACCCACTGCAGTCGAGTCGATTCTGACTCATAGTGACTTTACTGGACAGAGTACAACTGCCTCATAGGGTTCCAACACTAAATTTTTACAGAAGGTGACTACTACATCTTTTCTCCTGTGGAGGGGCTGGTGGGTTTGAACCCCGACCTTTTGACCTTTCAATTAGCAGCCAAATGCTTTCACCACTGCACCACCGGGCTCCTTATGGAGGAATTATGCCTAACAACAGGGATTTAGGTTTGTTTCTCCCATCACTTCCCTCATGTCTCTGATCAACCAAAACAAGCTAATGGGAGTAAAAGGGGAATAAAGGAAGGACCATAAAATTAGGACTCAGTTGATGTTAACTTCCCAGCTATGAAATTTTGGACAAGTTTCTCTCTCTCTAGGTGCTTACAGTCTTCATTTGAAAAACTGAGATAATGATACTACACTCAAATTTAACAGAATTTCTTAAAGCACTTTGTGAATAGAAAAGTTTTACATAAATGTTAGTTGTTACAATTGAGGGATATACTTTTATATTTTCTTTTATATTAGAATCATAAATTTAAGTGCTTGAAAGAATACAACAGAGACCATATTATCTAATTCTCTCATGTTACATATAAAGAAACTGAAGTTCAAAACTGCTAAGAGAATTACCATTTAAATCTTAACTCTTTTTATTCTCAGAACAATTCTTGTTCTGCTTCAGTTTTACACCTTCCATATTTTGTTTGTAAGGAGCCCTGTTGGCTCATGGTTAAAAGCTCGCCTGCTATCAAAAACATAGGCAGATGAAACCCACCAGCCGCTGCGCAGGAGAAAGATGTGGCCATCTGCTTCCATAAAGATTACAGCCTTAGAAACCCAGTAGGGATATTCTACTCTGTCCTATAGGGTCACTATGAATTGGAATCAACTAGATGGCAGTGGATTTGGTTTTTGGTTTATATTTTGTTCTTAGCTGTCATGTGATATTTCTCCCTGCCAAATTTAATTAACGGAAAACCAGGTCTTATTGTGTTACATTCTGTAATCTAAATAGAAACTCCTTCTCTTTGGTCATATCTGTGGCTTTGGCTTCTATGTAATTTCTCCCAAACACATCTTTAGTGTCACACTGCAGTTGACTTATGGTTTAACATTAATTTTTCATGCAATAGGCTAGCACCATTTCACAAGGTTTGTTTTTTTAGAACATTCCGTCATCAGAATGTTAACAAACCCATCTGAAAAAATGGTTAAACATTGGTAGCCCTATGTTTAAAATAAACCTTAAAAATTATTTTCCTTAAAACAGAAACCCTAAGGGTTTCTTATGAGCCTTTTGAATCTCCAAAAGTAGCATATCTTACTTTCTCTTTTTTGGTATGGTACCTCTTTTATTTTTTATACACAGCATGCAGCCTAGAGTTCTGATATCACACTTTGGGAACACTTTATTAAAGCAAAAACATTCTAGCACTGTTGTTGTTGTGTGCCATCGAGTCAATTCCAACTCATAGCTACCCTACATGACAGAGTAGAATTGCCCCCACAGGGTTTTCTAGGCTGTAATATTTACAGCAGCAGACTTCCAGGTCTTTTCTCCCACATGGCCACTGTTGGTTCGAACCTCCAACCTTTTGGTTAGCAGCTGAGCGTTTAACAATTGCGCCACCAGGGCTCCTTATTATTTGGGGACTAGACACATTTCATCTTTAACACTTATGCATTTTATTCTCCATATGCATTGGCAGATATTTGTACAAACAGTGTCTAAGTGTGTTTTGTATGTTATGTCAGCACAAGAGTTTGTGTTAGAAATCACAGGTTTTGGGAAGTTCTCAATTTTACACACACATGTGTATTTTAACAATTGTTAATCGCCAGATATTTACATAATTATTATAAAAACTATCATCAGACACTGTTGCAGGTGTTTTATGTAAATAAAATCTCATTTCATAATATCTGTACATGATAGTCATTACCCCAAATCTACGTGATTCTCTCTATTTTGCACAGGAGAAAACAGAGGTTAACTGATGTTAAACTGATCATTCAAGAACTCTCAGCTTACAAGTGTCAGATCCAGACTTGAAGTTAGATCTCTCTGAGTTTAAAGTTTATATATTTTTCATTGGGCTATTTTAATATGCTATGTAAAAGCAATCAGACTGCCTAAAGCAAGAATACAAAATATCAGATAAATTATATTAATCCACGTTTGTTTTTATTCTAATGAAAGAAAATGTTAAATATATTATTTGAAAGAGAATAACAGCCCTAATCTATATTTTATATATGCCATTTTGGTTAGGCAATACAAAGCAAATAGATTCTACTTTTAATGTATAGAACATAAAATCTCTCTAGAGAGTACAAGTTATTGACTTATTATAAATTTAAATGATTCTTAGAAAATTAAGAAGAGTTTTATTACTGTCTGGTTTACAAACTGAAAATATAATCATAAAATACTATTACTGGAGCCATAAAAAGTTAGCTGGACTGCAAAAGTATAATACGTTATGCCTGGTTATCAAATATGGCTATAGAATATGCCTATCAGGGTCTTAAGCAAGTCTAGTGATAGTTATACTTTGAAATCAGGAATTATTTTGCAACAAATACTTTGTAGGAAAACTGAACAAACAGAACTAAAAATATAAAATAGGAGAATTTACTATTTCATCAGGATTTTCTCTTTCAGATATATTTTAAATTTCATTATATATCTTTCATGTATTTTACAGGAGTTCTTATCTGTACATCATTGTATTGCAGATTTCAAGCAATTTTTCATTCTTATTTCTTATTTACGAGCACTTTGCAATTACTTTGCTCTGTTTTATTCCTTGCAGGTACTAGTACTAGTCTCATTTTACTTATGTGATGCTGATGCTACAGTAAGCCCAAGGTCACATGGCAACTATGCAGTAAGCAGATGAATCAAATCCGGGTCTCCTGGTTCCAGAAGTTGTTCTCTGACTTCTCTACACTGCACTAGCATGGTGATTTAGGAAATAATATTGGAGTTATTATTCCCTCTCATTGAGCATGCAGAATTGTGACCCAGCTGGGGCTGAGACCTCACAGACTCACAAAGACACATCAACTGGGCCCTGAGATAAGACAACAGATGGGACAATCTCAGAAATTATTTTAAGGAAGTTTTCACAAAAGGGCAATAAAACCTAACCCAAAGGACTTCTCACCGTTTGTCTTTTTCTATTAACGTTTAGTGAACAGGAATTTGTTGGACCAATGAAGACCCTCCTGACTTTCGTAACTGAAACCTGTACCAATGATTGTTAAGAAAGATGATTCAAAATGTAAGATTACAATTTCTAGCCAATCAGCGAAAAAGTGATGCTTTCAATGATCCTACCCATTTTGTGATGTTGATAAATACTGATGGCTCTGTAACCGTTCTTTGGACTTGGGCAGACATGGCTGTGGCAGCATGCTTGTCCGCTTCCCACTTCTGCCTTTTGAATATATGCCGAATAAAACTTTCTTTTTGCTTTATTAAACTTTGTGACGTTTTTTCCCTACAACAATGGTAAACACCAAACTGAGCAACAACAGCAAGTATCTCAAGAATTAAATTTTAAAGATTTATTTAAAATAAATCATTCATCTATTAACTTTCAATAAAGTGAAAGAAATATTAAACCAGGAGAATCACAACAAATCTAAAAATAATGGGACACTAATCATTTACAATAAAATACTATGTGAGCTGCACATGTCAAGGCACCATAATAAAAAATAAGATTTCTGAGAAGTTTTATCTCAGGGTTCTGAAAGCCACCTTCAAATGTAGAACAGTAATGTCCACTGTGATTTTCCTAAATTGCAGTTTGCATTTACATGTTCCTAAAAGCTTCTATTCCTCCTGTCATCCTAGCTGGAACTAGTATGACATTATTACCAGATACTGCTCTCAAAAACACGGGTTCTTGGTAAACTTGGAAACAATTATAGGAGACATCAGGAAGAAAAAAAATCTGAACTAGCATCACTGAACAATTCCTTCTACCAATATTAGAATAAAAGCTAGTATCTCAGCTAGAAGCTTCTCATCATAACCAGCTCCAGGGGTGATTTCCCTCCAAAGAAGAAGCAAATAAATTAAATGGTTAGGGCTCAAAAGGTGTATGGTAATTCAATGCCCTTGATACCTCTATCCCATTTTCCTCAGTGACTAAACAATTTGCTTGGATTTTTGTTTATTAAAATGTGGCAGACAAGGTGTCCAGACTGATTTGTCTAAAATAAGTGAACGAGTACCAGATAAAACATTTATCTTTTAAACTTTAGGTATATATATGAGCTGGCAAGAAAACAAGCTACAAGAAGGCTAGGGACTGGAGGTGGGAATCCATAGTTGTACATGAAACCGTGAAGCTGGCTTTTATTTTCAGGATATTTGCTGAACCAGTTAACTTGAATATTGGTTCTCGTGGACCCTTAGACTTGAAACCCAAAAAGTTTATATTCTCAGGGTTTGGGTAAACTAGAAATATATTTACCATCTCTCCTTCTCTAACACTGACTTGAAGCAGAGGAAAAAATATCTTTCTTGAAAAATTCAAAACCATAAGTCAGAACTCACATGAGTATAGGGTCTAAATTGTCTAACATCTAGGTTACGGAGGGAAAAAAATCAAGGTAAGAATTTAAACAGGTCCTAGAACAGCAGAGCTTCCAGATCTCTAAAAAAAGCAAAACAAAGCTTTTCTGGAGAATATGTTAATTTCAGGCATCAAAAAAAAAAAAAAATCACAGGTAAGGATTTCAAGAAAAATAAGCACATAATAAAAACAAATCACTATGCACGTATGGAAATAAGCAACTATGAGTGAAAGACAGATGAAACAAAAAACAGGAAGAATGATCTGCACAATTTAGTAATTAAAATTTTGGAAAAATATAATAGAAAACATTTATTTAATATTTTAAGAAATAAAAGAGGTTTGATAATATTATTAAAGACAAACAGATACAAAAAGAATCAAACACAACTGTTAGAAATGAAGTTATACTATTTGAAATTAAAACTCAGTGGGTAGGTTTAAGAGAAGATTATACACAGCTACAAGCTGTAGAAAAGAACAGGGCACAGGTAGGTTAGAAGACATTTCTGGAAACAGTAAGAATACACCAATCCACAAATTCAAGAAATCCATCTGAATTAATCCCTACAGATTAGAAATTTATAGTCTCTTCAATCCATATGTAGATTGACATAGAAATACGAATTTAAATGTTAAAGTTCTCAGTGAAATCATAAGTCATATAGTCCCTCACAACCATGTGAATATATTCACAATACAAATTCAACAATCTAGTGAAATCATTATATATAAGTGACAAAAGACTAAGTATTGTGTTTGATTAAAAGAAAAAATAGACATTTGTTCTGTTTTAGAGCTAACAGGTCATACCTTTAATTAACTTACTCGGTATAATGTTTACAACTTCCCATCATGAGTTTTTTTTTTTTTTTCTCTTTTTATCTGACTGAAACTGTTAACACAATCACAGCATGATTGTATGGAAATGCAGTTTAAAAAGCTACTTAAATACAGCAATATAAAGTAAAAAACTAATTCTCCACTGAGGCCTTATTTTAAATATCTACATCTTTGTTAGGAGTTCCTGGGTGATGCAAACAGTTACGTACTCGGCTATTAATCGAAAGGCTGAAGGTTTGAGTGTACCTCGAGGTGCCTTGGAAGAAAGGCCTAGCAATCTACTTGTCATTGAAAACCTTATGGAGCACAGTTCTACTCTGACACACAAAAGGTCTTCATGAGTCAGAACAGACTCAACAACAACTATTTTTTTTTTTTTTTTTTGGTTTCTCTTAGTAAATTCAAACACTTTGAAAGTCAGCTATTTAAAAACATTAGATAAGAAAAAAATAAAGGTGGTATTTTCACATTTTTGTAAAATGAAAGAATATGAATTTGAAAAAAAATATTGTCTCCAAATGTAAAGCATACTTGAAACCCAAATAAATATGATTTAATTTTCCTGCAAATGAAAATAGCAAGTTGATATATAAGGATACTTTTGAGAAAATATGTTTGACAATTGAGAAATTATGAAAACTTATTGGAACTCAAGTTTATAAACTTTTCCAAATTTCTCTTACTCAAAAAATACAAAGAAACAAACAAAAAAATCCAAGGAAGTGATAAGAAAGCAGATAGTAAAAGAAGTGAAAACGTAAGCACCCGTTGCCATCTCAGGTAATATTCAGGCTCTGCTTGTTCAATTGTGATGTGTGAAGTCAAATTCGCACCTGTCCGGGTGTGTCAGAATTGGCAGTGGACCCTGGAAGCTGAGCTTACACACTTTACAGAGCTGCATTATCGACCAATAATGCAACCTTTAACATGTCACCATTTCACAGTATGCTGAAGTCTGATGAAACAGAATACCTCTAGAATGTACAACAGAATAATTTACAAGATTCAATGGCCAAAGTCTTTCTCTTTTCCATAGTGTCCTCCCCCACCATGTGACTGAGATATATCACTGAATGATGCAAGGATGTGGGTAGCACAAAAGGGTTTGAAGTGCAATGAACCTGGGACTTTTTCTTTTATGAATCCATATAACCCTTAACAAAGAGCATGACCGGGTAATTATTTGTTTGGTCTGGATGAAATAACTGAGGATTCTCTTCTTTCTTTTTTCAGAGCATCCTTTGATTTTAAATTTGGTGATGACATATACATTTTGGAGGCAGTTACTTTCTTTTGCAGAGAAGCCAAAAAGGCTTCTACACTAAGTCACCCTGGGACAAAGGGATGAACAGAGGAGTCCTCAGAGTGCTGTCTTGGATCCCTGCCACTGGCTGATGGCAGCTGGTGATTAATAATCTTCAACAAAATAGGAATTCAAGCTGGTTTAGGCATACTAGCAAACTCTATGGTCCTATCACTCAAAATCGGTGTAAACTAATTCTAAATAATCCTTAAAATACTCAAGTGTCTTGCAATCAGTTATTTATATAGTAAATGATAAAAGCGCTATGCAAGGCACACAGCGTGTCTGATTCATGAGTAATCAGACACCAATTTTCAGCATCATGTACCAACCATTAATTTATTCTTAAATCAGTAGATTTTTTTCAGAAAACAGAAGGTGCTCATCAACTTCTTTAATACAGTGGCTCATAAAGTTCTTACGCAACTGTAGTACTGGTAACAAATTTATGTCTGCATGACAGAACCAGATGTAACATTAAAATTATCTTTTACTAAAGAAATTGATTCTCTGTGGATTAACTGGCAGCGACATGATGTACTTGAAATCAATGAGATATTGAAGATCATTTTCAGTGATTAAAAATGTATTTCCAACATGTTAGTTGTCTTGAAGGTTTTGAAATGTTCTGTTGTAAAAATTAATTACAATGTTGCATACTATTTTTGTAAGAATTTTTACAAGTGAGAACATTTTAAAAATTTTTCAGGCATTTTCCTTCTTGAAGGTATACAGTAAACTTGTACAAGAAGTAAAAAACAATAACAATCCTACAAGGTCCCTTAGCTCAATTAAAAACGAAACAAAATGAAATAAACAAAACCTACAAACTCCAAACCCTTAAGCACACTAAGCAAAAGGCCTCTTCAAAGAACAACTAAAATCCTCCCTAAGAAACTAATGGGAAATAACAAGCAAAAGTGTTTCTATACTTAAGTTTAATGAAAAAAATAATAAGGAAATTAAAAAAAAAAAAACCTCAGTGGTGAAGATGCAATACAAGTATGTCCAGGCCACGAAGATCCAGTGCCCGAGGGCAACTGAGAACATATCTTCAGACTCCAGAGTGCATATAAACAAACTGCACTGCCTTCCTTTAGCCATCATTATCAGAAAACAAAGGGCTGAAGTCAACCTCAAAGTGTTGCTTACCCCAACCCCTTGCTTACATTCAGGCAATAAATGCAAAGCTAGTTTGTGCCTGAGGATTTTTACCACTGTTTCTTCTTCATGTCTGGAAACTTTGGCTCAGATACCAACTAAACACAGTAGTTTAAAACAATTAACTATTCTCATCCAGGTCTCTATTTCTGCACATCACAAAATTAACACACACTTGGCATTCTTGCAGACCTTGGCACTGTGACTGTGGGTCTGACCAGAGATGCTCTGGCAACACAGTGTAGGGAAAAGCTTCTTTACTGCAGCTGCCAACACTTCTGTCTGACCCAGTGAAACAATTTAAATCTCTCTCTCTCACACACACACACTCATCGAGCAAGGAATGCATGTGAATTAAAACTCAGTTTTAGTTGTTAAAAAACAAAAAAACCAAACCTGTTGCTATCAAGTCAATTCCTACTCAAAGGGGACCCTATACGACAGAGAAGAACTGCTCCATAGGGTTTCCAAGGAGCAGCTGGTGGATTCAAACTGCCGACTTTTTGGTTAGCAGCCACAGTACGCTGTAGCTCATAGTACGCTGTAGCTCTTAACCACTGCGCCACCAGGGCTGAAATCCAAAATCAGTGATGTTTCAGGATGGTCTAGAAGGTTTGAGAAAAAACCGAATGAGAAATCTCGGTTAGCTCACCTTTTCTGTTTTAACATTTCTCTGAGACATTTTCCCTGTCACTTAGGTTCTTCATCTTATTATAAATGACTGAATATATTTGCCTCAAACATTGCTTTGACTGTCTGGATTTTCTGAGTTCAAATCTCCACAAGTTGCTGTTTAGCACAGTAATGACTTTAGAACGTTAATTAGCATTAAAAATTTGCCTGTGGGCACTTTTTCCTGAAGAATGTTTTTCTACACCTTACTCCATAGCTTTGCAACATTATAAGGAGATGTCCTGGTTGTAGCTGAATAAAATACATGTTTTCAAGTGTAAAAGGGCACATTTGCCAATAACCTGGAGTGTTAAGCAAATGCGGTACTTTGTGACAGATATATCTTTAGGAGTTTTAAGAGTGCCCTAGGAACAATAAAGTTACAATGTTCAGCTCTGCCACAATTCTGTTATCCCTCACCTTGGAAAACATTTAAAATGCAAATTAAGAAATTTGCAGTGAATGAATAAAACATGAGCCTCCTTTGTCCTTTTGTAATACTGTAGATGGTGGCAAAAGCAGAGAGGCAAGAGGTAAACTTGTGCTTATCAGTTTCATTTCACCAGATTTCATTATTTGTGAAAGTGATCATCTTTACGTTGAATTCATGTAATGATAATGCCTGCGTTCCCCAGCATCAGAAAAAGAAATTAGAATAATGCAGTTGACTTTGCAAAATATTTTGACAATCTTTGTGTATTCAGAGAACTTAGAGCTAGGTTTAGGATAAATTGGGAGATTGCTTTTTAGCTTTACAACAAATGAAGTAATTATGGCCTAAAATTTATAGTATGGAATTTCTGATCCTTTTAAAATTTAAATACATCCAGATAAGATTCTATACCCAAAATAATTACTGGATCCCTCAAAAGCACCAAAACTTGCAGTTAACACAGGCTTTACCAAATTAAATTAAATTAATTAAATGCTATGCTGGGTCACAGAACCTAACCTCTCTTACTTTCTCTCTACGTCATAAATAATGCTTGACTCAAGAGTAGTGGAAAACAGGAGACGGGAAATACAAACATATAAACCAGTCAGTTAGGATTTAGGAATTCATCCCATGTAATTTAACACAAAATTTGCTGATAAATAAAATGAAGTTTCCTTTTCCATCATTTTGTTTTTGTTCTGTTGCATCTCCCAGGAATTACAAAATGCATCATTTTCCCTTTTAGTGGCAGTCCAATTGTTCACATTCCAATTGTGTTTTCATAAAGCTAATGACAGACAACATTATAAGTGGTCTAGTTTACATTCAGAGTTTGGTGTTTCATCTGTTTCACCAATTCAGGTACCCTTCTCCAATATTGTTTATCTTCCTTGTTATTTTTCTGCAGTACACACTGTTAGCTTGGTGTAGAGACTATGGGGTGAATTAAGCTGAATTATGAAATAATCTGCCAATGCCAGGAAGGACAAACATTGAGTAAACTATTAATTAACCAAATCTACTTAGTAGGTGTATCACTTATTTTCAATGTGTACACTGCAGTCATGATCTTTGAATTTCTAAGGGAAGAAAGGGTTTGAGAAGGAACCAAAATGCAAAACTAAGAACCTGAAAAATGGAAAAATAGATAAATTGATTCCCTCTTTAAGAATAATTTCCTTGAAAGATTAAATCTAAGGAAAGTATTCTCTCATTGTATGTGATAATAGTCTAATCTCAATAACAGCTAATTGATCTAGCAAGTATGCTAAAAAAGGAGGAAAATTTAAAGCAATGTTTAGATTTAAAGGTGCAAAATCTCTAAACTTGAATGACCTTTCCAATAATGAACACATTGAAAGTACTTGATATTCTGAACATCAAGGAAGCAAATTTTAGACAGAACAAAGCATTCATTATTTCAAATAATTATTAAAAACTGAGAACTCTTCGGCCTTTTAAATGTCAAACGCATTATTTGTGGATGATCAGAGCAACACAAAGTGGTTTTAGGGGGGCAGAAAAAAATTAAACACAAAATCAAGCATATCCAATATCTTTGGAAAGCTTCTACAGCATTCACTTAGGAAAGTGTTTTCTTTTTCAACATTCTCTCTTGCAACTAAATGAAAGCCACATATACCAATTTAGATACCAGATTTGTGGATTGGAAATCAGATTTGACAACATCCTAAAAGTCTAATTCACTATTTATCTTATCATGTAAAATTGAAGATAAGTAGAAAGACATCAAAGTAAAGTTGCTAATGTTAACCCCACCCCCACGCACAACCCCAGCTACAGCTCACATTAAATAAAAAAAAAAAACCTCTATTTGGAACAAAATTTTAAAACACTTAAGTACAAATGATATTTCTGTCTCACAATCACAGAATTTCTAATGAAAAAAATAATAAAAAACATCTAGTGAAGCCTAACCCCTTACTTCTGTGTGAAATAACTGAAAATGCCTAATATAGTGTCTTATCCAAGGACTGATTGATGACAGAATAATTCTAGACTCAGAAACCAACACTAAGCCTTGGGCCTTTGCATAATACCACAGTCTATACTAAGGTTTTATCACCAATTATCTGAAACTTGAATTTACTTTCTACCCTTCCTTCTAGAAGTACATTGATAGCTTCCAGAGTCCCACACTTGTTTGGAATACTACCTAGAGATCTAAAACACTATTCTGGGTATTTTGACTTCTTGAACTTCTATCCAGACATGTCAAATCTTTGAAACTTTAGAGAACATTACAGAAATCATTACTACAGAGAGACAGAGGAAGAGATACGGAAAAGAAAAGGAGAGAGAGAGAAATATTTTCTTGCTTTTTCTCATTATTATTCACTAGACAAAACGGGGAAGCATTTCCTTCCTGGAATATGAAATCCTCTACAGACATGAAATAAGCTACAAACTTCAACTCACAATTAAGAAAACTCACAGTACCTTACTTTCCCACAAGGATGTCATCTTCAATTGGATTATAATTTGTTGTTGTTATTAGCTGCCTATCCCTGACATGACAACCACATGTGCTGCAGAGCAGACCTGCTCCATAGGGTTTTCTTGGCTTTAATCTTTAAGGAAGCAGATTGCCAGACCTTTCTTCCACAGAGCCAATGGGTAGGTTCAAACCTACCACCTTTTGGTTAGCAGCCAATCGCAGACCACTTGAACCACACAGTCTGTAGAATTATAGTTAAAGCAGTCTAATTTAGTAAACTTATACAGTATAACTTACTAATTTTTCCTGCATCTGTATTGTGACCATCTTTGAGTACCAGAATACATGCATCTTACTCCACTGGAATAAAATCTCCTCAGGGAGATTTCCAGGACTTAATTTCCAGGACTTAATGCATATATTTTGCTTAAGTTAATAACTAAGTAAACAATATGACCATAATTCATGTGAGTTGGAGGGATCTCGTCTATTACCAAGACCAGAGAGTGGTTTTTGGAGGCTAAAAATCTATTTGAGTACTTACTTCTCCTTGTGTTGCATAGTTCTCATTGAGGATAAGCAGTCCATGTATATATACTTAAAATTATATTTAAAATGTATTTATAGTTCAGAGGCTATTATAGCACATTATAATCAGATGAATAAGAAATTTTATTTGATACAATACAAATTAAACATATCACTTAGATGTGTATCAACTAATGCATGCTCAAAATTTAAGTTTTTTTTAGAAAATTACTATTTTTTCTTTTGAAAGATAATCAGCTTCGAAATTCAGAATATTATCCGGTTTTTATAGATCACTTTAAAGTTCAGTTAAACATTACATCAGAGAACAAATTATTTTCATCTTCAAAAGCTTCCCAGTGGTGCTGAACTTTATTGAAACCAATAAAATCTTTCTAGAAAACACAGAAGGTTCAGTTGCAGGCTAGAATGAGTCTGCATGTTGATGAATAGGGGATTTAAAAACAAATGCCATAACTTAATAGATCACAAAGACTTTCCCATCCATCACCTACTGGAATCTCATAATAAACCTGTGAAGTTATTTATGCTATTTTTAATTCCCATTTTATACCTGAGGAATATTTACTGAGAAAAACTGCTTAACAGTCAGAGTCAGGAATAAAGCTAATGCTGTAGTCTCCAGATTTGATGCACTTTCCCTTTACCACTTTAGATGATAAGGACGATTGCTCCAGAACCAAGAGCTAAGCAATATACTCTATTGTCATAGAATAGATGAAGCCTCTTAGATATCCTTAGCAAATCTTCTCTTTTTAAAAAGAGATTGGTGTTCACTGTGAACAAATATACTCTGGAAAAATCCCAAGGGGAAAAAAAAAGCACTTCTGCAAAAATATTAAACCTTTTACTTTTCTTCACATTATTACGACTCTCTCTTTTAGAGGAACTTCATCACATGTCTTCAAATATTCACATACAGACTTAAAAGATGAAAGGAAAATGTGGACATAACATCCATTCTATGAGAAATTATTTTCTCTTTATTAATGACTCATTCATTCAGAAGAGTTCTTATGATCATAATTGTAAATAGTTCTGAAAATAATACCTAACCAAGAATACAGATAAAACAATACTCATACCTAAAATTGTGACCTTCATTATGCCGATAGATATGTAATATTGCTGGAGAATATCACGAAACTGGCCGTACAAAATCCCTTACAGATTCTTGCTATGAAATTTAAGGTCAGTTCTTACTACTACTCAGATACATTTTCAATCATCTCTAGTCCACTCTCTACAGCCATATTACCAAACCTTTTCCTCTCTCCACTATACTTCCTCAGTGTCCCATTGCCTCAAATAATACTGAGATTATTACTACCTCTCTCTCTCCCTCACTCCCTTCCCCCTCTGGATTTTTTCTACTCAGTTAAAAAATACTCCTATGTTCCATGTTTCACTAAACTCAAGGTATTGTTTTACATCAAACTTCTCCATCATCAAGCTATGAAGACAGACTCTACCCATTGTACTCGGTTCTTCCTATCTACACATTCCTCACAGTTTATACTGGGTCTTCAGTTAACACCATTACCACCATTTTGAGGCTTCTATCTATAATTAAACCAGAGAGTTCTTCATCTATATAATCCATGGACTTTTTGCAGTCCACATACAAACAACATTCAATAACAGTTAAAAAAATCACCCTAAAAACAAATTTTCTCCTAGGTGATCATGCTCCTACTGGTTCAACTTTCAATTTCAAATTCCTTGGTTGTTGTTTTCTTTTTTCCACAAAATATAATTACGTGTCAATGATATATCCATGAGTTTCTCCCCGCTCCTATATTCTTCTTCGACAATCTCACCCAAAATAGTGGCTGTAAATTTCACCTCTAGGCAATCGACTCTTCACTTCATCCTTCTTCTATAAAGCCTCAGTTCCACTTTTCCAGGAGTATCCTGGTATCTATCTTCAGACAGGGGTTAAAAATGAAAGCTCTGAAGTCAGGCTGGCTGGGTTAAAATTTCATCTCCACCACTTATTAGCTGCTTTATTTTTGTTAGGTTGACTAACCTCGCCTTCTTAGTTTCCTAAAATATACAGAGGCTTGATGTGATGGTACCTAAATAATTTATATAAAGCTCATATAAGTATTTCTGATCATAGTAATAATTCAGTAAATGTTAGCTACCATTTACAATTATTTCCCTGAATTTTCCATCCTACGTTCCTTATTTCTGCTAATGGTATATTTGTTTAGTTACTAAAGGTCCATAAAACTAGGTGTCTTCGTTGATCCTCCCTTTTAATGGCCCCAGAATTGTAAGTTACCAAGTTATGCCAATTCTTCTGCAGCACAGCTTCTAGCAGCTCAATTTCCCCCCTTCCTATTATAACTGTCTCATTCCAAGATCTCATTACATGTCACCTGGACTATTTCTACAGCCTCCTAACTGGTTTCCCTGATTTTAGTTTCTTGACCTCTACTTCATCACTTAAATTGTGAGAAGCTATTTTCTTCTTCATAAAGAGCATATATGTCATTTCACCTGCTATTTTTTGTTACTTCCTAAGAAATTAAACTCAAAACCTTAGTTTAATATTCAATACCTATCACTAGTTCATTTCAATCTACCATACCAATTGTATCGATTCTTAAAACAGGTAATTTTCCAGAAAAATCAACTATTGGCTGTTCTCTACCCAGCGTATATATAATTCTATAATACTCTTCTTATAATTATATAATAAAGTAACTTCATTCATGTTTTGGCTGAAATGATACTTCTTCCATTTTCTTCCATAAAATCTTAATCTCATATTCTACTCTTTCCCCCCTCTGAAAAGAAGGAAAGGGTGTGGAATTTCAGGAATGAAATGCAGAATGTAGAATGTAGAAATGCAGAATGTAGAGCTCAGCAAATCTTTCCTTTCAGCACTTACAGTATTTTGTAAATTATAAGCTTGCAATAATATCTATTTAGATGAAAGTGTAAATGAGTCAATGATTAACAAATGGCGGATTCCAGTTTTCACAGATTTCATTTTTTATTCACAGTAAACAAGCCTCAGTGGCCACTTGTGATAATCACACCAATAAAAAAAAAACCTCTAAGTTATACTACTTACCATCTTACTTAAGGGAAAAAACTATATAGTAATTATAGACTATGCATATAAAAGTAGCACAATACTTGACATCATTGTTTACCTACTTCTGTCTAACTCAGCTAGGAAAAAATCCATGTTTTCATGTAAAAGCACAGTGCCATGATACTCTGAGTTATAGAACAATGCCAAGCATGTAGTAAAAATCCTTTGCGATCATTAGTTAATGCATATGCATAACATTTTTAATATTATAAAACTTGGGTGCATATCTCTTTACTTACTGTGAAAAGCAACTACTCTGCTGTAGATGCGGAATAATTATTTTTAAAGTATCACTTGCTCTTAAAACACAGTGAACGCTTTGTGCCTTTGAAGCAGCATCTTTGAGCTCAAATCATTTTCACTACTTTTGCTACATTTTAAAAGATATTCCACGACTTTGCTATATGAAGGCTGATGTCTTTATAAGTGTCTAATTTTACTTGCTCAATCATAATTCTCTCCATGCTAAATCCAATATCCTACCACTGGCCTTGGAAAGAGGTGACGGTGAAGCTGGGAACAGTATACATACCTGGACAGCAAACTTAGCATTTGTGTCCTTGTGGCATTCTCAGACCTCCACTCCCTTCTCAGCCCATATTTTCCCATCATTCACACAGATGCACTTTTGAACAGGCTTGCTTTTTTGGTTAGATCTTTTCTCCTTTCAGGCCAGAAAGCAAGGCTTATTACTATTTTCTTCCTTTTATTTCTTTTTTCCCTCTCCCTCCACTCCTCATCCTTAGCTGTAAGTCATGTCTTTTTCTATTGCACTTGCACATATAGTAAAACTTTGTTAGAAGTTTAGAGTTTTTGAAGATGCAGAGTACTCCTAAGTTACCTCTATATTCTTCTCTACTTCTATCTCAGTGTCTTGTACTGGGAGACTGAATAAAGTTTGGCGAAAGAAGGAATAAAGGATCTTAAGAGGATGGCCATGCTTTTGTAAAACCTTTCTTACTCTTCCTCCTGCTCTGCTGCCCGCTGTTCAGCCATTTACTCTTCTTTAATGCACTCAGGCCCACCCCTCCACCCACACCCCACCCCACCCCACCCCTCCAAAAAAAACAAACCACCCATTGCCATCAAGAAGATTTCAACTCACAGCAACCCTACAGGACAAAGCAGAACTGCCCCCAAAGGGTTTCCAAGGCTGTAACCTTTACGGAAGCCGATTGCCACATCTTTCTCCCATAGAGCTGCTGGTGGGTTGGAACCACTGACCGTTTGGTGAGCACTTAACCACTGTGCCACTAGGGCTCCTTTTACTCTTCTTTAGCACCTATTAAACCATGGGTCTGAGAAATAAAAAGATATAAAATGCAAAACGGTCCTTTTGTAATTTGTTAGTTTCTCACTGTTACTCTTTACAAGTTAATAAAACCAAAATCCACTGGAGTCCAACAGATTCCGACTCATAGCAACCCTACAGTTACAAGTTAATATGTAACAGAAAATCTTGGCTGTGTTATTTGTTCACCAATAACTTATGGCTTGTTTTCCCCGTGCCTTAGTAAGGAGTTTTATTTTCATAGTAAAGAAGTCCTAGAAAGAATGGAATAAAGGAAAGATATAGGGGATACTTCCCCCATAAAAAAAACAGAATCAAATATTAAAAATTGTATACAACTGATTCATGAGCTTTCTTTGAAAAGACATTTTAAATAGATGAAGATTAGCCTTCATAATGCTCATTCCATTTGTCATAGTATTTTAAGTAAAAATAATCATATGTTTCCATGAGGATCAACCATTCAGCTATGCTGTGGGTGGCTCTTTGAAGATCAGTACTGTTTCTGGTCAGACCTAGTGCTTTTCTGAAAGGATGCTGCCCCTCAACAACTCTAACACTAAGAGAGCCTTTGCTACACTGGACGTAAGGATTTTAGCTAGTAAAAGAGAGCAGTTAAAAGCTACGTGGTGCATTCTCTCTAAACTTTGTGAAAAATGCTTGCATTAAATCTGAATAATACTTTCCAATAGATGGCACTTACTGATTGGATTGGACAATTCATCAAATCACTGAATGAGCTAAGCTGAACTTTTTCCACGTAAGCAGTATAGTGGTTAATAATGGCATCACTTAGGATCCCAAAAGGAAACAATGACACCCTCAAAATAGGATAATTTGAGAAGAGTTTCTTTTCCAAGAGACAAATTTCAAAGGTGTGGGTGGGGTACAGCGGAATCTGAAGGAATAGTGAAAGAATCCAGAGCTAGGAGCACGGAAGCAGTAACCAGTTCTAGGTTCTAAGGAGAGAGAAGAGAGGAATTAGTAGAACACTGGAGACAGCGCTGTAGAGCAGGCTGCCTCCAGAAAAGCATGGCTTCTCTATAAGGTACACAGCCAACCCAAGGCAACCTTGCGCAGGAGACAGAAAATAAATATCTTGACTTCATTCACCTCCGTCCTACTAATATCCTCCCAGTCAGCCAACTTAAACAGAAGCTAGAGTTTTCTAATCATGGTTGCAAAGGTTACAAATGTGAAAAGTTGCCTAAACTAACTCAGTTACTTCATTTGTAGCTTATAAGGCAATATAAAGATCAAGTAGGAAAAGAAATAAATGACTTTTAACAGTTCATGGACTATTGAAAAAAAAAACAACGACACTGCCATCGAGTCGATTATGACCCATAGCGACCCTACAGGACAGAGCACCATAGGGTTTCCAAGGAACAGCTGGTGGATTTGAACTGCTGCCCTTTTGGTTAGCAGCCGAGCTCTTAATCACTGTGCCACCAGGGCTCCTCACAGAATATAGCAAATTATAAATAAATAAACGTGCTTTAATTATCATTGGGCTTTTCAAATGAGACTACTTTGTTACAGGTAACAACAAATTGCAAATATAAAAACCACAAAATTATGTTTCTTCCTTAGGATTGGAAATTGATGTCTTTGCACATCACAAGTTGACTAAAATTCTTTGCTTCTTTGTTCTGTATTATCTGGGGAAGATGAATGCTTATGTGAAAAGCCCACATGCTTCCATAACTATATTCAAAATCAGAATTACAAAGAGGTAATATTCAAATCCAAATCCACAAATGAAGTTCCCATGGCCTAGATGCCTGCGAGACCCAAAGGACCACCAACTTTCTTTGGAAATATCTTCCATTTTCAAAGGAAAGACAGAAGCAGATTGGGGCAACAAAGTCATGAGTAATTCTGTTATCCAAAAATAATGATTTTGATGATGAAAATAAACATTTATAAAGCAACAAAATAAAAACTGAGTATTCAAAAAGATAATCTAGCATCTCAAACACAGCAAGCCCATACCTCCAAAAGGTTTCCCATATGCAGTTCCTTCTGCCTGGAAAAGCTAGCTTATCTCCCTAGCTGGTGACTTCTCAATCTCAAATCTTGGTTTAAATGTTATTTTCTCGTACCTTCCATGATCATCCTACCAAAAACAGCTCCTAAATTTAAATCTCACACATACAACCCACCTGTTATTTTCTACATGGTATCATTTAGTTTCCATTATATCACTTTTCAACATTAAAAAATATGTATATACATAGCTATTAACTTGTTTCGCTCTTTATGCATCTCTCTCCCCCAAAAAACAAAAAACCTAACCCGTTGCCACTGAGTCAATTCCGACTCATAGTGACCCTATAAGACAGAGAACTGCCCCAGTGGGATTCCAAGGAGCGGCTGGTAGATTTGAACTGCTGACCTTTTGGTTAGCAGCCAAGTTCTTAACCACTGCACCAGCAGGGCTCCATAGCTCTCTTACTAGACTGCAAATTCCATGAATGCTTGGATTAATTCTGTATCATACATCTATATAAACTCCTACACATGGTAGGCATATAAAAAGCATCTCACAAATAAATGAACTACTGTAATTTTTATTTTTGGAACAATTAGAACTGTTTTTGGTGAATTCTAGTTTTCAATCAATTGGCTTCTCTTTTCTGTATTTAAATTTTAAGCAACTTCCAAGGGAAGGAAGCATAAGCTGGCAATTCATTCTGTGCTCTCATGGAGCCCTAGCATGAATGTATGGTGGCATTAATAATGCTAATTTGACAACAGACCTGCCATTTTCCATTTTGACAAACATAATAAATAGTTCTCAGGGTTTTTCAATTACCCAGTGAAAAGTAATAATCAAAATCGTAAGGTGACCCAAAGAAGTACCTGGCGGAAAAAAAAAAAATATATATATATATGTATATACACACACACACACACATACACACAGAGACACATACATACATATACATATATATATAAAGAGAGTTTAATAAGCATAATACGTGTATGTATATATGTGTGTGTGTGTTGTGTGTGTGCCTGCCGGTTGTTGTTGGCTGCCATCTGACTCATGGCAACTCCATGCGTGCAGCAGAGTAGAAGTGTTCCATAGGGTTTTTGTAGCTGTGACTTTTCGGAAGTAGATCACCAGGCCTGTCTTCTGAGGCACCACTGGATGGGTTCAAACCATCAACCTTTTGGTTAGTAGTCCAGCACTTAACCATTTGAACCTTTTGATACAGAGGTAAAAATCCCTTTATCTTTTAATTGGGTTACAATACTTAGAAATTCAAAACAGAATAAACAGATGAAACTACAAATTCCAAACACTAAATCTTGTTGAACAAAAAAAGTAAGAGAATAAGAACAAGAGTGGAGAGCATGCAGAATGAGTTTGACATGTCAGCTTCTTATACTGCAGACAGTAAGAATGTATCCTTTCCTTATCACCTAGTAACCTTCTCTCACCTGAGTCCTCTAGAGCTTGCTCAAATTTAGTAATATGTATGAGTACCCAAGCTCACTTCATAGTATTTTGTATGACTTTACTATCGTAAATTCATAACGAAAGGACAGAAAATATTTTTGAATATTTAAGTTCAATCTATTAAAAAAGATTATCTGTACTAGGATTGTTTCTGACTTTGATTTTTATAACAGCTTTAATTTCCCACCAAGAAAATGCATTCTGAGAAAATATATTTATTTTCCATTTTGTAACACATTTCTCATGTATAGTACACATTTAAAACCTTTTACATTTGAAAATGTAGCTTATGGAATGAACTTAGTCCATCTCACCGTCATATTACATTAGTCTATCAAGGACCAAAAAGCAAATATGTTTTAAAATGAGGCATGAATTCCTGAGAAAATAACATATAATGTGCTATTGAAGAAGAACAGTACTGGAAATTCAAAGAAACCAATGACTGAGTTTTTAGAGTTAAAATTTGTCTGTATGTAGCCGGAATAAAAATGTGCAAAACTTAGAAACTTTTAAACAATCATATCAGAAATAAAGTCAAAATCCCAGGGATGATGCATCTCTGAAAGCATTGAGCTTTCCTTGAATTCATTCCTGTATTCAACCTTCACACACATCACTCTTCTACAACATTCTGCCTGTGTACAGCTGAATACTATTTAGTTATGACTCAGTGCCTTATTTACTTCATTGATGGTACTAAGCCTACACAAATCATAGGAAAGCTTTAATTTGGTCTCCGCAGGCTTTCTCCACTTCCCAGAAATGGTAACAAGGTATTTTAAATCCTCCCAACCCTAAGTACACATGTTGCAATATCACTTTTATTTGCCAAATAAATTACACTACAAATATAATTCACATCTTCCTGTGCTGACTAGCAGAACTAGTTCGAGAAGAGAGAAAAAATCAAAATCATTAAGCTTCTCTAACATTTCTACATCCACAGCATTCAGCATCTTGGTAAGGAAAGATCAGGTAGATCTGATTAGGCAGATAATATGTTATCCTTGATAACCAATGATAAATGTAGTAGGGGATGTATGGGTAGGAAATGTCAGAGAGGGGTGGAAATATACTAATGGACACATGCACTAGTGTAAACCATCACATACCCCATTACTATTAAATTTTTTTTAGATTAGTAGAGAAAGGCATCTGCCATAATTGTAATCCCATGTAATCATCATACAATGGTCACATAAGCATGGTAACTCGATGAGGTATGTGTTTATCCCCATTTTAACATGAAAAAACTGAGGCTCAGAGACATTAGGTAATGTGCTCAAGGGCAACCAAATGATGAGAGATGGAGTACAATTCACATAAAAGAAGGTTTATCTAATTCCATGGCCCATGCATTTATTGTCCATGTTTTTCCAAGCCAGATGACTGCTGTTGTTGTTTCTAATTGTCGTAGAGTCCATTTTGACTCACGGCAACTCCATGTGTGCACAATACAACTCCACTCCATAAGGTTTTCAAGGCTGTGACCTTTTGGAAGCAGATTACCAAGAGTTACTTCCGAGGCACTTTTTTGCTTGGGTTTCAACAACCCACCCAAAAAAGTACTCCAGCACTTCATTATTTATGCCACCCAGTGACACCTAACAAGATGAACAGCATCAAATTTATGACTGCTATATACTGAACCAAATGTAGACATCCTGAGTCTGTATGGTACGATATAGAGAACTGCAGTAAAAGGGAACTGAATGAGAGGTTTAAAAAGAGGCTATCAAGAGAGAGCAAAAAGAAGACACAGGTCACATATAGGTCAAGACCTAACATAATACGGTACAACGAAGGCCATACTACCATGTAAGGCTTCATGGCAGTGAACGGAGAGCATGACATTGTGTAGAATAATTAAGTCAAGGCAGAACACTTACAGGCACCCAAAAAGTACTTCCTGATTCATTTCCATTTCCCAGAATATGCAATTTCCTATTGCACATTAGCTTGGCATGTGTTCCTTTTAAAAGTGGCTGTTTCAGTGGTATTTCTTCTAAAACTTATAATTCAACAAAAAGTTGCGTGAGTACTAAAAGAGCATGCATCCTGTGGTTTCCATAAACTTAACAACATTTTCCAAGGACAAACAAAAATGGTTTTAAATGTTAAAATAAAAAGTCAGGTTATCCTTTGTTCTAAATTAAGCAAGAAAGTTGGTCATTTGAAAACCTGATATCAGGTTTCAAGGCTATAACACTTTTAATTTTCAAAAAAATTCTGAATATAGTAAAGTCATCTTTAACTTGTCAACATGAGCTTAAACTATATTTATGACTAACACAGTGGACTCTCATTACAACTGCAGAACATAGGTAAGTGTGGTTTTTAATCTAATAAGCCATATATTCAGTTACTTTAAGACATATAAGTGATTCTTTTACCAAGTCAGTATCATAAAAGACCTATTAAAAACAGAGTTATGCTGCCATAATCATGCACTATATTGATAGGGGCAGAGAGAGAAGTGGTATGTTATTACTATGAGAAATGAAATTGGTAGGAAGAAAGAACACTTCAGTGACACCAAAAAAGAGCACATTTTTTACTTTGTTTAAGCACAGCTTTTATAGAAAGCTGCTAAAGATTCTTCTAAATAAAACAAGATCTAGAGCAGTACATATTGCTAAAATACATGCTTATGAGGTAATTTACACAAAAGTACACAAACGTAGATAGTGAGGTGAAAGGCCTCAAAGCAGCAAAGCTATAAAATTACGATACAGAGCTCTATAAACACGAATTTCAATCTCTTCACTGTATTAGGGACCTGTGGCTTTAAGAGTGCAGTACTGAATGAGATAAAGGAAAAACTCACAAATACAGGAATACAAAAATAAATCACAGGGAAAACAAAGGAAAGAAGCAATGATTCAATTTGTATCTTCATTAACATTATGTTAAGAAAGAGGAAGAAATTACCTCTTGTTTCCAAAGTAAATACTTAATGCACTAGAATGTTCTGTCCTTTTCTGCTATTAACACAATTAAAACCCCGTTACAGGTGGCAAAGCAAGGACAAATGGCTCTTCCTGCTCTAAAAAACCCACAGCTTTCCTCAAGTACATCTTTAAGCTTCCGAAAGTCAGAAAAGTGTCGTTTATTTATTTCCTATTGTTGCTGAACAATCCTGGAGCAATACTGTACTTAGGTGTTTAATTACTACTTGAAGAAACTGATTTGACTGAGTACTTCCAAAATCAGAATCCAAATATATATTCTTTTTATTCCTCTTAACTTTCAATCCTTCAATGGAAAGGATTAATGTGAGAAGTTACAAGAATATATGTTGGTGCTGTCCCTAACAGATATTGAATTCTTTATACTTTGTAAGACTAGATGGATGATGGGTTAAAGAGCACATGTTAGGCAAATTCTGATCCCAGACCTTATGAGCAGGAGGAGAAGAAAAGTGAGCCAGAACTTGGCAGGAGATTGCTGGGGAATTGACAAAGCTGAATATCCCAGACTCATGGAGGGAAGCAGACGGTTCAGAAAGACACTGCTTGGACTAGCAGTACTGCTCCTGATGTGGGGGTATTTGGGAATATGGATCAGCTGCATTACTTATTCCTTCCATCACCTCACACATGTAGACAGGAATGGGTTACAAAGAGCACTGGGGATGGAGACTAGGATTCAAAGCACAGCTCTGAATATGGAGATAGATATTGACAGGAAAGAAGGAATAAAAAAAATAAATGAACAAATGAGTCAATGAACAGAAGTATACCTACATTAACCTACTTCAAATTATGTTTCTTGGCCTCTAGAACCAACAATTTGAAAATTTTGTCTGTTGTGAGGAAACTCTGCAAAGAAGCTGGAATTATGGATTTACCAAAAGGGGCCAGAAAAACACAGCATAAATCGATGAAATACATCCATTGCAGTCCTGTGCTCAGTAAGTTGCAGAATCCCATCTAAGCATTTTGGAATTCAGCAGATTTTTAACACAGTAAAAATATTCTATTAAAGCAGACAGGGTTATAAATTATGAGATAAAGACCTGGAATAAAGTATCAAATAGTGTGGCCACATAAAGCATTCTTTTACATTTGCATCCTCTTTGACCCCGACTATTCAGATTTAGCCTATGGCAATAGAAATATTCTCATTGAGCGGTGAGGCGTTTTAGAGAAGTGTCTTTTCCTAGTTAGATTTTCTTACAGGTTCTGGCTGCTACTCTACTGCTATCCCATTTATACATATGAAATACTTACGTGTATATTTTAGATATAACTATAAAGAAATGAGACTTATTTCAAAAACGATAAATGAAGCATTGTTACTGTTTTACAAGTATAATTCATACACTTACAATGATTTTATTTCAGTGACTGAAATTGTACTGTAGTCAAGTGAGATGTCTACTTTTTGCAAGCCTCTTTGGGCACAATCACAACACTGCTGAGGTATGCAAAGGAGTAAGCTTAAGATAGACCAAGTTGAAACTTGAAAGGTGAGCAATTTTAACTATGACAGCATTTTACATTAAAAATGGCTTTTATGTCATGTTTATATTTGCAAAATTGCAATAGCTTAATTCTACTGTCAGTAATGGGGATTTGCTTCTGAACTGTATGTCAGTATATTGATTCAAATTTTCATATTGTAAAAACGCAGGTATTTTTCATAACCTGGTAATGTGAATTACAGATATAAGATATATGTTATTTATAATGGTATGCAATATAGCAGAAAGGAAAATAATTTTGACCAGTACTCTTTTTCTTTTAAATTGAGTCATTTGTGACTCTTCTGCCCTTATACTCTTTGTTATTATGCACTTCATTTTTAGGTGTTTCTCTAATTAAGAGCAATTATTTCTATGTGCTTTTGCTGAATTCTGACGTTCAAATCCAATGCATGAGTGCTTTATATGCTTCCTGATACGTGTCAATGCATTCACAAATTATGCATCGATTCATATTTCTGAATACACATTCCAATGTTAACATTTTTACAAATGCACTACTCTTAACTTTTTCTCTCCTTATTTTTCCGGTAATTTCCCACCTTTCATACCCCATAGTGATGTTGTTTTAGCTAAGAGTTAAATTGTATAAATGACTACTGTTTTCAGTAAGCACAGCATTGTCTGTCACCTGAGAAATTTATGCACCTATGTTATATCCAGTAGACAGATGTCACAGAAGAAAAGAATCTATAAAAGAATGACAAAAACAAATCTAGCAATGGCAGCTAGATTTCAAGGTCAATTGAACCAGGGATCCAGTCTAAGATATTTTCTGGATTCTGGTGATACTGATGAGTTCTTTGGGTTGTGGTGAATGTTTGGATTGGGTAGCAGAACAAAGGAGAGGTACCACATACCCTTTAAATTTATTTTAAAGTCAGCAGCAGAAAAACTAGGAGGAGATTTCAACAATGTAAAGTCTTCTCTGAAGAGACACTAACAATAATTTCTAAAATCCTTTAAGATTCTAACTCCAGAAATTTGTTTTAAGGAGTCATGGAACCATAGAGGTGAAACTGTCCTTAAAAATACATCTTTTGTGTTTTAATTACTTCATTTTTCACAGATGAGGAAAGCCAAGGCTAAAAGAACAAGAGTGATGTGAACAATGCCAATGATGTCATCACCTAGATTGGAATTTTTCTACTATTCCACCACATCTAAAACACATAAATATAAATAATATATATGCTGTATATAAGCTGTAGTTGTCTCTCTCTCTCCTCCTGTCTCTCAATGGCATAATCTGAAATTTGCAGTTCAGAGTAAGGGTAGCAGACATAGCAAAAGGAATATTAAACCGGTGGTTTGAAGGTGGTTTAGAATTATTCTCAGCTACACAATTGCCTGGTGACATTCGTAGAACTTAGGAGAATTACTTATCCTCTCTGGATCTCAATTACTTCATCTGTATTGTGAAAGCGTTCAAGTAGATTTACTTAATTTTCTACCTCTATAATTCTCTATATATGTACATTTCCTAAAATACTATATATGTGCATGCGCGTGTATAATAAAGATATCTTTTACATTTCTTTGTAAGAGGAAAAAGCTACATTCTAGCTATCAAAATAGCCTACAAAGAAAAAATGAATTGCTGAAAGAAACTGCTGAGTTAGATGTGACAAATTCTTTGTCCTTGGCGCATGTCTTACAACTCGACAGACAAAAGATGAAAAGCAATGGCTTATCAACAAAGATATTCAAAAGAAATGTGAAAATATGGCTGGTTTACTTCCTGATTACTTTTGTGAAAACAGAATTTTTTTTTCTATTGTTCATTTGTCTAAAAGATTTGAGTTTGATGTTACAAGATAATGAGAAAGATGATCAAGTATTGTCACTGATCTCCAGAGAATGGAATATTCTCCCTGGGTCATTTAACTGAGGTATCTCCTTCTAGAAACCTACCTTAAAAAGAATTATTAATTACTACCTGAAAATGTACTGTAATCAAAACTACAAAGGAGGATTTTAATAGTACCAATACTCTTTACTACTATTTATGTGTTAAATAAATTGTTAATCTTTACATCTCTCTCTCTTACTAAGTACTGAGAGGAGAAAGGTAAGATGAATAGAAATTTAAATTCCTAAAAAAAAAAAATTCAGCACCTCTTAAACTTGGCTTGTTGAAGGATGCTATCAACAATAAATAGAGAATTTTAGATTAATTTTCATGATGTATCCTTTGACTGATCCTTATTATCATTCATTAGTATCACCAAATACCTATATGTGAGACAATGCTATTTGTTTAGGCACCAGAATTTTTATTCAAATATATAAAAAGCGAGAAAGCAAAATCATGAATTTTCTAGAAGTTAAACCTGTGTGTTAATGAAAATTATATCATTGAAACTTCTGTCCTTTCTTAGAATGTTAAAAAACTTATGTAAGTTATTTTAAGACGCACTCTGTTATAAATTCTAATGATAGTGGAGTACATATCTGGTCATAGCACAACTGACCATCTTTAAAGACACAATTGAGCTTTTCTCTTAAACTACTCCCTCAAAATATTTTAAGAAGATAGTACTTCTGAATTATTTCCTGTTCTCTGTCAGTTTAATTCTATCCTTTTATTTTTTGAACCACTCAGTTACAAAAAGAGCTTTAGAAAGAATTTTTTTTAACTTATAAAATTAATTAAAATCATTCTTGTTATTGATGGAGTAAAAAAAAAAAAATGTTCTCCAGAGCTTCCTGGAACTTATTTCAGGTTCATTACCCAGAGCATAACACCAAAATAACAGGTCCAGAACATCCTATTAGTATTAGGAACTATCAGGCAAGCTGTCCAACTCTTTCTCTTTCTTGACAAATATCTTGTTGTCTGTATCTGGAAAATTTTTATTTCCTCTCTCAATTTGTTTTCAGTGTCACAGATTGTTTTAGGTTACAACAGTTATTCTGAGAGTTATTTTTGTTGCCAGAATTTAGCTAGCAGCAGAATGGTCACAACAAAGCAATAAATAAACAAATTCATTGTGGTATATAAAAAAATTGTCTTCTCTTTTCAAACTGTAGTCTCTAAAACAGTGTGAATGACGTTATTTATGACTTCATAATTCCCACCCACCCATTATGTTATCTTTATTTCTTTATCTCCTACTACTTTTTCAGTCAGTGTGGATATTTTCACACATCTTTGTAGTCAATTCACATTTACTGATATGCAGTTACTCAGAAAATAGTGACAAAAACAAATCAATTTTTCTTTTTCCTGATGTCATTCTGGTCCCCATAAAGGTTATACATTAAAACTAAGAGTTGAGAAAGAAGAGTCATGGTTATTTCTTATAAATGAATTTCATACACTTCCTAGTATATATATGTATTTATTTAAATATTATACAGCTGCCTCAAATTCTGTTTTATTATTATTTGGCAGATTCCTGAATTCTAACATTAATTTAGAAAAATTTTAAATGGTTCTATAGAAACTTACCAACATACTCATTATTTAAAGCCCCAAATTCCCAGAATAATTCTGATTTTGAAATATACATGCTAAGATGCTTATTCCAATCTTCTTCCATTGTCATTTACCCATTAAAAATTAAAATCCATCTTATTATTATAAACATTCTTTGCAAAAACACATTTCACTTAATTCAGCTCTATTCATTTCCTAAAATTTCTTCCCTCTTCCGAATTCATAAGGACAATCCTCTACATAACCAATCATTATATTAATTCTCTAACTGACAGAAGTAAATGTAAGTAAGTTTCAACAGTATCCAGTGCTACTAGTCAAAAACATATTCTAATAATGGTAACATATGTATTCGCGGATACAACAGTAAATGAAATTATTTGCCTTTAAAAAATGTTTCTGCCAAACTTGACCACATTTAACATTGCATCTGTCTTTTCTTCTGCCAAGTCCTCTTTAAATTTAAAATGAAGCAATCACTTTATTTGACTAAATAAATTTTATACTTGTTATACATAATCTAAATATATTAGCTCAATAAAATATTTTAAAACATTAGTAGCAAATAGTTTCATAAACAATGAGTGCTTTACCAATCACGGGGCTAAATATTTAATTAGATTAATAGCATCAAAAATAGAATTCTATTAGTCTAAACTCTTTCAATCAAAACCTTCATTAATAGGAATGATTATTCCAGCAAAATCAAATGAAAATGGTTTATCCTTGAATCTTTTTGTACTTATGAAAAATGTCCATTCACTCAAGTATACAGAGAGAATAGAGGAAAGTGCTTTAATATCTGGCACATGGTACAAAGAAAAAAATGTATAGCTCAGGTTGGTATGTTAGGATTCCAGTGCAAAATCTTTGATTTGTATATAGTGTCTAAAGGTTTTCTTTGCAGCAATACATCTGTCATGAATACACCTGAAATGTCATTGCAAGTTGTAACAACACTCAAGGTGGCAGTTATCTCAAAAAAGTCCAAAGTGAAAAATCTAGTATAAAATCTTGTTTTTAAAAAATTTTTCATTTATAAATTTTTTAACTGTAAATATTTATGTCCATGTTTATATTCTATTTCAATCAAAACAATAACTTTTCTACATTCTGTCCTTCAAGGAGTGGAATACAGGATTAACATCTACAAACCTGCTCTCTGGAAGAAAAGCAACAACTAATTAGCAGCAAAAATGCAAAAAATTATGTGCATGTTTAAGGGTTTTTACAAATCTAATCTCACTCCCATTTCAGCTGAATCAAAACAAAAGCAACCAACCAAAGAAAAAAACTGACGTTCTGATGGCCCTTACCTTCTTGAACTGCTTGAAAAGGGTTGTTGCCATCAACAAACGTCACTGAAAATGTGATTTTCTCAGTCTGTAGGATCTCTTCATTCTGGTTGAGGTCACCAATTGCTGTGCGGAACACCTCATCATCCTTTTTGGCAGATTCATCAAAAATTGCTCCTAGAAAGAAGTGAGTGTTGCCATTAAACAATAACATAAATATTCTGTCATGCCCTCTAGAAATATGCCAGAGACTTATGTATTTGAAAAATGTATACTTTCACTTAAAGTATGCACTTTATTTATTACTGAAACACACTATACTGGAAGCAGGGTGATAGCTGAGCAGGAATGTAGTTACTTCTTCCAAACAAAAATGATTTATAGTGCATCAAAGTGTTATTGCAGGGAGAGCACTGGGAAGACAATATAATAAGTAAAAAATGCTCTTGCAGGACAAAGTGGTTAATGCATTGGATATCTTGTATCATGAGATCTTTAGGAATTCATACCCTGAAAAATGTTTTTTGAGTAATAGGAAGTACAATAAGGAAATTTTCTGAGAGCTCTTTCACATAGTGTAAAGGAATAAAACCACTGTTATTATTTTAATTTTTTTCTTTGTTCTTTGTATCTTTGTATTTCCTGCCTTCCTTTTTGCTTTTTTTTTTTTTTTTTTTCCTGAATGGGGTTTCACTACCTTTTATAATAGTGAGCTCAATGATATTAATAGAAAAGAAAGAGAAATACAAATTTCTGAGACAGGTAATGGGGAGTATTTCCTGAAGAATTAGCATAACTCCTAGCAGATAATTACGGCATTTTTCTTCTATATATAATAATAGTGCTGATGATGATAATAAAGAGTTGTGGCTGACTTACTGAGTGTTCAGTTGTCAGCAGTGTTTTGATTGAGCAAAGGCTAACTTCAAATTCTGACTCGGCCACTTGTTTACTATATGACATTGAGAAAGGTAATAAAATTCTAAACCTTATATATATGTAAAATCTAATAACAGTACTATCTATCTGTAAGGATTATTGTGTGTTTAAATGAGATTACGTATGTAAAAAATACTTAAATTATGGTAACTAAAGAGTAAGTTGTTAGTAAATGCTATTGTTTTATTTACTGCATTCCAAACTGTACTTAACAGTATCTAATATTTTCCATTTTTTCATAATACAGTATCTCATTTACTATTAAAAATAATTATGATATATATCTAAATACTACTATATACATATACAGTTGTGAAAATTACTCATTATAAGAAATATGCCTACAGTCACACAACCAAGGCCAGACCCCTTGCTTCCTTGACTCCCTGACTCCAAAGTCCTTGCTCTAAATTAGTGTGGGCTACTGTCTTGCAGGATTATACCTATAAAGAAGACAATATTTTTCTTTTTTCCTTAATGCAGATTCTGACTTTATTGCATATGTGGGGACTCATTTGCTACTGACCATGCATGGTTTGTTTGTATTCATTAGGACTTTTCCAGTTTTAAGCAGGTACACATTTTATAATGGTTTACCTTCTAAATGTAAATATTAGGGTCAGTGAATTTCTTGTCTTTTTTACATGAACCGAATGAAATACCTCCTGACAAAAAGAAACATGCCTTGAGCTCAATGACATGATAAAGGAATGACTGTATGTACATATGGACATACAAATCCTTGTTGTACTGTGTGCTATCTAGTGGATTCAGGCTCATCTGTGATCATAGTTGACTATACTTATGTTTATTGACTACTGTATTCATTGTACCATGTGAACATAAATAATATATGATAAATAAAAATGGTATCTCTTTGCCCTATACAAATTTATATTTATTATATAACACATACACACATTATAAAAAGATAAAGACAAACTATGTATGCATAAACCTATAAGTATGTATATACAAACATACATACACATATGTGTGTGTATACATATATATGCAGATACAGGCATTTTACATCTATTAGTTTGTCGATTTTGCACATCTGTAACTGAAGCCATAAATCTTCTAGTAAAAGGCAGATCAGGATACTAAACATATTTTAGTGCATGATAAGAAAATGTGAAACAATGTCAGGTTCTGCCAAGTGTGGCTAGTTACTCTCCACCTGTCCACCCTGAGGCAGCCTTGCCACGGGAAGATGATCATTAATTTCTGGGAGACCAGGCAGAGTGCCTGAGAGGCTTACAGAGTAAAACTGGCTTTCCTCTTATGTGGCTGGTTTACATCTGCATGCACTGTACTGACTACTCTGATCAGTCTCCTCACACTCCGTTGTCTTCTGTTTTCTATATGACCTTGAATATCTGCTTATGGCTGAGTGCATGAGAAAAGGATTAAGAATATATATATAAAGTGAGTACTTCCTAAATATATTGTTATATAGTAATCAACTAGAATATTAATATTTTATAAATATAATAAAATATATGTACCAAAAGAACCAAACCCATTGCCATCGAGTTGATTCCCACTCATAGTGACCCTAAATATCAGACTTAAAATCTGACCTATCCTGTCATTTCTGAACCGGATAGAATTAAGCTTTTCTGAAAATATTTAGGACTTAAATGTTAGATTAATTTTGCTAATTTAAGGCACGTTCATAAACTTTCATTTTAATATGTGATAGTTCTTATGTAACTATAAATTAATCATTACATGGAAATGTAATACTATCTGACTCTGTTATACTAATTTGTCCAGCAGTTTTTTAGGAAGAATGACATAAATTTGCTATACTGGAGTGGAAATGATCAATTAACTTTAAACCAGATAATCTAAATGTGTATACACAAAGAAGTGATACTCATTTATACAGAGATGTTCAGCTTTTCATGAATTCTAAACTGGTCTGTTAAAAGAAGAGTTTCTACTCAACCTTGTTTTATAGAAGGTGATGTTATTGACTTCTGCTGACTATTGGTAATACATTTTTAATGGGGGCATTTTACTATTACCTGACAGAACACTTAAAATTGCCTTAAACATTAAATCTGGCTTAATAAATGGCAGAAACCTGCAGAAATGATAGCAAATTAGTCAATTCTGTGGTGAATTAAGATATATTGAAACAAAACGCACAAAAGAAGCAGTTCATCTCTCTGCAAACAGCAAGGAAGTACTCAGAAGAAACAGTTCATCTTACTGCAAACAGCATAAGCAAAGAAGTGGAAATCCTAGCCAACATTTCAAATCCCAGTTATTTATTTACTTTTTCTTCAGCTGTAAAATCTCATCTTAAATTTGGCTTTGTACCAAAGGAGGACGTGCAGCATTTTGTATTAAATCATAAGCATTCTGAAAACAACCAGCGAGTTCCACATGAAGAATCTCAGGAAAGTAGGCCCTTTGTTATTTCATGCTCTTCCAATAGTCACAGCATTGTTATCTATTTATCCTTTGGACTAATGCACACACATTACCAGCCTAACTCAGTATCAGTGGTCCTAGATTTACTTTTTTGAGCTATATAAAGTTTCTTAAATGCAACATTCGTAACTATATTGGTAAATCTGATGACACAGCACCTAGCTGCTATCCAGCTATTTGTATTAGCATGTTTTTACTGTCAGTTTTATTTTACAACCTTGAGGTGAAAAGTAGATTCAACTTTGTCAAGGTGAAATAATTCTTCCACCTCTTACCACACACACACACACACACACATACACACACAGTGTTTCATCTAAACATTATACTCTATTTATACTTCCATTGGCCAAAATGGAGGGAAGAAAAACCACACAACAAAGCAGAAGAGGATTCTCCTAAATATTCCTATTATGCCAACTTGTAATTTTCCTTCTTTGTAAAATTGTCAGTATTTGGGGATGATATTCTGTCCTTTCCATGTGAAAGGGGAAAAAAAGGCTTTAACTTATTCTTATACAAACACAGTAACATACAGATGGGTATAAATATATGTTTTTAAAGGCAAGCTATATCTTGCTTATTTGTCTTACATCACAGAACATTAATCCTATGAGTCTTTACCATATCTAATGCTACTGAATATAATCTTTTCATGACTAATAGGCACACTGGCAAACATATGAACAAATACCAAATTTTGGCAATGTCTACAAAAATATATTTGGGAAAAAATTAATTATACTTTACAGTGATTTTTAAGCCATAGTGATTTATAAGCCATTTTAATTTTTTTAATTTTTAATTTGTTGTAAAACGTGCAAAAGTATTAATACAGCTCTGCCCCTTGGAAATGGATAAACTACTGTACAATTCAAAGTTAGAAAATTCAAAGCTAACCGACAACCACTGCACTTCTATTTAAACAAACAGAATTATGTTCGAGAAAAGATATGTAAAGATTCCCAAAATACAAATAATTACTTGCTAAATGTTTATTAATGACAATCCAAATTTCTTCTGTAAACATGATAGATATGTTTGGTGTATGTGTGTGCTTGTGTGTATGTGTACATTTTCTGTGTTTAAAATAAGTCAATATTTCAGACCATAATTCATTTCAGAAATTCACATTTGAAAATATGCTCACTAAATAAAGCATTTATAAGAAGTTACCAACCTGATCAACTCAATAACTCTCAAAGACATTCAAAGCTTTTTCATCTTCATGGCTTTATTCATGGTGTCAGAGCCACAATGGGTATACATCTTAGATCCTTAATAAAATACAATTTCCTGAACAACAGAAACTGTTTCTTACATATATATATATATATTTAGAATGTCTTTAAGACAGCCTGACTATATTAGATGTTCAAGAAATAAATTCATTGACTAAACTTTCCTTATATTAAGTTAGGCATAATCATGTTTAGTAAGATATGTAAATATAAATATGGAAGTAAAATATAAGTTACAAATAAACTTAAATTAAAACAAAAGCAGCACTGCCAATGTACTTGCTGAAAAACCTATGCATGTTCATTTATTATTATAAACAAAAAAAACCAAACCCATGGCCGTCGATAATTCAAGAACCTAAGTTATTCATTAAGGTTTTGATCATAGCTTGTACTTATAGGTTAAATATTTGCAAAAAAATATTTTTTGTCTTATACATACAAGAGGCAAGTGTGTGTGTGTACACATACGTATATATTTATATACTTATATACGTACACACATACACGTACACATATATACATAGAGAGAGAAAGTGTGTGTGAGTGCCCCTGGGTGGTGCAAATGGCTAACATTCTCAAGTGTTAACCAAAAGGCTGGAGGTTGGAGTCCACCCAGAGGCACCTCAGAAGAATGGCCTGGTGATCTACTTCCAAAAAATCAGCCAGTAAAAACCCTATGGAGCACAGCTGTACTCTGACACACCCAGGGTCGCCTGAGTTGGAGTGGACTCCATGGCAGTTGGTTTGGTTTATACCATTCAGCATTTTAACTTAAGCATGCAAGGGAGCACCTCTTTCAATGGAGTATCATTATAATGAAGGTATTTTATATAAATAGATACATTTGTGTATGGTTCCTGAAAATAGCCCTTGGAATTTATTGAGCAATCAAGATGTCTCTGGTTTTCTACAACAACCAGGTAACATTTAAACATGTGCCAATGAGTAGAGGTTACATAGGCCTTACCCTAGCAATAGGCCTCAGAAAGGGAAGAGGGTGTGATGTAGTCAATCATGCATATCCATTGTGTCATGCATATGCATTGAGGTCCCAATGACTATTATCAGGGGCCCTGGAATTGGGAGCTTTCTTTTTGGGGCATCCATGCATGGGAGAGGGTGACATGTCCCTGGCAACAACCGAAGTCTCTTGCAGGACCTCTCCCAGAATTTGCCTGCATCTCTCTCCTTGTATCCTTTCTGGTTATAATAAATGGGTAACTGTAAGTATAGATAATAATCTCTGTAAATTTTGTGAGCCATTCTAGAGAATTAATAATCCCACAAGAGGCAATGAGACTCTGGCTTAACTCTGGGTGGCTAATTCAGGGTAGGGCTGTGCAGGCAGTAGTAAGGGTAAAATCTGAATTTGTGAAGACTAAGTGACAGAGGAATGCTGCATTGGGCAGTTGATAGAAAAAGACAGAGTCCTTCTAACTTGTATGTCTTGACATGGCTCAGAGTGGGTAGGCATGAGGTCTGAGCTAATTCTGGGTGGTCAGAGTCAGAGATGAAGTGCCTCGGAAGTGGGAATATTCATGATGTGGGAAGGTGAAGTCTGGATGCATTTCCAGGTGGGAACTGGATTCTTGCTGATCCTTGCCATGCAGTTAGTGATAACGGTGGAGTTTGCCCACTTTGCCCCTTCTGTAGTGTAGCTGGCACACTGTGTGTGTGTATATATATGTATATAACCAAAACCAAAACTGTTGATGTCAAGTCGATTCAGACTCATAGTGACCCTATAGATACACCCATATATGTACATATGCGTTTCTATACACATGTATATTTCTCTGCCCAGGTAACATTAGTTACATTGAGATTTCCTCCACAAATTAATTCTGTATTACAAATGTTTCCAGCCATCTTTTCTCATTCGACAAAAAATTTCCTAATATTTTTGATGCTAATATTCCCACAGGCAGGAAGTAGGGTTTTCAGAACTCTTTTTCTTTCATTATGAGCTATATTTTCCTCAGCTCACCTTATCTCACCCTTCACAAGCACTGTGACTAGAAAAATAAGCCAAAACAATAACTTTAATCGTTGGAAACTGGATACTGGATATACACCAAATTCATGACAATTAGCAAATAATATCTTGAATTAAAGGCAACTGTACTCTGCTGTGTTCTCTCCAGTTTATAATAACTGAAATAATAACAATGATAGAAATTAACATTTATTAGCACCCACCACTGTACTAAGTGCTTCACAGGCATTATTTCATTTAAAGTTGATGGAAATCTTTTGAGGAAAATGAGGCTTGGATTACATAACTTTCCCAAGGCCTAAAGCAAGTAATGACTATGGCAGAATTCACAGCTCTTAATTTCTAATGTCCTAAAAATTTATGAGCTTAATATCTGGCAATATATTATTAATTGTAACAAATTTCCATAACCAAGTGATATGCATATTTTTTCATTTTATAATTCTTGTGATGCTATTTTATTTGTAGGTTAAATTTCTCAAATAGGTTTTAATCTTACTCTTTTATAAATTTTTGTTACTTAGGCCTAGTTTTCAAAAGTTTCTAAATAAATTTTTTTGCATGCTTGTAGCTATGCTATTCTAACACAGTAATTTAAACCATACAGTGTTTTAAAAGATGCTAGTAGTTTAGGTGAAACTTTTACACATACTTTTTCTTCAAACTTAACTTACTTTTAAATCTGTTTTTGGACTAATTATAAAATTTTTTCAAACTATTAAATTGATATAAATTTTCAAAAGGTTAAAATACATTTTCTACAGTTACTTTAGAATAACGCTAAGTGAGTTCCAATAACATATGCACTATGCTATATTTTTAAATGCTGGATTCAGAAGAAACCTCTAGCCTTTTCTCTTTTAAGGAGTTTTTCTTTTTTTTTCTTTATCTAATTTAGTAACTACTGATCCTAATAGAATGACAGTGTCATAGTCATTGACTTTATACCTTAAAATCCTTTAATATTTCACTTAGTTCTGTAATACTCAACTATTAAAACTACCTGGTTCATTATCTTCCAGTGTTTAATGCTTACTTAGCACTTTGTTCTCTGAGTTCACAGTATATTATAATATTAACTCCCACCTCTGCCACCATAATTATCTAGTTTGTAGACAAGCATATTCTTATTTTAAAGACAGATAATCAAGCTCAAAAAAGATAATGCCAAAATCCCAGAGGGAATTAATTATGACATAGTGTAGAAAGATATAACTGGAAAGAGAAAAAAGTCCATACAGATCACTAAAATGATTATATGGAAATACAACCATATTGTAATCCATATTTAGTTCATATCAGAAACTAACTTTTATGGCAGAAAATTTTAATTTCCTATTAAAAAATCTAATTCTTGGGTTTCAAAATTTTACTGAACATTGTATTTGGTACTGTAACAGTATGGGCTAAACTAACGGAGAGTACTGACTTCCACGTTTTTAAAAGATCTGGATTCTAATACAGAATCTGTCACTAAATTGTCTTGCCAACTTAGGCCAGTGGTTCTCAACGGAAGACAATTTTGCCTTCGGTGGACATTTGACAGTGTCAGGAGAAGTTTTGCTTAGCACTATCGGATGTACTTCTGCCTTCCAATATACAGATGTCAGATATGCTGTTAACCTCCTATCATGCACAGGCCAGCCCCCCATACCAAAGACTTATCTGGCCCCAAATGTAAACAATGATGAGGTTGAGAAATCTTCATCTAGGCAAAGTTACTAACAGTACCTGGGCGACACTGTTCTCCTCTTTTAAATGAAGGGAAGGTTAGAGAAAGAAGGAAAGGTATAAGAAAGAATGTAACACCTAGAACTGAATTTAATTTTAAAAACTATGCATTAAAATGTGAGACAGATATAAAACAGACTTAGAAGAAAATATAAATAGCTTTAAATACACTTATCATTAAACAAACAACTAAAATGTTTAAATACGGACCTAAACATTCAACTCAAGGAGGTGGATAAAGAGCAAAAATAAGAAAAAAGAAAATAAGCCTCAGCCTTAAAATAAATGAAGCTAGTAACAATAATAAAACGGAATATTACTAAAGTTAAAGCTGGTTATTTGAAAAGATCAAGAAAAGAGGTGGACCTTATTAGGCAAGACGCACTATGAAAGAAAAGAAGAACTAGATAAAATTACAATAAACGCACTACAAAAATGGGAGATGACCAAAGTTGAAGAAAGAATAAAAATAAATGATGTATTATGAACAACTAATCAATAATTTATTTTTAAACTAAGATGAAAAGGTTTCCTAAAAAAATTATTAAATTACAAGAAAGGCAGAAGAACCACTGCCTCTAGCATAGATCAGTATGGGAATATAATCGTCTAACCTTAAATTAGGCAAATATTATTCAAATATATTAGATAACTCATGTACAAAAATATTATGAAAATCACACTTAAATCAAGTAAACCAAAAAGCCATATATTAGCCATATATTTCTCATTTGAGTTCTATTATTTTCCAATATTTTAAATTTTACAAAGCACATCCCCAATATTTATTGTTTTTATATCTTTAAGATCTAAATGTGGAAAATGCTTCATTCAGGCAACTACCAATGCAAAAAAGACTTTATAATCAATTTAAACATTAATTTCTGACAACTGAATATCAGATTTTCCAAAGCTATGTTTCTGGATTTTGATGATGAAAAATGAAATTGTATAATGTAAAATACACCTCTGAATTTCTCATATTCTAGATTCTTTTGTTCCTTAAAAGTTCTTGTGAAGTGCATCCTGAAACCCCAATGAATAGTACCCATCCAAGAGTGATTTTTTTCTCACACAAATAAGCACTTAGAGTTTGTACCACTCAAACACTGTATTTGATTAAATGTGGTCTTGAATGATCTTCCGGGGGAAATACATCTTTGCCTCTCTATGTTGTTATTATCTGCCGTGGATTCAGCCTCCTTCTATGGCGAACCCATGCACAATGGGATCAGACTATTTTGACTCATAGGGTTTTCTTTGGCTGATTTTCAAAAGTAGATCACCAGCCCTTTCTTCCTAGTCTGTCTTAGTCTAGAAATGTCACTAAAACTTTTTCATATTATAGCAACAAACAAGCCTCCACCACCAGATGAGTGGCGGCTATGCTTGCGGTGCATGGGCTGGGAACTGAACTCGGGTCTCCCGTATGAAAGACAAGAATTCCGACACTGAACCATCATTGCCCTTGCTTCTCTTTGTAGGCCCTCCTTCTGAGAGTCCAGTCAGTATCTGCTGCTTTCCTATTAGGATTCCCTATACATCATCATATAAAACTAGGGAAAGAGAGGTGCATAATTAATGCTCTCTGAATGAAAGAAACAATCTATATGCTCTTGCTTTTTTTTTTTTTTTTCAGTTTTCCTGAACACCTTATGATAAAGCTACTTAAAATGAAAAGGGAAAATTGTAGACCCAGAAGCCAAATTTTCAATGACAGTTTTCAGAGATTTCAGACCAGGGCATTTGTGTGACATTCCATCTCAATGTGAACTAAGTTAAATTTGTAAAAGGATTTTTCATTTCACCACAGGCCTTTTTCTCAGCTCAACTCTCCAGTAACATTTGAATTCACATTGCATTTGAAATTCTTGTATAACTATACAGAAGCCCAAAGCACATTTAGAGTGATAATACTGTCACCTCAAATGTCTGATTTTGCTGTAAGTTTTTCAGAGCTCTGTGGGAGAAAATGAAATGCAGGCTGCTTAAGGAACAGATAAGCTGATTCCTTCATGTAGAGTGTCAGAGGAGGCTAATCTTTAAAATAATCAAAATAATCATTCCATGTTGGAGCATAGATCCTCTCTGAATAGTTCATGCATTTTTATATTAATTTGATGTTTGAGGAATAACCATTTCAAAGAGTAGTTCCTCTATTAAAAATTATTTATAATTTCTTTCAAGAATATTAGATAAAAAGATGAATAATTTGGATTTTTAAAATTAAAATTGGCACCCTTTAGCTTTTTAAATTCTTTTCTATCTTTTTCAGATTGCATCTGTAAAGCAAATCAAAGTTATGTATCCCATGTTGCAGTCCCTTCTTCCATATCATACACCTAATTGAAGCGAGGTCCCATTATTACAAACTTAACTGCCATGACAAGAACAGGAGAAAAAAAAAGTCAAAGAAGACTTTAAACACTGTACAGGTATTCAAATTCTTCACAAACCGATATGGTGCACTTAAAAATAAGGTAAGAAGGCAGCAACTTGAAAAGTACATTCATGGAGCAGACTTCCTTATTTTTAGAAACAGAACAGACAGCTTTTTTCCTCCTGGAACAATTCACTGGATCCTTTTAATACAACTTCAATTTCCATAAAAAAGTGTGAGAAGTGGTATATGGTACTATAAGTAAAATAATGTGTCAAAAAAATATTGGTATGAAAAAAATAGTGTGAATGCTATCCTCTTAAGAGAGTCAAACACATTTGCACACAATTTAGTTTAGGTTGTCTTCTATATAGTAAAAAGGAGGGAAAAAAGTGTAATTTTATCCATAAGACAAAAATTTACCCTGATTACAGATTTAAAAAAAAACATTTTACCCTTCTGAGTTGACTTAATTAGATAAGTCTATTGAAATTAATTATTGTAAAACTTCTATAGAACACCGTCTTCATTTCTAAAGAAGACCAATGTATAATGTTGAATATTTCAGGTAGGAAAAAGGTAACTTTCTAATACCAATCTCAAACCTTATGGTTTTATAAACTCTGAACAGTTAATAAGCAAAACTGAATATTTTACATATATCTACTGATTTTTTTTCTCAACATGTTCTGTTTTGTGCTGTTTCTTATATTGAATAAAAAAACTCTTAGGAAGCAGCATACAGGGTACTGTTAGAGGGCTGCCCTGCAAAATATTTCATAGATGGTAAGACAAAAAGTAATTCCAATATAACTGCAGATTTCACAACAGCAAATTAGATGTAAGTTTTCTTATGAAAGTGGCAATTTTAAGATATTTTATTAGCTATAAATGTTTTCAGAATGGACCAAAGTTTTCTCATTTACCAAGATAAAATAGGTACAAAGGTTCAGGAAAATTAACTTTCAAATACTATTTGTAATAATAACTTGCTAGACAATAAAGCTCAAGAAAATGGACAAAATTGGGTATACTTTCTACTGTAAGTCTTATTTGTATTAAAAAAAGATATTATTTTTAAAATTTAAAAACCCTTTAAAGGTTTCTCTCTTCATCCTGATTTTTCAAATGAGGAAAATGAGAATCAGAAAAATTAGATAAATTACCCAATCACATAGTTAGAAATTAAATCAGATAGGACTTGAATCTAGAACTCCCTGGGTTCAAAAACCTATAATTCTTATACTATATAAGCTGCTTCTATGTTAGAAACAGTCCAGTCCTGAGACAAAGTATCTGCTTTTGGAATAACGTTATGAAAAATGAAACAAGAGTGAATCCCTTCAAACTGTGCCCTTAGTTCATCTCCATAGACCTGGTTTGACTCTATGATACGGTATGCAGTGTTCCTCTTTTGAAAACAGAAAAACACAGCAGCTGGAAAGAGCTGATAACTTAAATGGTTGTGGGCTGTATTAGGAGAGATGACAGAGAATACACTGTAGCCTTTTATTAACCTCTTAAAAAATGATGTAAAAGTCATCACATGTCCAGTAAGAATGTTTATATATGACAATTGATACAAAGCAATTAACCCTGCAGCCCAATGGGGGAAAAAAAGTCAAGTTTGGAAAAAGTTCTAATGCATTGCTGATGTATGGAGACTATTTGGTGAAATGTATGAAGAAAATATAGTAGATTCCTTTAGATTCTCTACTAATACTTCAAATCATAACTGTTGAGGTTAAGCCTCAAAACTTTTTAAGTTATTTTTACAATAAAAAAAAAGAAGTTTTCCTTCCTTTAACATAAGATCTAAATTAAAAGTGACAAAATGTTAATCTGGTTTGTAGGTATATTGTTGGATGTTTGTTATATTAAGCTTTATGTATTTTTTCTTATTTCTCAAATTGTTCATTATTTAATAATGAGGTAATTTAAAACTACTTTACTGATCCACATCAGCCTGAGACCAGAGGAACTAGATGGTGCCCGGCTACCACCAATGAACGTCCTGACAGGGAACACAACAGAGGGTCCCTGATAGAGCAGTAGAAGGATGGGGTGCAGAACTCAAATTCTAGTAAGAAGACCAGACTTAATGGTCTGACTGAGACTGGAGGCACCCCAGAAAGCATGGCCCCTGGACTCTCTATCAGCCCAGAACTAAAACAATTTCCGAGGCCAACTCTTCAGACAGAGATTAGACCGGGCTGTGGGACATAAAGTGGTACTCGTGAAGAGTGTGCCTCTTAGTAAACTAGATACAAGAGACCAAAGGGGCAGCTTCTGTCCAGAGGTGAGATGGGAAGTCAGAGAGAGTTAGGAGCTGGTTGAATGGTCATGGGGAATCAGAGGCGGAAAGGAGGAGTGTGCTGTCACAGAAAGGGGTGAGCAATTAAGGTCTCATAACAATGTATGTATAAAAATTTTGTATGGGAGACTAACTTGAAATGAAAACTTCATTTAATTATAACAATAAAAAAATAAAATAAATTAAAAAAAACTACTTTACTGATCCAGAGTTTCAATAAAATACAGGTAGCTCCCAACTTACTATGTATTCAAGTAACCATGAACTGCGCTTAAGACCATCCGTTTTTTTTTATCTAATCATTAGTAATATGTACTACAAACAATGTTGCAGCACATAATTTGCTGATGTTACCATTCTCATGCCAACCCCCAAAGACAATAAAGATCGAATTTATAAAGATACTTATAATAAAAAGCAATAATAATGAAAACTTAAAAAAAAAATGAGGTATTCGACTTAATGTCAGAACCGATTTACAATGGAATCTTTGGAATAGCACCCTGTTGTAAATTGGGGACTACCTGTACATACAAAGTATACCAAATTCATGATCAAAAAATTAAATATCCAAATTTATTTGAAGAAAATGTTGCCCTATATTTTAAAATATTATTTTCCTGATATCCTTTGCTTTATTAAGGAGTCAGCTTCCCAAACTTTGGTCAACCAGAACAGAGACGCTGTAAAACATCTTTTTATAATCCTATTTTAGACAAATATTAAGAAATTAACTCTCAAAAAGGTTCAATAATTAATTCCAGAAGCTGTGGAGCTATGGAAAATGCCATCTAAGAAAGCCTGTGAGATACTCAATGAGATTTTTAGGCCAGCAAATCCCACCATGACTCTCCCATCTGGCATCTTTGGTTACTGCCCAAAATGTACATGTCCTAAACCAATCATCATGTCTTCCTTCTCTCATTCTCTCTCTCTTTTTCTTTTACTAATCCCTCCCCAACCTTTCCACAATGTACATCTTATTCCACTTTTCCCATCACATTCCTTAGTAACCATATTCCATTAATATATTCATCCCCTTTAAGGAAGACTCCTGGCTTTGAATAAATCCCAGCTTTGTCTAAAGGACGTTGCTCCCCTTGCAGTACTTTCAACCCAACATTTATTTTCTCATACTCTAGACCCTCCTGTAACCAGAAATGGGATGTTAGAATTACCTAGCTATTTTTAAAAAAATTAAAACCTTCTTCCTCCATCATGGAGTGATATGTTTCTTCTGAAACGATTGCCATTTGTCTACACTACCCTCTAATCCTTTTCATCATTGTCACTACCATCTTGTGGCCTGCCAATCCAATTTATTTAAGCAATTGGAACCTGGATCCATTATCCCGGGTATTACAGTGAATCTGCTGATGACTACTTTGCTTACTGACAATGAGGTTCTTGTCTTTTTTAATCCCAATGTCCATTACCTCCACTAAACCCATAGCCAATATCTGGTATCCAACATCACCTGTATGCTGTCTACATGAGAAATCCTGAAATCTAATGTCTCATGCTCTACACAGTCATCCCAGAATTCTCAAAACTCAATACATCTGTTCTTCAGACACATAGAGACTTTCAGTTCCCTCACCACTGAGCCAATGGAGGTTCAGTGTTACCAAAATGGAGATAATTGCAGATAACAGTGGGTGAAACAAGAGTTCTCTTTTTGATATGTTGAGTTTCAGATTTGTACTAAAATGAAAGTGGAGATGTCAAGCAGGTAATTGAATATGCAGAAATGGAACTTAAGAGAAAGAGTTCTAAGTCTGAGGTAAACATTTGAGAGTCATTAGAATACCTATGGGAATTAAAAGCCTAAGACTGGATATGATCACATAAGGAAATAGTGCAAATGGAGATAAGAAGAGGGGCCAGGACAGATTCCAGAGGCAATCCAATCTAGTTAGAAGAAGATCCATCAAAGGCATACTAGCAGGCACTACCATTAATTCAGGAGGAAAGCCAGGTGAAAATGATATCAAAAAAGCAAAAAGAGTTTTTTGAGATATTGGTAATGATCAGCCATATGAAATACTAATCAGAAAACAAGTAATATGTGGATAGTTCAATATCCTTGTCCTGTAGTTGGTCACAAGGAAACTGTTGTTTATTTTCATAAAGTCAGTTTCAATGAAATTGGTGAGAGTGCAAGCCATTTTGAAATGGACTAAAGAGTAACATGAGGTTTAAAAAAACATCTATATGAGACCAAAAGATCAACAATTACTCTAAAGCAAAGAAGAGAAGATAAGGGGACAGGGAAACAAGAGTACTGGAAATGAAACAACCAAAACACAATTAAAGAGAATGTTGATACACTGTGAAAAATGTAGCTAATGTCATTGAACAATTTGTAGAGGAATTATCAAGTGGAAACCCAGTTTGCTATGTAAACTTTCACCAAAAACGCAATAAAACATTACTTAAAGAAAAAGAGTAAGTGGGAGGTACAGAAGTGGAGATACAGAGTTTGAACATAATTATAAATATATATAGCATAAAAGGCCCTATGTTTATCTCTCCCTCACTAGGCTACCAGCTACACAAAGACAGGGCTAATTTTTATATCTCGATTATATTTAATACCTCCCAGTGTCCAGTATAATAGTTACTAAATAATATAATAATATATATAATAGTTACTAAATACGTTTGTTGAACTGTATAGTACTTAAACCAGAATTCTGAAATTTAGTCATATAACTTAATCAGTGATGGTGCTTTTAAAAATTAAACATATCTCCTCATATATACTGAATCAGAATTTCTGAGGGTAGGAGCTAGGTTTCTATTGGCAACATTTTCTAGTTTACTTTGCAGTTAAGTGTAACCAAAGTAATATTAGTCGAAGTGGGATATGCCTCACCTCCATTCCAAGAGGTAAGAATCAAATAAGCCTATCCATAGTCTTTTTTTCATTACTTGTGTCTAAATGGACTTTGGATTCACCCCGTAAGGGATGGTAATCCAAAAGTTGCAAGAATCCTGGATCGCTGATCACTACATATAGAAGTTTTACTAACCATCCAGGGATATATTATCCTAAGTAATATACTTTCCAAGGTAGAGGTCATTGTACAAAGCACAAGTGTATTCTTATAATCTAGACACATTTAGGTTTAGAACAGTGGTTCTCAGAGAATGCTCCCTCAAAAAACATCAGCATCAGCATCATCAATGAACTGCAGTGAGGATTAGCAATCTGATTTTACAAGCTTACAGGTAATTCTAATACAGCTCAAGTTTAAGAATCATTGATTTAATAGAATATACATTGTTGAGGCTTCACACCTATGTTATTGCCTCATGTTCTCTACAGAAGAAAGATGTAACAAATCACAGACTGTTTCACTCATTCTGAATTCTGACTTTCAATTCCTTTAATGTTACTGATATTTCCTAAGGCTTTTTATCCAGTTATTGTGTACTGTGGCTTCAAAGCGAGAGCCACTAAAGGAGCAGTTAAATATCCCACACCTCTGGGGAGCGCTCATCAACTACTGATGGACTAAGCATTCATTAAGATGTGCTCTGAGAATATTTCCTCCAAGGTCTCTGCTTATAGCTAAAGAATCCTAAATTTGTACTCTCTCCACTTATTTTCAATTTGCCTCATTTTCAGCTATACCTTCCATGGTTACTACCTATCATTTTGAAGAAGTTTCTATATCCAAGGTTCCTTTAGAGTTAGAAAACATTCACTGTCAGTCCAACATGGCCCCTAACCTCCAAAAACAAATAAAAAACAAACAACAACAAAAAATATAGTTACTTGATCAGCAAGTTATTTATCACAGGTGTAAGAATTAGAAATGGTAGTTTTTAAAGTCTCTTTATGTCATAATATTTCAATCTGTAGATTTAATCTGTGTGGGTCTATGGATGTAATGGATACAATTGTATAAGAAGGCATAATTTAATATAAAGAAACATTTTTTTTTTTTAGTGAACCTGTCCCAAAATGTGATGTGCTGCCTCTTGTAAGAAGGTAGCATTTAAACAAGCTGGAAAATATCAGAATTAATGTACTGTAAAAATGTAAGAATGGTAACTTGAAAAGCCCATCCAAGTATGAAATACTAATTTCTCTAATTGTATTTCAAAGCAATTTTAGATTTCAATTTAATAACAAGATGATGAACTGGGATGAGAGTCTTAGTTTCCTCAAGCAAATCAAATATACCATATAGAAATGTTTAAGAGGAGTAAGGGCAGCATGTGACATGTATCTAAGATACTGAGATAAAAACTATGAGAAAATGTGGGAAAACAAAAGGCTGTTGTAAAAGGGGGAATATGAGAGGCAGCCTGAAATGGGGATATGAAAAGGAGAAGGGAAGTATGAAAGAGAGAGAGAGAGACGATCATAACAGAAGGTCCTAGAAAGAGCTGGAGAAAAACATAGAACAAAATTCAAACTCACAAAAAAAGACTAGACTCATGGGTCTGACAGAGACTGGAGAAACCCCCAGCTTATGGCCCGCAGGCACCCTTTTAACTCAGCACTGAAGTCACTCCTGAGGTTCACCCATCGGCCAAATACTAGACTGGCCCATGAAATAAACAATAATACACATAGCTCAACCATGTTTATGAGGCTAAATGGGCACATCAGCCGGGGGCAAGGACAAGAAGGCAGAAGAGGGCAGGAAAGCTGGACAAATGGAAATGGGGAACTCTAGGTCGAGAAGGTAAGAGTATTGACTTGTTCCAGAATTGGCAACCAATGTCACAAAACAATATATGTATTAATTGTTTAATGAGAAACTAATTTGCTCTGTAAATTTTCATCTAAAGCACAATAAAAAAGATAAAGAAAATACCATGGTTAGGGTCAGGTGCACCTTAGTTGCAAAGTGACATCTTTGCTTTTTAACACTTTTGTAGATTTGCCCAATGCAATATGTTGTTTGATTTCTTGACCGCTGCTTCCATGGGTGTTGATTGTGGATCCAAGTAAAATGAAGTTCTTGACAACTTCAATATTTTCTCCATTTATCATGTTGCTGCTTATTAGTCCAATTGAGAAGATTTTTGTTTTCTTTAGGTTGAGGTGCAATCCACACTGACAGCTGTAGTCTTTGACCTTCATCAGTAATTGTTTCAAGTCATCTTCACTTTCAGTAAGCAAAGTTGTGTCATCTGCATATCATAGGTTATAAATGACTCTTCCTCCAATCCTGACACAGCATTCTTTTTTCATGTACTCCAGCTTCTCGGATTATATGCTCAGTATACAGACTGAATAGGTATGGTGAAAGGATAAAACCCTGAGGCACACCTTTCCTGACTTTAAACCACGCAGCATCTCCTTATTCCGTTTGAACGACTGCCTCTTGGTCTACGTACAGGTTCCTCAGGAGCACAGTTAAAAGTTCTGGGATTCCTGTTTTTCGCAATGTTATTCATAATTTGTTATGATCCACATAGTCCAATGCCTTTGCATAGTCAAGAAAACACAGGTAAACATCTTTCTGGTATTCTCTGCTTTGAGCCAGGATCCATCTGGCATCAGCAATGATATCCCTCATTCCATGTCCTCTTCTGACTCTGGCTTGAATTTTTGGCAGGTCCCTGTCGATGTACAGCTGCAACCACTTTTGAATGATTTTCAGCATAATTTTACTTGTGTGTGATATTAATGATATTGTTCTATAATTTCAGCAATCTATCGGGTCACCTTTATTTGGAATGGGTGCAAATATGGATCTCTTCCAGTCAGTTGGTCAGGCAGATGTCTTCCAAAATTCTCAGCATAGATGACTGCCATCTCCAGCACTGCATCAGTTCATTAAAACATCTCAACTGGTACTCTGTCAATTCCTGTCAATTCACCAATGCCTTCAATGCAGTTTGGACTTTTTCTTTCAGTACCATCGGTTCTGGATCATATGCTACCTCCTGAAATGGTTGAACGTCAACCAATTCTGTTTGGTACTATGACTTTATGTATTCCTACCATCTTCTTTGATACTTCCTGCATCATTCAATATTTTCCCCATAGAATTCTTCAATATTGCAACTCGAGGCTTGAATTTTTTCTTCAGTTCTTTCAGCTTGAGAAATGTTGAGCTTGTTCTACCCTTTTGGGTTTCTAACTCCAGGTCTTTGCCCATTTCATTATAATATTTCACTCTATCTTCTTGAGCCACCCTTTGAAATCTGTTCAGCTCTTTTACTTCGTCATTCTTCTGTTTGCTTTAGCTACTCTATGTTCAAGAGCAAGTTTCAGAGTCTCTTCTGACATCTATTTTGGTCTTTTCTTTCTTTCCTGTCTTTTTAGTGACCTCTTGGTTTCTCAATGTATGATGCCCTTGATATCATTCCATAACTTCTCTTCAGTTATTAGCAGTCAATATACCAAATCTACTTTGAGATGGTCTCTAAATTCAGGCAGGATACACTCAAGGTCTTATTTTAGCTCTCATGGACTTGCTCTAATTTTCTTCAGCTTTAACTTGAATTTGCATGTGAGTGATTGATGGTCTGTTCTGCAGTCAGTCCCTGGCCTTGTTCTGACTGATGATATTAAGTTTCTCCATTGTCTCTTTCCACAGATATAGTCCATTTGATTCCTATGTATTCCATCTGGTAAGGTTCACGTGTATAGTTACCGTGTATGTTGCTGAAAAAAGCTATTTGAAATGAAGAAGTCATTGGCCTGGCAAATTCTATTATGCAATCTCCAGCATCATTTCTATGGTAGGCCATATTTTCCAAATACTGATCCTTCTTCTCTGTTTCCAACTTTTGCATTCTTATCACCAGTAATTATCAGTGCATCCTGACTGCATATTTGATCAATTTCAGACTGTAGAAGTTGGTAAAAATCTTCAGTTTCTTTATCTTTGGCCTTAGTGGTTGGTATGCAAATATAAAGAATAGTTGTATTAGCTGGTCCTCCTTGTAGGTGTATGGATATTATCCTGTCACTGACAGCACTGTACTTCAGGATACATCTTGAAATGTTCTTTTTGAGGATGAATGTGATGTCATTCCTCTTCAATTTGTCATTCCCAGCATAGCAGACCATATGATTTTCTGATTCAAAATGGCCAATACCAGGCCATTTTTAGCTCACTAATGCCTAGGATATTGATCTTTATGCATTCCATTTCACTTTTGATGACTTCCAGTCTTCCTAGAGCCATACTTCGTACATTCCACATTACAATTATTAGTGGCTGTTTGCAGCTGTTTCTTCTCATTTTGACTTGTGCGACATCAGCAAATGAAGGTCCCAAAAGCTTTACTCCATCCATGTCATTAAGGTCAACTCTACTTTGAGGAGGCAGCACTTCCCCAGTGGTATTTTGAGTGCCTTCCAACCTGAAGTGCTCATTTTCTGGCACGATATCAGACAGTATTCTGCTGCTATTCATAAAGTTTTCACTGGGCAATTTTTTCAGAAGTAGACCACTAGGCCTTCCTTCCTCTCTGTCTTAGTCTGGAATCTCCACTGAAACCTGTCCAGCTAGGGTGACCCTGCTGGTATTTGAAATACCAGTGGCAAAGCTACCAGTATCACAGCAACACACAAGTCACCACAGGACAACAAACTGACAGACGCATGGTCGTATAAGTAATAACTATATATTCATTGGGCAGGAAGGGTAGGAGAACAATTTTCCAAATAATTTTCGTTTTCATTTTATCCATAATTTAAAAGAGATAAACACATCACCTAGAGGTGACAGTTTTTATATTGAAACTATTTTATTCTGTCCTTGACTATACTTCAGGAAAAAGGCAAAGACTGCATTTGTAAATAGATGAGAAAGAAATTGGGCTATTGCAAACTTTTATGAATCTATAACTTCTGTCATGGTTTGAACTATGTCCCCCAAAAAATGTGTGTCTCAATTTGGCTGGGTCATGATTCCCAGAATAGTGTGGTTGGCCTCCATTTTGTGATTGTAATTTTATGTTAAAGAGGATTAGGGTGGGATTGTAACACTACCTTTACCCAGGTCACATCTCTGATCCAATGTAAAGGGAGTATCCCTGGGGTGTGGCCTGCACCACCTTTTATCTCTCAAGAGATGAAAGCGAAGCAAGCAGAGAGTGGGGGACCTCATATCACCAAGAAAGCAGTGCCGGGAGCAGAGTGAGTCCTTTGGACCGGGGTCCCTGAGCAGAGAAGCTCCTAGTCTGGGGGAACACTGAAGAGAAGAAGGCCGACAGAGAGGAAAAGCCTTCCCCTGGAGCTGATGCCCTGAATTTGGACTTTTAGTCTACTTTAACTGTGAGGAAATAAACTTCTCTTCGTTAAAGCCATCCACTTTGGTATTTCTGTTATAAGACAACTTCTAAGAAAATGTTCCAATTGAATACGGGCCTGAATGATTTTTAGGTACATTTCTTATACCATAGTACTAAATACATTAGTACCAACTGTTTAATTACTCATTTACCCAAATAATCACTTTTTTTTTTCTTTTTCAAACACAAGATGCCAAAGTAGAGCTGAATAACTTCTTTTAAAATCATCTTGTTTATTTCCTGGTCTACCCTCTGTTTTGCTTCATAGACTCTGTGGTGAACACAGATACTAGCTCCACCATGTATCTCTAAAATCTGCGCTGTATTCTGTTGAGTTGTGAATTCAGCAGAGCAATGGTGAATGGAATATATACCTCGATTGTGTTAGATAGAAGCTGAGCCCACTGCTCTAAAAAGTCACCTGAATGTCACATCCTCTTAGCAAACAGTTAAAAGAATATTCTTTACGGCGTACAATTAGAAGGTAACAGTATAGCAAATTCTAATGCATAGGTTTATTTGCACATAAAAAGCTATGAAATAATATTATAATATTATTCTTTCAGTTTAATTTAATCCATATCAAAAACCTTTCCTAATTATCAAAAATCAAAATTCGGAAAGGGCATGTCATCTTTTTTCATTACTAAATGGAAGCCTTTGCAGTATAGGGGAAAGACAGAGACAGACAGACAGACACACACACACACTTTTATTAACAACACTATTTTTTAATAATTCATGGTATTTTTATGACATGTATTTATTTATCTTATTAATTATTTCCCCTACTACATGAGGGTAAGAACTTGATCCCTGGGTGGTATAAATAGTGTGCACTCAAATACTAACCAAAAAGGTTGGCAGTTCAAATTTATCCAGTGGCAGCACAGAAGAAAGGCCTGGCAATCTACTCCTCCAAGATTATAGCTACTGAAATCCCTATGATGCAGAGTTCTACTCTGAAATACATGGGGTCACTATGAGTTGGAATTGACTCAATGACAATGGGTTTCATTTTTATATTTCCACAAAAATTAGACTATAAGTAACTTAAAAATATTTGTGGCAAGAACATAAAAATAGCAGTAATATAATCACCATTACTAATTAATTCAGATGTTTTAAATCATCAAGAAAAAAATTTAAAAATTTGACAGGCACGTTACTTGTACATGAGATCATTTTCTTTAGGAGAAAATTTTCCAGCATTAAGTATATGGAGAGTTGTAAACAATAATGTTTCACTTGAATTTTTCATATAAAATAAAGTATTTTGAAAGTGATCACACTGCAGGAATCTTAAATATATAAAGCTTAAGCCTATTAAATAATATTTATTTTATACTCCACCACATTCCCAAATGATTAGTTCTATGTTCGATTGTATATTCTTAGTTTTTAGTCTCTTTATTTTATAATTTATTTCATTTTTTTGTTGTTGAGAATATGCACATACACCAATTCAGCAATTTCTGCATGTAAAATTCAATGACACTGATTACATTCTCTGAGGTTTGTAACCATCTTCACTCTCCATTTCCCATTTGTTCCTCCCTCATTAACATAAACTCGCTGCCCCTTAAGTTACTTACCTAATATTTCAAGTTGCTTTTGAAAATTTGATACTGTAAAAATAGATCTTAAAAGAGCACAATGCTCAAGGCAGACATTTTTTAATAGTTAAGCTAAACTACTGTGTGGTTTTAAGAAGACTTCAGGTGATAATTTTGGTTTTAGGTTTAAAGATGATCTCAGGGCAATAGTTAAACAGGAGTTCATCCAGCCTCCATGGTGCCAGAAAATCTAAACTCAATGAGAATTTGAAATTTTGTTCTCCATTTTCCTCATCTTGATCAAGATTCTTTTATAGAATCTTTGATCTAATTGTAGAGTATTGGTAGCCAGGCACCATCCAGTTCTGGTCTCATGGCAAAGGCGGCAGCTATTCATGGAAGCAATTAGTCACATATTCCATTTCCCCCTCTTATTCAAAACTGTGTGATAGATATATTTACAACAAAGACCAAGAAAAAACAAACAAACAACAACGACAAAAAAAAGAAAAAACAGTAGCTGCTGGGGCTGATTATGGACAAACAAATACCGTGAGGTTTGGAGGTTTAGGGTTATGGTTTCATGGGACATCTGAATTAACTGGCCTTCTGTTCTACCTCCTATTTCACTGCGTAGTGCCTGCAGTCATTAAAGCTTGCAAGCAGCCATGCAAGGTACAACTGGTCTCTAGTCACCTGGAGCAACACAGAAAGGAGAGTTTTTATTCTCTCTAAATATTTGCCTAAAATGAATGTGTTTCAACTTTTTCTTTAATTTTGGAAAATTTTATTAAAAGTAAAAACATAAAGCAGAATTCTCATACTTTCTTTCTTTCTGACTGAGGGAACTAATACCAAGATACCCTTTTCAAACATATGCCCAAAGCATCTGGTTTATGTCAGCATGTAACCCTAACAAACAGAACATTAATATTAAAATGTAAGATTATTTAAGAGTGGATATAAGGAGATAAATGTTAAAATAACATTAATAGAGTTCAAATGTTACTTTTAGGGGAAAGCGTTCTATTCAAGTTTCTTAAATGTCCTTTACTTAGATTTGAAACTTTACTTGTAAATCCCTCACTATCAACACTAATTTTCAATTTATAGTCTCAGGATCAAGGCAAGTCAAGAAGAAAGAGGAGTCTCCTGGAAAACAGAAGAATGGGACAATGAAAAAATATATGAGTGAAAGTACATTAAGACATCTGCCTTTGCCTCCCTAGAGCCTGTTATCTGACAAAGTGATCCCTTATGTTTAAAACAAAAAGTCAGACCATGGAACTTCTCTGCCCCAAACCAATCAATAGCATCTCATCGCACCTGGAGATAAAAGGTCCTTTCAGTGGTACATAGGGCCTTCAGTGATCTAATCCTTCCTGCACTTTCAGACTTCACTCTCTAGTACTCAGCCTCTTGCTCACTGACAACCAGTACCCTGTGGCCTCCTCTCCTTGAACAAAGCAAACATGTTGCCATCATCTTTGGGACCTTGCACTTACTCTTCCTTTTGCTTGTAATACTCTTCTTCTTGGACATCAGCATGGTTTGCTTGCTCATATCCTTTAGGTCTCTGTTCAAATGATTCCTCTTAGGGAGACTTCCCTGATCTTATTTAAAATTGCAGCCTCTGCCTTCATTCCTTTTCCTCCATCCTTGATATAATTTTCTGCATATGACATATCACCATCTGATACACTAAATATCTTATTTCTTTTAGTGTTTGTGTTCTTCTGTCTAAAATGTAGGTACTATCAGAGCAAACAGTTTTGATTGTTATAATGGCCTTTGAATTATAAGTGTGAAGAAAGTGTTGTTGTATATTAGGCAATGGATAAGAAATTGTTGAATAAATAAATAAAAGCTATCACCAATCATAATATTAATAGTGTAGAGATACTGAATCAAAACTGTTGCTCAAAGATCCACATCTCAGTGTTATTTGTCTGTTACTGTAGACAACTTTTATAAAGTAATGAACCGTTGAAAAGAAGATTACAAGAAGTTTCATGTTCTAGGGTCTCATTTTCCCAGTAAAATTTTGTTTTATTTTTCTAAATGCAATGAGAGATTTATTTGAGTAAATACTCAATAAATTCCTTAGGTCCTTCCTGAATTAAGAAACAAAGATAATGCACAAGAAATAACCATATTTTGGCAATGCTAAATAAATTTTCAAATATACTGTGAACTAAACAGACAGGTTTTTATATATAAGTTTAGCATCTTTTGTACGAATGACTCAGTTGAACCTGAAAACCCATCAGATTATAAATTAAAGGAGGAAAGCTTCTGAAAGAGATTTAATTCAGAAATAAGGAAAGCCAACGTGTAGATTAATCATTTACATATACTGGGAAACAGAACGTATTTTATAATTTGATACAAAATATATAAATATAATTTTGAAGCTGAGTCAGATGGAATTATGAAGGAATTAACTGAAGAAACAACATCATTCAAGTGCATGCTAATACCAACTGGAAGCTATTTGATCAAACAGCTTTGTGGTGGTATTCAAGGCACTTTATAAAGTCAACATACTAACATTGAGTAATACATTTTTTCAGCAGACAGATTAGTAGACAATCAAGCACAGATGTGATAATACTGAACTTTTGAAGGGGCAGCTACTTACAAAAATGAAACCAGCTGAATAAAATACTTTGACAGGTAACTAAATGAAATGGGACGTACAATGTTAGTCATGGTGAAATAAATCTCTAGACTGGGCAGCATATCACAGAAGGACATAAACAGAAGACTGAACAACTTTTAGCAACACATTTCTCTGTAAAACCGCTGCAGTGAAAATCATTCACAACTGAAAACCTGCACTGCACAGGGATGACCACACTTTGGATGAAGCTGTGTAATCTATGCCCCAAAATGTATCTTTAGGACATTGTAGCAATGTGTTCTCAGTCGCATACAATTTCTTTCAATTATTTCTTTTCAGTGTGAACCAAAGTAGTTTCCCTTCTGTTCTTTCCATAGCCTAAATTAGTTCTCTCTTTGTAATAATAGCATAAATTCTTCACTTACTCTGTAGAAAAATATTTCAAGGTACAGTAGGGAGGTTGGAGGGTCAAGGAAATTGCTCAACATGTTGTTTGCAAAATAGGGAAACTTTCTGCAGCTTTTCAGCCACTGTGAAGGAGGCGTGCCAGCTGTTGACAGGCGAATGAATAGAACCAGTCAGGCCTAACATGAATCCTATTGTGCAAAACTGCGTTCATCGGATAGGCTGTCAACAAATTTTCTGGCCCCCTTTTTTCGTTGTTTGTTGTTGGCAAACTTTGTTTTATTCCTCTAAATGCAATAGAGAGTTACTTGCTACAGAGAATAATGACTCTGGCATCATTTTCCATATTTAAAAAAAAAGAAAAACAGGAATATTTCCTTATTGAACTGAGTGCTAAGAATGGACTTTCTGGCTTTTCTCCATACATGAAGATGATGACATTTTGAGATGCTGCCCCTCAAATAATTCTTACTTTTATTTTAACATGCATTAAACATACTTCTCCAAATTATGTAAATATTTCACCATAAAAATTGCACCAGATATTAGACATATCCACAAAGGCCTTGAGAATCATGAATAGTCAGTAAAGAACACATAAACACCTAATGTTTCCACAGATGTCTAGCGAGAAACAAATACTGTATAGATAATAGATAAGTAATATATTAAGATGTCAATGGCTTATATTTGAATAGTGACTGAGAAAACATACCCATAACTATTATTTTGCTCCAACAATATTCCTGGGAAATATAAAGGATAAGATGCAATGTGTACTTGCTCAAGAAAAAAACTGATGTCAAACCAATTATTCTTCATTTTCCTTTTGGGAAGATCATTTTCATCTTGCATTATAAAAGTAAATCACCTGCTAACCTCAAAACTGCTTAAAACATTGTTGAAAAATATGTTATATATTTATTAATTTTATAATTTTTAATAAATGACAGTTTCCAAATGTTTCCTCATCTCTCTATTCCTCAAAAATTCTTTTAAATGAATGACAATATCTAAGTAAATAATGTTAGAGTTACAGAACTCTGTGTATTAGCTAGCAGCATACAATGGGAAAATGCAATATTACACTTAGCTTGATGATTATTTTTGTCAAAATTATAAAAGGTGCATTTACATGTAGTCTGGAGTATTAACAAGTATATATTTGCAAAACAAAACATTACTAAGTATTTTATTTAGGTTTTAAATCCCGCGTTGGACACATCATGTAACTTCTTTGAGCCTCAGTATGGCAGTCAGAGTTCTGAGATTCTCCCCCAATATTCCCAAACCCCAGTATTATTAACTTTCTCCCAGTTATTCAATCAACCACTAACCTAGACGTTACTCTGAAGGAATTTTTGCAGATATAATTAAGTCTCAGAATAACTTTACCTTAAATTAGAGATTTTTTCAGTAGACCTGACCTAATCACATGATCCCTTTGTAATACAGAACTTTCTCCAGCTCGTAAAAGTAAGGGAAATCTGAGATTCTACTGTGAGAAGAATCTGACATACTGTTGCTAGCTTGATGATGGAGGGGGCCACGTGGCCAAGAATTCAGCAGCTGCTAGGAACTGAGAATAGCCCCCAGCTGACAGCCAACAAGCAAATGAGATTCTCAGTCCTACAACCACAAGAAACTGAATTTATCCAACAATAAGAATGACCTTGGAAGTGCAATTTCCCCTGTAGCCTTCAGAAAAGTACTCAGCCCAGTTGACACCTTGACTTCAACCTTGTGATAAGTCCAACAGAGACCCCAGTCATAGCATGCCTAATTTACATAACTGTGAACTAATAAATGTGTGTTGTTTTAAGCAGCTAAGTTTGTGGTAATTTGTTACACAATGAGAGCAAACCAATACACTCAGTTTTTTCCATTCTTTAAAATGTGAACAATAATATGTAATTCATTAATATCAGAGAGCATCTAATATTAGGCTGATACAATATGGGAGGAAAATACATGTTAATTTATTTCCTTTCTTTAACACATACCATATGAGCATCTACATATGCCAGGCACTGTACTGGGCACTAGCAGTAGAAACTAAACTTAGGTCACAGTCTTGAAGAGATTACTGTCTAGTTGTAGAAATGACTGACACTATATACATATACATACATAAGTGGTTAAGACCTACTTAGTGACCTACTGTTGCTAACCAAAAACGTTGGCAGTTCAAATTCATCAGCTGCACCTGGGAAACTGCATGGAGCAGTTCTACTCGGACTTATAGGGTCACTATGAGTCACAATCGACTCGATTGCAACAGGTGTGTGTGTGTGTGTGTGTGTGTGTGTGTGTGTGTGTATATACACACACATATATATATGTTGTTGTTGCTGTTAGCTCCTGTTCAGAGTCGGCCCATGACTCATGGCAACCTCATGCACAATAGGATATCATGTGATCCATAGGATTCTTCATTGCCAGGCCATTCTTCCTAGTCTGTTTTAGTATGGAAACTCTTCTGAAATATGTTGAGCATCTCAGTATCATAACAACATGCAAGCTACCAGCAACAGATGGGTGGTTGTTGCACATGAGGTGGATGGGCTGGAAATCAAACCCAGGTCTATCACTGTCTTCTATACACACACACACATACACACATATATATATCCACACACAATGCAACACTATAATGGCATAAGTGTTATAATACAGAAATGAAGTGTATTTGGATAATAAACCTCCTAAAATAGGAACTATGCATTAAAAAATATTCTGCGAGATAAAATAGTATGGTCTTTGAAACCTATCTTAATAAAGAGGACAAATTTTTAAAGTCTCTAGACCTCAACACAGCATGTAAATTCAGTAAACATAAAATTTACTGGAAAATATTTTTTGGATAAAAAAATAATACTGACAGCTCTGATTCATATGATTTACAATATTGTGTTTTTTTTTCCCATCTGGAAGATTTTATTTATAAGAAATCTTCATTTGAAAAAGATCACCTAACCAATTTGTCACTATAAAATTAATATTTTCCCAATATAGCTTAATGTCAAAATACTCATTTGGAAAAAAAGTATAAATATACATCTAAAAATGAAAAAATGAAGACTTAATGCTTAAGTAATTTGTCCACACCACAGGGGAAACCATGCCTACATTTGTAGCTCAAAGTTAGTGTCAGACTCAGTTGCAGAACCTATTCTTACCAATGTCAATATTTTAATTTTATCACTTGCTGTTAGAAGAGCAAATGTATTCTGCCATGGGATTCCTTCTCTCCTCCAGATGAACAGACCCACCAGCTAAATTGATTTTATTGGGCATCCTGTAGCCCTGGAAAGAAATAATTTATCTGGCCTCACAGCAGGAAACTATATGTTTGGTGAAAACATCAAGTTTCAAATCTTTTGATTTCATTATTTTAACTATAAACGTGACAATCAATTATCTACATTCCAATGTGTTGGTTAGTCTCCTTTTATAACGTTTCTGTGTTTGAGAGACTTTACATCTTAAATGTATACAGGAATGGAATCATTTCTACTCTCTATCACCCTCCTCATTTTCAATCAGAAATGAATGCTTTATATTATCTTAAATATTAAGAGTTCATTAGTGTAGGTGAAGTATGAAAATTAAGATTCAGAATTCTTAGACACGGAGCACATTCCTATACTGGCTATTCACAACAGCCGAACGGTGGAAACAAATGTCCTTCAACAGATGAATGGATTAAAAAATGTGGTATATCCATACAATGGAATGTTATTCAGCCATAAAGAGAAATGAAATTCTGATACATGCTACAACATGGATGAACCTTGGAAACATTATGCTGAGTAAAAAAAGCTAGACACAAAAGGACAAATATTGTATGATTCCACATATATGAAAAATCTAGAATATGCAAATATGTAGAGACCAAAGTGGTTACAAGGGGCAGTCAGGAGGGGGAAATGTTACTGCTTAAGGGGCACTGAGTTTCTTTGAAGGGTGATGAAAAAATTTGGAAGAGGATAGTAGTTAATGTAAATTAATGTAACTGAATTGTACACATAAAACATGTTTCAAATGGCAAATGATTTGTTACATATATTTTATCACAATTAAAAAAAAGTAACTTCATCTGAAATGAATTGTATTTTGTTTAAACTCCCAAAGAATTTTATTTTTCCTCATGTGGAATAAAACCTAAATATTAGATGATATGGACATAGTTTCTGACTTCACTGAGTTTATGGACTAGTAATGAGGAAAAGATATACCCACAAATTCTCAAATACATATTAAAAAGTGTTATATTGCATAAAAAAAAATTTGAATTAAACACTAAAGTTATTCAATGGGGTTCAGAGTTCATGGGTGATAGAAGAATGCATTGTGGAAGAGGGGGCATATGATCTGGGCCTTGAACATTAGGTAGAATTAAGACATTTAAAGAGTGGAGGAAAAACAAGCTGAGAAAGGAATAAAGTAAGAAAAGGCATGGAAGTAGAAACATTAGGGTGTGCACCAATAAGGACTTATTTCATTTAGCTGAAGAGTACAGTTCATGAGCAGTAGAGAGAAGTAAGGATAATTAAGTCGATTTGGACCAGAGGGAAGATAATGAAAAATATCTTGCTGAGTAATCTGATATAACTAACTTTACATAGATCTCTTCAACAAAAAATAATACAAGTTGACTGGCTTTACACGTTAGTTACATGTTGAAAATCTGGTAAAAAAGACATTTATAATATTGGGAGAATATCCTAGGCAATCACTAAAGGATAAAAAGAAACATTCCAGTATATGTGAATTTGTATATGACTATTCTGAAGTTTGAGTATCAGTGTTCCTAGTAAAATTATAATCTGGAGGTGGGTTGGAAAATTATACATTAATTCTCCCCTGCTATGATTTGCAAAGGAAAATAGTAGTTCTTAACAGAAAAATTACTCCTACTATTATTAGGCTTGGTAGAAATTTTTGCCCATTGTAAGCATAAAATCAATTTTCTAGCCTAGGGATTTTTTTAGTTTATATATATAAAATACACTAAACATAATAGTTAAATAGAATATACATATATATATTCATCTTTATTAGAGATTAGAAAATTGTGGTTTGGAGAGCCAAGGTTCAAGTTTGGACTCCAGAACAAGTTTTTTTTTCCCCATTATATCCATTGCTTGTCTACCTTCCTGCAGATCTCTAGGTCTGGATCTACTGGGCATAGGGATCCTGGCAGCTTCTGCTGACTTGTGTGGATGGGCTGAAATGAAAGCAGCCAACACTAATAAATGAGAATTGACCATAAACATCCTTTGGGACATAACTGGTAAAATATGTATGGTAAATCTCAATGTTTGCATAAACTTTAATGAAACAACCGTCATCAGGTTAGAGCAAAGTTATGGTACTGTAAAATGGAAGTAGGCGTAGTAATAGTAGTATCAGTACCTGTCTAACTTCAGGAGGGATAATGACCAGGATCAGCCCAAATCTGATTCCCATGAGGTGGAGGTCAGACATACCTCCACTCTCCAATCTTTATACCAGTTCTGGCACCAGCCATCTCTCCCACAGCACTCTCTACTTCTCTTCTGGGTTCGACAGTCCATTGCAATGGCCACACAGAACTCACAGACTATACTCACAGTTAAATCATTTATTAAGGAACAGGGTACAACTCAGGATCAATCGGGGAGGCAGTCAGGGGACTTTGGTTGTCACTCACCCTGCATGGTCTGACCCCAGACACCTTTCCCCATCACAGTTCACCCTCTCCCCAGCCTAGGACAACTTCTCACTGTCTGCCTCCCAGGGGGCTTGGTGAGCAGGTGGAACAGGACCATGACCCTGGTGGTAGGGGCCCCACCCAGACAAGGAGAGACATGAGCATCCTGGGTCACTAGCTCCTGCTGCTGTTTCGAGGAACCCCTCTCCCATGAACTTCTCCACCTCCCTCTCTCCCTTCCTCCCCCTCAGTGATTTTTTTGTGTCAGCTCTTTTGTTTTATTTTATTCCTCCCCTCCCCCTCCCTTTTCACAAAAAAATAAAGGTCTAGGGTTAAAGAAAAAAAAAAGAAACCTCCCCCAGGAAATGTCAATCAACCTGGACAAGAAGTAGAAAACTAGGGCAATGGTAACGCCTCAGGGTTTAGGGGGAAAATCTCTCAAGCTGTTTTTCCAAAGAACCAAAGCAATACAATACACCACAGAAAGGAACTCATTTCACCATGGGTACTAATCCTCAAAGACAGCCCGGGTGGCACAGTGGGTGAAGCACTGAGCTGCTTACCAAAAGATCAGCAGTTCAAACCCACCAGCCGCTCCACAGTATGGGAGAAAGATGAGGCAGTCTGCTTCCATAAAGATTTACAGCCTTGGAAATCTGATGGGGCAATTCTATTCTGTCCTATAGGGTCGCTACCTACTCAAATGCAGTACGTTTTGGTTTTGATACTAATCCTCAAATAGAGAAAAAGTTATTAATTATGGTCACTGCTGGTCTGGAATTGTACTAATTAGCACTAGAAATTATCAGAATATCACAATATCATTTAAATGGCACTCAGTGCCCATTAACCTGGGGGAAATTTGAGTAATTTCATCTGTAGCCTACAGAGTAAAGCACAAAATTGAATTTTACATGTTCTTTACTGCCATGGCCTCAGTCTAAATAAACTCAATTTGTTCTTTCCGAGGAGATTTCATGTTGTTACAGAAGGAGGGAATTCACAAAAGAGGCCCTACAGGCAGGAATGGATCATTAGACTAATTGTGAGAAATGGATTCATAGTAAAGGGAATCTTTGAAAACTACAATCCAAACTTTGTCAGAGAGGGAAAAAAAGTATATGTATGGATACAATGAAGTTACCATTTGAAGATAGCAGTGTATCTATTTAATAGAATGCACTGTTCGTCTTAAGCTGTATCTCACTCTTGGACACTTAGCCTTCCAGAGGACACAGAATCCTCTCACGATAACAGATTTATAATTATTTTGAATTATCAAACTGTCAAAACTATGACACTACTAGAATTGTGATCTATTACGTACACATTAGGAGCTATAAGAATGATAAAGTTTAACCACAGTTTCATTGCCTGGGTCTGTGCCATCTTTATGATCACTGGTATGTTTGAGTCCATTGTTGTGTCTAATATGTCACTCCTTATTGAGGGTTTCCTAATTTTCCTTGGCCCTCTGCTTGACTAAACATGATATCCTTTTCCTAGCAATTGGTCTTGGATGACATGTCCAAGGTAAGCAAGCCAAAGTCTCACCATCCTCACTTCTAGGAGCATTCTGGTTGTACTTCTTCTAAGACTGATTTGTTCATTCGTTTGGCAGTCAACAGTAAAGAACATTCAATATTCTTCACCAAAACAACAGTACTAATGAATCAATTCTCTTTACATCTTCTTTTTTCATTATCCAATTTTTCCATACATATGTGGCAACTGAAGAGTCATATGCATTTTAGTCAACAAAGTAATACCTTGTGTCATAGATTGAATTGTGTCCCCCAAAAATATGTGTATCAATTTGGCTAGACCATGACTCCCACTACTGTGTGATTGTCCACCATTTTGTCATCTGATATGATTTTCCTATGTGTTATGAATCCTATCTCTATGACGCTGATGAGATGGGATTAGCAACAGTTATGTTAACGAGGCAGGACTGAACCTGCGAGATTGGATTGTGTCTTGAGCCAATCTATTTTGAGATATAAAAGAGAGAAGTGAGCAGAGAGACAGCGGAACCTCATATCACCAAGAAAGTAACTCCGGGAGTAGAGCACGCCCTTTGGACCCAAGTTTCCTGTGCAGAGAAGGTCCTTGACCACAGGAAAATTGATAACAAGGATCTTTCTCCAGAGCTGACAGAGAGAGAAGGCCTTCTCCTATAGCTGGCTTCCTGAATTTGTATTTCTAGCCTACTAGACTGTGAGAGAATAAGTGTCCGTTTGTTAAAGCCATCCACTTGTGGTATTTCTGTTATAGCAGCACTAGATAACTAAGACATCTTTCTTCTTAAACCTTTAAAGAGGTCTTTTGCAGCAGATTTGCCCAACATTATACATCGTTTGATTCTTGACTGCTGGTTCTATGGATGTTGATTGTTGATTCAAGTAGAATGAAATCCATGAAGATTCAATTACTTCTCCATTTATCATGACGTTGTTTATCAGTCCAGTTGTAAGCATTTTCATTTTCTTCACTTTGAGGTGTAATCAATAATGAAGGCTGTAGTCTCTTACCTTCATCATCAGTAAGTGCTTCACGCAAGGTTGTGTCATCTGCGTGTAGCAGGTTGTTTATGATGCCATATTATTCTTCATGTAATCTGGATTTTTGGATTATTTCCTCAGCATACAGATCTAATATGTAAAGTGAACAGGATACAACACTGTGGCTTGCTTTTTCCAATTCTGAATGAGGCATTATCCCCTTGTTCTGTTTGAAGGAATACCTCATGATCTATGTACAGGTTCCTGATCAGCACAATTAAGTGTTTTGGAATTCCATTTATTAATAATATTATCCATAATTTGTTATGATCCACACAGTCCAATGCCTTCACACATTCAATAAAACACAGGTAAACATCTTCTGGTATTCTTTACTTTGGCTTAGATCCATCTGATATCAGCCATGATAACCCTTGTATCACATCCTCTTCTGAATTTAGCATGAACTTCTAGCAGCTCCCTGTCTATGGACAGCTGTAGTTTTTTTCATTATCTAACCCACTGCCTTTGAGTCTATTTCAACTCATAGCGACCCTATAGGATAGAGTAGAACTGCCACACAGGGTTTTCAAGGCTGCAGTCTTTATGGAAGCAGACTGACACACCTTTCTCCTAGTGGGTTCGAACCACTGACGTTTTGGTTAGCAACTAAGTGATTTTACCACTGTGCTACCAGGTCTCCTCCATATTAAATATGGGGGTCTTTAAATAGAAGTACACATGAACAAAGTTTTTTTCATTGACTGTTTCATGAAAATGTTGTGATTAGAAGCTCTCAGGAGTTTAACCCATTATTCCTCAGGGACAGTGTTCAATATTTGCTAAGTCAGTGTTTGCAGATATAACTACCATTAATAATGAGAATCGATTCTATTTCCCATTTTATCAAATGCAAAAACAGAAGCTCAGAGGGATTAGGTAAGTATTATGAGATTAGTCATTAAATAGTGGAGGAAAGGTTCCAGTCAAGTCTGTCAGGCCCCAAAGCCTGTATATATTCTTATACCCCGAGCATTTCTCAAAGCGTATTCTGCAGGAAGGCAGTAGTTGTTACATGAAACAAGGATGAAGTGTTATAGAAGTTTAAGAAATGCTTAAAGAGAGTTGAACAAGCTTCTTTAATAGAGAACTTTTCAAAATCATTGATGTCAGTATACTTTTTAAGTTTCCAACAGTTGGCTATAAAAAGCAACATATCCCAAAATTTATTTACTTCAGAAATCTCCTTTCAATAAGAATATATGAAAAGACATTCTGACAAATAGTGTGCTCTACTGTGGTGTCTCTACCATGAGGTAAAGCCTGCATTCCAAAAAGATTTCATAGGAGTGAGTGGTTTGTCTACAGTTGAGTAAAAAAATAAGAAAACTTCATGGAGAAGGTGGCCTTCAACAAGGTCTGGAAAAATATGTAGGACATAAATGAGAAAATAGAGGACATTCCAGGTAGGTAAAGACTGGCTGTGAATACTGGGTTTTAATGAGACATTGATGAACAAAGGTTAAAAACGTCACACAAAAGACTTTATCATTATATAGTTCATTCTCAAACCAATATCCAGTTCCCTCTTTTGCATCCCGGCTGCATAGAGGATGCATGCTGGGAAAAAAATATAAAATATTACTACCTTAGAAAAGTGTGGCCAGATTATAAAAGGCTTAAAAAGGGAGAGAAACATTATTCAATAATCTCATTATAAAACTATCTGGCATCTGTCTACCCTCTAGCATGTTGAAAATATAATATGTGTTATGGGTAAAGGGGGCCCAGTGAGAGGCTCTCTCCAGAACATATGAGTAAGGATGGATTTTGGAGTTAACAGTCTTAGAAGACAAACAACCAGAAGGCTCCTTAGAAGTAAGGATGACAAGACTTCAGTTCTCTTACTTTGGACGCATCATTGAGAAAGACAAAGCACTATAAAGGATATCATGTATGGTAAAGCAGATAATCGGAGAAAATGAGAGAAACCTCAATGAAACTGATTGACACAACAGCCACAACAACAGATTCAAACATAACAATGATCATGAAAATGACAAAAGGTGGGACATTTCATTCTATTATACATAAGGTCCCATGAGTTGGAGTCAACTCAAGGGCACCTAACAACAACCTACATTGGTCCACAGTATGAGTCCACCTGCAACTCACAGAGCAGGTCCCCGTCTTCTGCCATCTACACATTTACCCTTCATCAGGGGTGCGCCATTTTGGATTATGCAATATAGAAACTGTCCCTCATTTAGAGCTTCTGAAATGTCATTTTACTCCAATATTTCATTTATTTAACAATATAATTCTAAAGATATTCTAATAAAACAGATGTTATGAAAATATTTTACAAATCCATTTTGATTAAACTAAGAGTGCCAGTGATTTGATTCTCTCATATTGATTTTTAATTAAATGATTTTTAAAAACTTAATTTTGGTAAAATTTTATAATTTATTATTAGGCAATGACTATGATTTTCCATATTTATGAACACTTTGCAATCCTTGTGAGTTATGATTGGGCCTCAGGGGTTCAAAAACTTCTCTTATTTGGACTCAAACCTGTGGCTTAAGCAGGACTACTGAAGCTAATTTAGAAATGGGCATCAGTCTCACTACTTACAATATGAATTCACGATTATTTATGTGGCAAGATTTGATCTTTCCTCTGGTTTATACATTGCCAGGAGACTTAATGGGATTATCTTCCCCCTTAGTTTAATAATTTTGATTCATACCTTTCCTTGATTGTGGAAGGCAATGAAGTGTTTGATAAAATTCTTCTTTATCATTATCATCATCATCATGCTTTCTTAGACACTGAATTTTCTGTGAATAACCAGGCTAACAATACTTGATAGTATAATGTTTGACAGCAACTCTAAACATATATACAGTTTAAAAACATATTAATAAATACTATATATAACATAGGCATGTAGAAGTATTATATGTAGAAAGTCTACCAAACTGTTGATATATAATAAGATTAAATTAAGCATGATAGGAATACTTCACTTGCAGGGTATGGAAACTGGCACAAATAATGAAACAGGCACACTGTCCCTAACAAGATTTTAGAAAGGAAAATGAATATAAATTATGCTGAAAATTGAGAAACTAAGAGCTAGTGCTGAAATGAATATGGAATAGGTTTCCAGTCACAATAAATTTATTTAAGGTTTAGCTCAGCTCTTAAGAGATATAAAACCAGTTATTGTCTCATCTTCTGTTGACCTCTACCACAAATATATTTGAGATCAGCTGCCCTGAGGGCACTATCAGACCTAGTTAACAGATTCTTTAATTCCATCTATCTTATAACAAACATTCATTAAATGTGCACTGTGTGTAAAGCTCAGTGATACACACCAGGAAAACAAATGCCTAAAGAAATGTATGATCTAGTGGTACACAGACAGATAATGCTGCTATCACATAAGGTAGTGTCTGATGATAGCTTTGAGAAAGACACAGCAAAACAAAAACAGAGACACGTTAAAGAGATAAGAGGTGGGAGAGACTGTAACAAGCTGGTCTACCAGAAATGACTGGTACATTTTTTAAAGAATGGAAGGAAGGGAGTAGATACAAGAAAGAAAATAGTGAAAACCCTCACTTCAAGGTTCATGAAAGTTCAACTAAGGTGTTTGGCTTTTTTTTTTTTAATGGGATGGCACCAAAGTGTTTGAAATAGGAGAATGACAGTTTCAAAACATATTCTTCTCATCACCATGGCTATAACCACAGTGAGTGTCACCACCATCTCTTACATGGACATCTGCATAGCTTTCTAATTGACCTGTCTTATCACTACTCTTCCCGTCCCCACTCCTTCACGTTTATATGTATCATGGCACTATACAAAACCATGGGGTTTTGTAAACGAACTCTATGATGTTCCAATTCCTCTCACAGAACAATGCTATGCAATATAAACATTAGGGAGAGGACAGAACAAATAACAGAAAGCTCTGTTGATCCAAAAACAGAATGAAGGAAACTTAGAGGCTGAGATTTTAGCTTTGTTCACAGATTTGTGGTGACAAGGTACAGCTTGACTATATGAACACAATTAAATTTTATTCTGGTTTTGTGATTCTATGCAAATTATCTGCAGAGTATTTTCAATGATGACAAGATATCAGGTTTGCTTAGCCTATAGAAAGTATACATATACTTATGGTGAATACTTACATTTTTTGACACATACACTTTTATTTCTGCTATATAAATATACCTTTTAAAATTTCAACTGATGCCTCTGTGCTTCAGTTTACTTAAATGCATACTGCAGAGCTAGGATTAGAGGATCTCTGGGGTACCTCTATGGTTTTATAATGTGGTATGTAAATATATGGGTTTTGTTTAGTACAAACACAGGAAATTGACAAACATAGGGTTTATAAAGGATATATTTTTTCTGATATATTCAAAGCATTAAAATACTTCATACAAAAATGTAAGGTCTTCTTGGTTTGCAATTTACTTCCAGTTATAAGAAAATAAATATATGCCAGTATGTATTAAGGAGCTAAATCTATAAATTATAATCTGAGCCCCACCCCTGACTTTCCATGCTCTTGGCTACTCTTTCCAAGGTCCTGTTTCCTGCTTTGAAAAAGCAAGTGCATAACTTGCCTAAGATGATGGCATCCAACCATTATAAAATTAATATTTTGAAAATACAAAATATTTTATTTTATACATTTTAATATCATAAATTCTTATGATTAGTAAGTGTCTAAACTAGAATTTATTCTTAATCTGGTTGCTTTGTAGCAAAAATAAATGAAATTTTTCTATCTGAAAAATAGTAAAAGCTATAAATAATGTTGATAATTTTTTCTTTTTGATGCTACTCTTTACTAGTCAGAATTCCTCATAAATTTTTTTGTATACATATACTCCAGTAACTATAAGGTGAAGAGATTTAGTGCCAAGCGAATAATGACAATAATGGTAGCAGATCATCAGAAATGAATCAACAGGGAAAGGGCTTCCTTAGTGCCTGGAATAACATGTACCTCAGATTCAGCTTGGATTAACCACATGAATGAAGCTCAGCCCCTTTAACAGAGCTTTCAAACCTCTTACCAATCCCTCCAAGTTCAGCGTCATGCATTGTGCCCAATAGCAGCTAAATGAGTATCATGTCCTGATCTATAAAAAAGAAAAATCTTATATTTTTTCTATCTTTAAGAAAGATTATGTCAAATGACATAACTTTAAAAAATAAAACATGTTTAAAAGAAGGGAAACATTATGAACACATGGAATACGGAATATGTTCTTTTTAAGAAAAAATACTTCTTAGTAAAATTCCATTATATTTCTCCTGAGTAATTAAACAGGCAGCATTGGAAGGAATCAGAATAGAGAGATTACTACCATCTAGGAGACTACACCCAGGAAAACAAAACAAACACCAAGAGGGAAAAAAGCAAAAGAACTTTTCTTTTCTGCAGCTTCTATTCTTTTCCTATGGTTTCTCCTTGTAGAATTAAAATTATGTATCCTTTTCTGTGTTGAGCGCTGCACGTATTATGAATTACAACTCCAGGGTAAAATGTTTTACTTAGTTAGAAATGATTATTTTATTAGGATATTACATGTGGTAGGCAGCCTCTAAAATAGTTTCCATGACTCCCTCTCCCCTTCCAGATGCTCAAGTGTAATCCTCTCCCCTTGAGCATGGGCTGTACCTAGTGATTTGCTTCTAATAAATAGAAAACAAAATAGTGAGATGTCACCTCAGAGTCTTGCACACTCCTTCTGGCTAGCATACCCTAACGGAAGCCTGTTACCATGTGAGTGAGCTTGAAAATGGATCCTCCCCAAGTCAAGCTTTTAGATGACTGCAACTCTAATTGACAACTTGACTGCAGCCTTGTGAGGAACCTTGAGCCAGAGCTACCCAGTTAATTGTACCCAGATTCCTGACTCACAGAAATCATGAGATAATAAGTGTTTGTTGTTGTGAATCACTAAGTTTTGGAGTAAACAGCAGATAACTAATATACAAGGAAAGAAATGAAATAATACAATAGAAATTAGCTCTTATTTTTCTTTTCAATGTGTTTTATTGCAAGTAAAATATAATTTTATTTTAAAATTGACTGTTATGATTTGCTAAAATATTGAAAGGCAATTGCATTTACATATATTTTGTACCTTCTAAAATATCTCTTTTATTTTTGAATTCAGTCTTTCTTGTAGCTAAGAAAAGAGAAGAAATTAACTTTTGACTATGCAAAGGATGTTATAAAAATGGGCTTTAGACTCTGGAAAATCTTTAGAACCATACAGCAACCTTTTTCTTTTGTCCTTTTTTTTTTTTTTTTTTTTAAGAATTGTGTGACTCTTTTAGGGAAATTCTGCTCAAGTTGACTGTATGATAGTGCTCATTTCCCTCACTTTACAACATATAAATTGTCCATAACTGAGCCTTCCCCACTGGATGAATTATATTCTCAGGTTAGTTTTGGGTCTCCTTCTCATTTACAGTCATGGGACATGGAGGCCAAATAATTAAATTATTGAAGTGAGATAACATAAAAGGAACAGGTCCTCATCACCTAGGGGTTCTCTAGCTATCAACTCTGAGGATCATCTGCCAGAGAAATTAGAACTCAGTGTGGCAGCCGCTAAGAACCAAAGGAAAAGTGAGAAGGGTGAAATATAAACTTTCACAAGAAAAGAAGAAAGCAAAATAACGAAAGTCTTTAGAGAAATGAGGAGCATCTGTGGTCCAATATGAACATCACACCTCTGAAATCTGAAGATCGTTCCATGCGCAGCATAGCTTGGAAGCCTAATCTGAGAAGACAGGGAATGTGAAAAAGCTGTCTTAACTTCTGACAAACCACATATGAGAAGATAAAAAGCTTTAAAAACTTGCCAAAACACAATTAAGTACATTTCATCCCAATATTTTAGGAAGTTTTTCTCTATTTTTCTTCATTGCCAAGCTTCAAGAAGATATGATTTATGCCAGCTGCCTTCATTTTCTCACCATCTTTTCCCTCCATTTCTTCTGTGATCTGGTAATGTCCTTAACACTACTGAAATTACTTTTCACTATCCTCAGCGAAACTGGAGTTGCTTTTACTTCTTTCCCTTCCCATGTATTACTTGAAATCTCTGGAGTTTTGACTTTGAAATTATCTCTCCTTAGAATGTTCTTCCTCCTTTGTTGTTGTTAGGTGCTGTTGAGTCAGTTCCTACTCATAGCAACTCTACGTACAACAGAATGAAACATTGCCTGGTCCAGCACCATCCTTAAAAACATTGCTATGTTTGAGCCTATTGTTGCAGCCACTGTGTCAATTCATCTCATTAAGGATCTACCTTTTTTTTTTTTTTGGCTGACTCTCTACTTTACCAAGCATGATGCCCTTTCTCCAGGGACTGGTCCTTCCTGATAACATGTCCAAAGTACGTGAGAGGAAGTTTCGCCATCCTCTCTTCTAAAGAGCATTCCAGATGTACTTCTTCCAAGACAGATTTGTTCATTCTTCTAGCAGTTCGTGGTATATTGATATTCTTTGCCAATACCGTAATTGACACCAAAGGTGCCAATTCTTCTTTGGTCTTCCTTATTCCCTATTCTTCCTCCTTCTCTTTCCAGTTTTACATGATCTAAGGTAGCCTCCTATATCTCCAGTTACATAATGTCTTATTACTAATTTACCTCACCTCAGACCTTATGGTTATCTCTTTTGAATATCTCTAGTGGCTTATTATGACTTATTTTCCTTTCTCTCTACATTCACTCTGTCAGGAAAAACTAAGCCTTCCAAATCATAAAGACTTTAGAGACACTCAGACTCCTCAATTTAGTTTTCAACATCCTCCTTCATTTACTGTTTTAAGGTAATTCTGCCTCCAAATTTCTCCTCATGAAACTTTCATTACCAGATAACACCTCATAAATTATTCTTCTCTTCTGTTTTTAATAATTACCCCTGCCTTTTATCACTTAATTTTATTGCACATTCAAATATAACCTTTGCTATTTTTTTTAATTTCATAGAGCATTTATTGACTCTTTGATCAAACAATAAACTCAACCTATCATATTTTGGCTTGTTCAAAGCAAAGAATAGGAAGGTGCTTATTACTTAAGTGTGAAAATTGAGGACCAGAACTGTAGAAATAGTGTCCAATTTAACACAAATAAGGTATGAAAGAGACAGGAGTATACTGGATCATCAGCCTCCTGATTGGGATTCTACATGGAGATTGAGAAGAAAATTTGCACTGGTCATTTATCTGAGTAGTTAGTGTCTGTAGCTATACTTTTATTACACCTTCTATTTTGAACAAAGGACCCTGGTGGTACAGTGGTTAAAGTGCTCAGCTGCTAACCAAAAGGTGGGCGGTTTGAACCCATCAGCTACTCTGTGGGAGAAAGATGTGGCAGTGTGCTTCCATAAAGATTTACAGCCTTGGAAACCCTATGGGGCAGTTCTACTTTGTCCTATAAGGTCGCTATGAGTAAGAATCAACTTGACAGCAGTGAGTTTGGTTTGGGTTTCAGTTTTGAAACCTCAGTATAATAAACAAAATATTTTGCGTGAGCTGTATTATTCCATAAAAAATTATATTAGCTGTAAATACCTCAACAACACCCAGGAGTCAGGATGGCAGCCACATTACTTGATTAAATTGTTACTTGATTAAATCTTAGCAATTATTGCTTGTTTTTCATGTCACCGACTTAAACTTTCCTAAATGAGGACTTCCCAAATTGTTTGCTCATTTTGCCTATAAATTTGTAACTTTTTTTTTATATTGGTACAGAACTTTATACATTTCAAAGTGTTTGAGACACCGTGGAAATTACATTTGCATACACTAATTATTACTTTATAATAGATTCTTTATTTTTTAAATCCTGTCACTCCTTCCATTTCTCTGTATCATCTTTCTCACATAGGATGTCACTACAGTTATCTCCCTCACATAAATGAACACATTACATATATTAAGGTCTATAATATTACCAGCACCATGGAAGCTATGTGTGTACTCTTCCTATCCCATCAGCTGCTTCCCTACCAAGAAATACTCTCCTATATTCTCAGTCTCCTGCTTTTTTTTATTTTTATTAATAAATATATGTGTCCCTGTAATTTTCATGCAATTTCTTGTTTAACGTTATGAAATGAATTCTGTCAAATCATTCATTTCAAGGTATTATGATATTCTGATTTCAAGATAGAGAAGTTAATGATAAAGATTTTGCAAGTTGGGGAGATGTACCATTAATAATAGATGTAAGAGTCAATATGACTTAATGAATAAGTGAATGAATTAAAATATTTCATATAAAATGTATAGCTTTTTATACAAATATCTATAGATCATATTTCTATATTGGTGAGTATTATGAAGGTACGGAGCCCTTGTGGCACAGTGGTTAAGAGCTCTGGTTGCTAACCAAAAGGTCGGCAGTGTGAATCCACCAGCCGCTCCTTGGAAACCTTATGAGGCAGTTCTACTGTGCCCTTTAGGGTCACTATGAGTCAGAATCAACTCGATGGCAATGGGTTTTGGATGTAGACATACAAATACAACAGCATTCAGTTTCTGTGGAATCAGTTCTGACTCTTGCTAACCCCAAGTGTGTCAAAGTAGAACTGTGGTCAACAAGGTTTTCAATGGCCAATTTTTCAGAAGTATATCACCAGGTATCTCTTCCAAGGTGCCTCTAGGTGGACTTGCACCTCCAATCTTTTAGTTAGCAATCAAGTGCATTAACCATTTGCACCTTGAATTGATACCACCCAAATGAGGTACCAAAAAAAAAGAACAAATCCATTGCCATCAAGTCGATTCCAACTCACAGTGACGCTATAGGTACAATCCTATCCAAATCAAAAAGTCTTTACTCTTAGTGTGTCTTGTTAAGGACTATAAACCATTACCCCCAGTTTCTATCTAGAAATTGTTCTTCCCTATGCTATCAAAATGCAGTTTACACAAACAGAAAAATAAACCCAAAATGCATTATAAACTTTGTCATATAAAGGATTTATATGATGTATCAGGTGCCTATGTGTTCTGGAACAAACTTAGATCTTTCTTACAAATTAAGCTACAAGTGGTCATCCCCTTACTCTTAGTTCCATAAAGTGCTAGAATTTTGAAGAAAGGAAAAGTATGTCCATTTAACCTTGCTCTCTCCCTCCTCCCCAAAGAAGAATCAGTTACCTAATTGGTGATTACAAAAAAGGAAGTGAGTAGGTCTGGTTCAGCCCCTTCTCTCTTTCTCTCAATCTCTTTTCAATACACTATCAGATAGTTTATTCTCCCTCATTCCTAAATGTGCTAACCTTGAGGTGACTATTTAATCTAAACTCCAGTTTGAATCTTCTTTTGCCATGTATTTGTCCATCACCTCCAAATCAACCTGACTAAAATTAAACTTGTCACTTTTTCCTCCAAAACTGCCCTCTCAATGTTCCTTTATCCTTTTTGCCATTATCTCAAGTTTGAAATCACTGTCGTTTCTCAGATCTTTTAAATTATTCCTTTCTATCTGAGATATACCCAAACTTTAACTCCTTTACTTAAAATGTGTTGTTCATAACTGTGACTTCCTCTCCATTTCCATTAGCATCCTCCTAGCCCGAGCCCTTCTCATTCCATGCCTGGACTACTGCAGCAGTCTTCAGTCTCCAGCCCTACCAATGCAATGGTTATGAGTCTCTGATATTATTAATGATGATTGTTATTTCTGTTTGTACTGGTGTTTCATAATCTGTAAATTCATTTTTCATACACTATCCATTTTGAGCAGCTATACTAATGCCTGCACGAAGTATTTACTAAATATCTGCTGCATGAATAAATGAATGAATGAAACTAATTAAATCCTCCCAGGTACTGACACATACAATTTACCTGTCAGTAAGATAGGGCAGATATTATTATTTTCATTTTATGGTTGAAGAAGTTATGTTTAGAGAAGTTAAATGACAATGCTACAGACTCTTTAAGAGGCAGAATCTGAAATATATTCCATTATAGATGTTTTATCTCTCACTACACATAATATCTATGATTTTTTTTTAAATAAGGTTCATCCCATTTCACCAAGTTCTTGTTAGAAGGAAGAATGATAAGGCATAAGAAAGTTTAAGTAAAGCAACATACACACTGTCATGTAAAACCTTATTTCCAGTGAACCTCATTTATTCAATTCAACAGAAAAGAAACAATCCATTAGAATTAGGAAATTACTTTAAAAAATGCTTTCAGAAAATCGACTGATTTTCCAATTAAGTTTTTATATTCTGAGACTAAAAAAAGAGTTTCTGGAATGTAATCTCCTAGCATTAAAATGTAAGCATTCTAATCCTTTTCTTTTAATCAATCTGACATATTCCTTTCCAGATGAAGGTTAATTATTTTACCAATAAATTTAGTCTAAATATTTAGGGTTTTGTGTGGATGAAGAAGAAGGATCTAAAGTGAGGAAATCCAGGAACACCTGACTGCTGGAGTCTGTATGCTTCTAATCTTTCTTAATTTAAGTACTTTTGCAGTGTAATTCTTCTTCTTTTTATTTCACCATAGTTGTGACACGTGAAAGGTCTTCTCATTAGGTTCTTCTTAGTGCTGTGAAATGTCATGAAAGTACAAAGGTGCCTCAGTAAGAGAGGCTGAGAAAACAAGAACTCCAGAGCAAGTTCTTCACAGCCTCATACAGAATGCCCTGCTAAATTGGTCTGAATATTTTTAGAATAAAAATCCTAAATAAATACGAGTTACATTTATACTCATAAGAAAGTTAGTTTTTTTTTTTAAAGTGTTGCCTCTAATCTATTTAACCCCCTAATGAAGAGATTTTTGTTAACATTTACTGGTAGGTATCTAATGAACTTCTGTGGAACATGGACTTAAAAGAATGACCTGACACAGTTCTTAACATAAGATCATAAATTAAATATGTGTTACAAAGTTATTTCTTTTATATAGGAGAACTACTCTACATTTCACAGGTGTTTCTTATATTTTTCATAAATACTCTAGGGACACAAAATATAACCTATGTGCTCATATTTGGAATCAGCTACACTTTGTACAAGATGACAAGATACACTCCAAGAGCAAAGCTGTTGATTACTACAAAGTACTGGAGCAAAGCATTTTTATATACCATCTACTTTCCATGGTAAAATCACAGTTTACCTGTATAGAGTATGTTTGCATATCAATGTCTAGTTCTGCCAGTTCATATAAAATATACAGTGTTAAGTCTGTCACTGTAATTTCACAGTGGTCCAATTAGGAGATTATCATTGTCAAAACACTGTAATTTATTTAAGGAATTCTTTTTAATATTCTTTGGGTTATCTCTTGAGGTTTTCCCTACCAAGCCAAATAGCAACAGATTAACATATCCTGTTAAAAGAATAAACAATCATTAGATTCCATTAGCATTTCTTCTCCAGTTCATATAGTTCATATAGATACACAGGATATCAAGCCCAATGTGAAATATGGACATGGCCACTAGGTTTTCAAGTAGCATCAGCAGCATTCTTTTTTAAGCTATAGAAGTTTTTTTTTTTTTTTAAACAACTTATCTGGAACTCAAACTGTGAATTATCCCACTTCAGAAATGCAAGTAATACAAGGAACACTGAAGAAATGTCTTAAATTCAAGATTCTTTTTCTCCTACCTAATGCCTTCAGGATAAAATGCTTTATAAATTCCCTAAATTTTGAACAGCCTGCAACTGATTACTCATTTAATGACATCAATTGGATTCTACATCATTTGGGAATCACAAAGTTCAAAGAAGGTTCTATGACCAGAGAATATCAGATTTTGGAAGCAAATGTGATGTGTGTATGTGTGTGGTTGGAGTCATCTAAATGAGTGAAGATAAAAATTGGATTAATCCACTTGGAGAGAAGAGTAAATATGAATAGAATGTAGTAACAAAATCTAGTAGAAAATGTCTGGGTTTGGCTATAGCCCAGATCACTTAAATGGCATGATGCTTAACTCTGCTGAGACTCAATTTCCTCATTTTTGAAAAGACAATAATGAAGAATTTGTAGCTTTTTAAAAAATTAAATGTGTAACACATAAGCTACATTTAGCAAACATTTAAATACTTGCTATGAGCTAAGTTAAAAGAAAAAAAAAAGGAGCCCTGGTTACACATTGACTAAGTGCTTGGCTGCTAACAGAAAGATTGGCAATTAGAGCCCACCAGTCTCTCCATGGGAGAAAGATGTGGCAGTCTGCTTCCATAAAGACTTATAGCCTTGGAAATCCTATGGGGCAGTTCTACTCTGATCTATACGGTCACTACGAGTTGGAATCGACTCTATGGCAATGGGTTTTATGAGTTATGTTTTAGATGCAAAAGATACATTAGTGGCTCAAATAAACATAGTCTCTCACTTCTGGGACATAAAATTCTACTGGGTAACATGGTGAAGTACAGATGCCTTTGCAATGCAGACGTAGTTACTGAAATAAGTGAAGTAGAGTGTACTATAGGAGCACATTGGAGGACACTGAGGAGAAAGCAGATCTTCAGAACTGAGAATTGGAGGATGGCACTAGGGAAGAGTCAGTGGTTGAGAGAGAAGTACGCTGATTTAAGAGGCAGTGTTATGGATTGAATTGTGTTCCCCCAAAATGTGCATCAACTTGGTTAGGTCATGATTCCTCATACTGTGTGGTTGTCCACCATTTTGGGATCTGATGTAATTATCCTGTGTGATGTAAATCCTAACCTCTCTGATGTTAATGAGCCAGGATGAGAGGCAGTTATGTTAATAAGGCAGGACTCAATCTACAGGATTAGGCTGTATCTTGAGTCAATCTCTTTAGAGACATACAAGAGAAAATCAGAGAGGTGACCTCATACCACCAAAACAGAAGTGCTGGGAACGGAGTGCGTCTTTTGGACCCACGGTCCCTGCACTGAGAAGCTCCAAGACTAGGGGAAGATTGATGACAAGGACTTTACCCCAAAACCGACAGAGAGAGAAAGCCTTCCCCTGGGGCTGGTGCCCTGAAATCGGACTTCTAAGCCTCCTAGACTGTGAGAGAATAAATTTCTGTTTGTTACAGTCATCCACTTGTGGTATTTCTGTTATAGCAGTAGTAGATAACTAAGACAGGCAGACTCCACAGTACTAAATAATTTGTCAGGTTGGGGATCAGAAGCAGAAAAGAGCTGAGGAGGTTGTCCAATCTCTAGACATGATATCCGTGATATCGGAAAGATGATAGATTTGTGGGGTTTTTAGAAGTCTAGTTTGGAACTCTCGTGGCACAGTGGTTAAGAGCTCAGACTGCTAACCAAAAGGTCGGCAGTTTGAATCTACCTACCAGCCACTCGTTGGAAACCCTATGGGGCAGTTCTATTCTCCCCTATGGTTGCTATGAGTCAGAATTGACTAGACAGCAATCTTTTTTTTTTCTTTTTTAAGTATGGAATTGGATATATGGATCTGTAAAAAAGAGATCAAGTCTTAAGGAGCCTTCAGCAAATATATGGTCATGAAATCCATGTGCGTATAGAATCTTATCCTCAAGAAGCATGTAGAAAGACAAGAAAAGAGGAGCTATCTCAAAATAACAACAACAAAACCATAACACTGAAAAGAGAGATAAAGAGCATCCAGGGAGGAGGGAAGAAAGGAGAAGAATGTGGTATCATAGGAACAATGGAAAGCATTTTCAGAAAACAGAAAGTAAAAAACATACCATTCCTTTACGGAAAATATCTTATATAAAATATCAAGTATGACAAGTACCAAACAGCATTTATCTGATGAAGGAACCAGAAGTTTTCTGCTAAGACTGTCGAAATCAAGAGGGGAGGTGCTAAATAAAGAAAGATTAACGAGGATCCAGGAGTGAAATGAGACTGGAGGACAGGAACATGGTACACACAGTTCTTTCCATAATTTTGGTTGTGAAAGAGAGACAAAAGGGTTAAACCCTGTGTAAAATGGGGAATGATTAATTGTTATATAATATGGAATAAGTACTTGCTAAGAGTCAGCTTCATTCCCTATCCCCATACAGAAGTAAGGTTATATTTGAGTAAGGTTCTCTCATTCCTCTACTGTATGGGGGAAAAAAAACACCTTTTTTTCTTTGAATAGTCCAAAATTGTACAGACAGTGAGAGTAGTTATGTGACACAAGAAGCCACCACAGGAGTTCATAATACACCAGAGCTAAAAAAGACTTCAGAGTCTAATTCTCTTTGCCAAGACTTAATACACATCATCTAATACTAATCATTACTACTGAATGGAGTGAATCTTCACAAGCACCACTGCCCCGTTGATGAATCATTATTAATCTAAAAATTACTTCAGTACCAATTCTCTCTTGATCAGAAAACACATGCACACATACACACGACACAACTTAATACCAACTAGCCTGTCAGATACACACAGAATAGCTTTTATTTAAAAGTTTTTATATTTATTAATATATTATTTGCCTTTAAAAATATTTTTTTCTTACTCTGAGTAAAAATCAATATGATGGCTATAAAGTATATAATTGAATAATCGTTACAATGGTTAATTTCTTCCAATTATTTAAGTCAATTCAAACGACTACATTACCAAAATTGGATTTGATGCTTTAATATTTTTCTCACTTTTTAAATTCTCTAATTCTTAAAAGCTTCTTAAGATTTTTGCAATCTCTAAAATAATAATAGCAAAGAAAAAAAATCTGTCAATATATTATGTGATTGAAAAAGATACTGTGAACACAAGGTGTCCTAAATCATTTTTAACTTTTTTTTTTTTTTAATGTAAAGTTGGTATGACATTCCTCATTAGAGCTAATGTATTTAGGACGACTTGATAAGGGTTGCCTTTTTTGGGAAAGAGTTAAAATCTTTAGCTTCTATTTTCATCTATCATTAGTTACTCCCTACCTTCTCAAAACATGAAATTGCTGGATTATGAGATTTAATTACATTCAAAGACATTGATTGACTGCTACACGGGGAGCACAATGCTGAGCATGAGAGGCATAGTACATACACATAGGGACCTTGTCCTTGACCTTGTCCCTAGTGAGGAGAACGCCTGGAAAAGAGGATGTGTATATAAACAACATGGTGAATTTTCACTTTAATTGGGAAGTCCTGTTTTGTTCCTTCAATATTTTTCTTAGCAATGAGTGTTATGTTATTCCCAATTGTCCTTCTGACCCCTGTACAGTTCTGGATTTATCTATTTTGTTATTTTTCTCAGTCTATTCTATTATCCCAAAATTTATATTTAGGAGAGTTCTTATAAATTATCTTTCTATTTAGGTGTTTTTCCAGTTTTTTTTTTCTTTATTTCTTCTAATTCACCATAATAAACTAAGTCTGCTGGGACCACTCTGCTCTCCTTTTTTTTTTTTTTTTCCCCTGAGTATTTTATTGTGTTTTTGTTGAAAGTTTACACAGTAAATGAGATTCCTATTCAACAATTCATACACAAATTATTTTGTGACACTGGTTATAATTCCCTTAGTGCATCAGCACTCTTACCATTTCCACCCTGCCTGCCCCATTTCCATCTGTCCAGCTTCCCTGCCCCTCTTTGACTTCTCATCTTTGCTTTCCCGTAAATGTTAACCATTTGGTTTCATATACTTGATTGTTTAAAGAAGCTCATTCCTCATGGGTGTTATCGTTTATTTTACAGGCCAATCTATTATTTGGCTGAAAGGTGACCTCTGGGAGTGGCTTCAGTTCCATGTTAAAAGGGTATCTTAGGGTGATGGTCTTGGGGGTTCCTCTAGTCTCTATCAGTCCAGTAAGTTTTTATGAATTTGAGTTTTGCTCTACATTTTTCTCCCATACTAACTGAGCCCTTCTATTGTGTTCCTGATCAGAACGGTAGGTAGTGGTAGCCAGGCATCATCTAGTTCTTCTGGTCTCAGGCTAGAAGAGGATGTGGTTCATGTGGGCGGGCCATTAGTCCTACGGGATAATTTCTTCCTTGTGTCTTTGGCTTACTTCACTCTCCTTTCTCCAGATGGGAAGACACCAGTAGCTGTATCTGAGATGGCTGCTCACAAGCTTGTAAGACTCCAGATGCTACTCACCAAACTTGGATGTAGAACATTATCTTTATGAACTAAGTTCTGCCAATTGACCATGTTGTCCCAAGAGTATGGTCTTGAGTATTGATACCCAGTAAATCAATCCCACGAGGTGTTTAGGTATGTCTAGGAAGTATCCATAACTGTCCCTCCTATATGCCTTACTGTATATATGAATATACATGCAGGGCATGTTGTTACTGTTGTTAGGTGCCATCCAGTTGGTTCCAACTCATAATGACCTTAGGTACCAAAGAAGGAAATACTGATCCTGTGAAATCCTGATAATTGTTTGCTATATTTGAGCCCATGGTTGCAGCCACCGTGTCAATACATCACATTGAGGGTCTTCCTCTTTTTTGCTGACCCTCTACTTTACTAAGCATGATGTCTTTCTCCAGTGACTGGTCACTCCTGATAACATGTCCAAAGTAAGTAAGACAAATTCTTGCCATTCTTCCTTCTAAGAAGCATTCTGGCTGTACTTCTTCCAAGACAGACAAAGATGTATATACATATGCTCACAAATATACCTATGCATGCATGCGCGTGTACTCCCATACTCCTTCCCACACACGTTTTGCTTGTTATTACTGTTGTTGCAAAATTGCATATGTTATAGCAGTTACTGTAGTTGTCCTTTATTCTTGTGTACTTCTCAGTGTCTTCATTTACTTTGGTCAAGTTGTGCTAATTTCCCTTATATTGTATATTGTTTTTCCCATCACCAGTAGTATCATACAATATTTCTCCTTTTGTGTTTGACATATTTCACTCAGCATAATGTCCTCCAGATTTATCCACGTTATGTTTGGTAGACTCCTCATTATTCTTTATTGTTGCATAATATTCCATTGTATGTATGTACCATAATTTGTTAATCCATCCATCCATTGATGGGTACATAGGACTTTTCCATCTTTTTTGCTATTGTGAATAATGCTGCAATGAACATGGGTGTACATATGTATTTAGTATCACTGCTCTTAAATCTCCACGATACATACCTAGGAATGGTATTGCTGAATCATAAGGTATTTCTATTTCTCACTTTTTGAGAAAGTGCCATACCGTTTTCCATAGTGGTTGTACTGTTTTACAATCCCATCAGCAGTGTATAAGAGTTCCAATCCCCCACAATCTCACCTGAATTCATTGTTTTCTGTTTTTTTTAATCAGTGCCATTTTTGCAGAGGTGAGATTGTAATTTTGATTTGCATCTCTCTGTTGGCTAATGGAGTCCTGGTGGTGCAGTGGTTAAGAACCTGGCTGCTAACCAAAAGCTCAGCGGTTCAAATCCACCAGCTGCTCCTTGGATACGTTATGGGGCAGTTCTACTCTGTCCTATAGGGTCACTATGAGTCAGAATTGACTAGACGGCAATGGGTTTTTGGATTTTATTGGCTAATGATCACAGCCATTTCTTCATGTGTTCGTTAGTCACCTAAAGGTTCTTTATGGTGAAGTCTCTGTTCATGCCTTTTGCCCATTTTTTGTTGGGACTGTTTGTCTTTTTGTTGTTGAGTTGTTGAAGTTTTCTATACATCTTAGAGATTAGACCCTTGTCAGATATGTTGTTACCAAAACTTTTTTTCTAGTCTGTAGGTTCTCTTTTCACTCTTTTGGTAAAGTATTTTGATGATCATAAGTATTTAATTTTTAGGAGGTCTTGGCTATGTAGTTTATCTTCCATTGTTCATGCATTTTTAATTGTGTGTTTAGTGTATTTATGTCAAAAATTAGGACCTCTAGATTTGTCCCTATGTTATCTTCTAGGAACTTTATAGTTTTAATTTTAACATTTAGGTCTTTGATCCATTTTAAGTTAGTTTTTGTATATGGTTTGAGGTACAGATCCCCCTTCATTTTTATGCAAATGGTATCCAGATTTGCCAGCATCATTTATTAAAGAGACTGTCTCATCTCCATTGGATGGACTTCAACACTTTGTCAAAGATTAGCTGTCAACAGACAGATGAATTTACTTCTGGGTTCTCAATACTGTGCCATTGGTCTACATGTTTGTCATTGTACCAGTACCAAACTGGTTTGGTTACTGTGTCTGTACAGAAAGTTCTTATATTGGAAAGTGTGAGGCTTCCTACTTTGTTCTTCTTCAATATCACTTTAGCTATTCAGGGCCTCTTTCCTTTCCGTGTAAAGTAGGACATTAGTTTTTCCATTTCATTAAAGAATGTTGTTGGGATTTGGATGAGGATTGCATTATACTTACAGACTGCTTTGGGTAGTACTGACATTTTTTACATGGAATCCACTCTCTTAAAATTCATTTTCTGTTTACTATATCTTGCTAAGTTGTTCCTTTCTTTCTTTAGAATTCTGAGTTATATTATGCAGTTACTTCCACTGAGGTTTGGATTCGTTTTTAAATCCTCATCTAACTCCTCATTACTTGTAAGGATCAAATTATGTGTGAGAACAAAAAGAAGCTGCAAGCTATGCACGTATGAGGTATACTGGCATATAATGAAAGCAGTGAACTAGGCAAAAAAAAAAAAAAGGAAAGAAATTTCCCTTCAGCATCTTTAACTACTACCCCAAATAACAATAAAAGTTAAATGCTTCATTTTACCTTTTTGATGAAACAAAATTTTAAGTATTTATCAGTTTTCTTTGGTTTTGCTTTTTCATTTTGTGAGTATATAAACTGAAAAATCCCACAGAAACTCATTTACATTCCAAGTAAGCCTCCCCTTGTTTCTTTGCTACAGTATTAGAATTCTAAAACATTTTCAAATCTTGCTAAACTACAGTTGTTTTTTAATTATTTAAAATGTTTTAAACAACTGATACGTTAATAAATAAAATATATTTAAAAACATATTCAGTATACATTTTCAGTTTCTGTAAATATCCAGTTCTAGAACTATTATAATTCTATGTATGTCTGAAGGAATATTTTCAGTAAGGTAGACAGACTTTTTACAATTTTTAATAAATTGTTGTTTTTAGGTGCCGCCAAGTGGGCTCTGACCCATATCCACCCCATGTATAAGAGAACAAAATGTTGCCCGATTTGGTGTCATCCTCACAATCACTATTGTGTTTGAGCCCATTGCTGTAGCCACTGTGTAAATCCACCTTGTTGATGGTTTTCCTCTCTTTCGCTAAACCTCTACTTTACCAATCATGATGTCCTTCTCCATGAATTGTTCCTCCTGAAAACATTTCCTCTTTAAAATTTTAAAAAGCAAAGATGTTACTTTGAGAACCAAGGTGAGACTGGCCCAAGCCATGGTATTTTCAATTACTTCATATGCATGCGAAAGCTGTACAATGAATAAGCAAGACCAAAGAAGAACTGAAGCCTTTGAATTATAGTGTTGGTGAAGAATGTTGACTATACCATGGACTGCCAGAAGAATGAACAAATCTGTCTTGGAAGAAGTACAGCCAGAATGCTCCTTAGAAGAGAGGATGGCGAGACTTTATCTTACATACCTTTGACATGTTATCAGGAAAGGCTAGTCCCTGGAGAAGGATATCATGCTCAGTAAAGTTGAGGGTTAGTGAAAAAGAGACAGACCCTCAACGAGATGGACTGACACAGTGGCTGCAACAATCGACTCAAGCATAACAACGATTGTGAGGACAGTGCAGGACTGGACATTGTTTCATTGTGCTGTACATAGGGTCGCTATGAGTCAGACCAAGCTGATGGTACCTAATAACAACAATGAAAAGGTGTCCAAAGGACTTGTCCAGCTTCTAAAGAGCATTCTGGCTGTTATTTCCTCAGTTAATAAATACTGGAATTAGTAACAATAACTTATTAAAAGCTTATTTTTGCCGGATTTCACTCAGTGATGTATATATATATGGAGCCCTGGTGTCACAGTGGTTAAAAGCTCAGGCTGCTAACCAAAAGGCTGGCAGTTCGAATCTACCAGCAGCTCCTTGGAAACCCTATGTGGCGGTTCTACCCCATCCTATAGGGTCACTATAAGTGGGAATATACTCGATGGCAATGGGTTATATATAGATAGATACAGATATATAGATATAGATACAGAGATATAGATCTATAGATACTGACACATATATATTTGTGTGTGCATATATATATACAAAATCTGCTTATAGCTATTATTTTCTCCATTTCATACATTAGAAAACTGGGGCTCATAGCATGTAAGAACATTCTTATCCTTAACCAAAATAAGACCGAATTATGATAGAAACCAAAAATTTTTATACTTAAATGTGTCTGCTTAATCACAATGTTATACTTAACACTTCTCCAAAGAAGCTCGCTCAGAGTTTACAGAAACCCTCTTATTTCTAGGGTAACAATTCTCAAGGCATAGTCTCCACTGAATACTGATATTCACCACTGATTATATTTCCCCTGTAGGCGAGACATTCCATAATAGTAAAGACTAGGAGTCGAAAGTGATGCTTGAATATTATGAATGATAATATAAAGTAAGCCAATACTTTCAGATTCAAATTTGAATCCAGCAGTAGCTTAAATTTCACTTTAATTTAGGACACACATAAAAGGTCATCTCAGTTTACACATGTGCTTTTTCATTTCTTTATTATGTTTGATTATGAAAAACACATTGTGCATGCACAAACTACATATAAACACACACATTCATCAACGTGAATTGAAACATGAGAAATCTTTACTTTTTAGTTTACTCAACACCTGGTCAAATGGTGAAAGAAATTTTTTTTTAATAGTAAAATATGATAATTTCATGTTGTCAGTTAGTAAAACTCTCTTTTTCTGAGTGGTCGCCTTATTTTCCATGATACAGTGGTCTACCTGAGTGAAAAACTTGGTGGGGAAACAGGTAATAAGGAAAACCCATCTAAAGATCACTTTCATTAAGCACACAAAATCTCTCCTTTCTTCTTTATCTCAGTTTCTCAGGTTGCTTTTAGAAGAATTACTCACAGTAAATGATAATTTAAATAAATGGATGAATCAAGGGGAAAGGCATCTTCTACCATGAGTGATCTCTCAGTATAGGGTCAGATCAACCAGGTTAAACATCTTCTTAATAACACTCTGCCAGGATATGGTCCTTTCCCTACGGAAGCAAATTATCATTGGGGAGCTAGGTCTTCCATATGTGAAACTAAATAAATAAAATATAATTGTAAATCTTGTAAAAGAGCTGCATATTAAATTTGGTCAATATAAAAACATCTTTTGAAATGTTCCTAGAAATAATGATGTTAAAAAATACAATTGGAAACAGTGTGAGTAATATTCCCTATTAGAAGATGCATATCTTATCTTAGCACACACTCAGACTATGAGTAGTGCTGCAGCAAAGATACGTACTTCTTTAATCACCCTTTATTATGAAGGAAGACTCTGAAGGAGGAATAATTTGAGCTGGATTTGGTATATAAGTAAGTGCAATTGCATAAATGGATGAAAAGAATGGCACAGCCAAGTGAATCAAAAGATCCAAAATGTATGTTACATAAAAGATAAAAAGCATCATAATGAGAATAATACACCTGCTATATACTAAAGTTTCTCAAACATACAAGGAAGAAAACCAATAAATTCAAGGATTAAAATGTAGCTAAGAACAGAGTAGTTTACAACATAAACATAATATCAATAAATACTTGAGAAACAATAGTATGATGTACATTTCCATAAACATCACACTTATATGAATAATAGTGACATTTATATTTAAAAATCATGTGTTAATTTTATCAATGGATCCTTAAAAATTTAGACATAAGAAATAATACAAAGGATTCTATTTCAACTATCAAAAGCATTTCAATAAACACCCTTCACAAAAGTGATTATAGTGTCAAACTATTAAAATTCAGAAAACTGAACTCATCTCCTTCCCATCAGCAACTTAAAACTATGCCAATTGAAATATAAGAAAAGATTGAGGCAATACTAGACATTTTCCCATTGCATATTCCAAAATCTAAAAGCAAGCTTTAAAACAATCAACCTAAGCATTTAGAATTCAACCTGAATTCAATGGAGCTACATTTTAAAGCTCTTTGTATTCCTTCCATCTTCTTTTGATGCTTTGTGCATCGTTCAGTATTTTGGCCATAGAATCTTTCAATGTTGCAACTTGAAGCTTGAATTTTTTGAAATTGTTTGAAAGTGAAGAGGACTTGAAGCACTTACTGATGAAACTCAAACACTACAACCTTCAGTATGGATTGTACCTCAACATAAAGAAAACAAAAATCCTCACAACTGGACTAATAAGCAACATCATGATGAATGGATGAAATACTGAAGCTGTCAAAGATTTCATTTTACTTGTATCTACAATCAACATCCATGAACACAGCAGTCAAGAAACCAAATGAAGGCGGGGCCAAGATGGCACAGTAGTCAGATATTTCCTGTGGCCTCTCTTACAACAGACATCAGAAAAAACAAGTGAATCAATCATATATGACAATCTAGGACCCCTGTACATCAGAGACAACATTGAGGAATCCAACTGAGTGGCAGGGGTAGGGAGAGATGGTTCAGAAGCAGTGAGGAGTTACCAGACCTGACCTGGCCGGCACCGGCACCCTGCAGGCTGGATCCACTGGTGCACGGAGAGGCAAGCAGTGGCACTCGCGACAGGTTTTCCACACTGGGAGAGACCTAGCAGTGAAGAGTCTGCTCAAGCTTCCAGAATCAGCATGAAGGGGTGCTCAACTGGCAAAAGATAAGTAAATGCCTGTAACCTACCGTGTGGATCAAAAACAACCTGCCCTTTGGGAAGTACTTCTCTCCCATTTACTGTCCCTTCCCTGCTCTGCTGTGAGTCCCAGTCCAGCTTCAGGGATTGTTGTGCCCCCTGGGCCAGAAGTAAGACCCATCATGTGCCCTGGGCATTTTTCCAGCTTTGGAGGGGGAAAAAATTAACAAAGAGGAAAAAATAATCTTCCAGCTCCCCTAAGCTGAGAACTAAGGTCAGGCACAGACCCTTTGCCTAGGCACAGGCATAAGGGGTCCACAGACTTGGAAAGCCTTTCATCCATGCATAGACCTGTGTGGGCCCATTTCAACAGCATAGGCCCTCATTAACACGTAAAACAGGGTATATACCTGAAGCTTATTTTCAGCTATATCAGCTATAAGGGGGAGTGGCGGATTCACGACATTTGACACTGCCTTGCCCATTAAGCAGGGTCCTCACCTACCCACATCAGGGGCCTGAGAACTGGTGCTCCACCCATGCCACCTAGCCACCCATGACAGGGGTATAAGAATAAGTGGTGTCCCCCAGTCCTTACAACCAACAGCACTGGGTGCCCATAGTCTAGCTGCAAAACCCACCCACCTACCTGCTATGGGGAAGAGGGACACGCCTTCCACCCAGACACTCAGGGGCAGCCGTCAGCCCCCTGTATTCATCAGCGCATGACCCCCTACTACAGCCAGACACCTGTGCCTACAACAATCATCCCAGCTCATTTAGGTCTGTAGGACACAGCCTGCACCACACACTTGGTGACCAACGACTTGGACACCTGAGCTGAATCCATACAAGGAAAGTAAACGGACTCCTGGGCTCACATACCTAGTAACAACTCTAACCACCTGATGACAGGGCATGAGAGCTTCACACATGCCAATAATCAAACTAGCTCAAACAGCAATCTATTTGGGCATATCAAAACAAAACATAATAAGAAGCTAGGACATAGTAAGCAAACATAAAAAAATATGATAAAAAAAGTGAAAAAAAAAATATGATAACTTATCAATGGCTCTAAGACAACAGTCAATATCAAACCACATAACAAGCCAGACGATGGTGGCTTCAGCAAATTCCCAAAACAATCAAGAAAATTTCTGGAGAAAGACAACTTCTTGGAATTACTGGAGGCAGAATACAGAAGATTAATATAAAGAACTCTTCAACATATTAGGAATGAGATAAGGCAAAATGCAAAACAAGCCAACAAACACACAGACAAAGTGATACAGGAAGTTAAGGAGGATAAACAAGAGCTTAACAACAAATTTAACAGGCTGCAAGAACCCATAGAGAGACAGCAAACAGAAATGAAAAAAAGATTAACAAAAAAGATTTCAGAATTGGACAACTCAATAGAAAGTCATAAGAGCAGAATTGAGGCAATGGAAGTCAGAAATAGTCAGACTGAAGACAAAGCACCTGACACCAATCTATTTGAGTAACTATCAGATAACAAAATTTTAAAAAAATTAAGAAACCATAAAAATTATGTGGGACTTTATCAAGAGGAAGAACTACAAGTGACGGGAGTACCAGAACAGGGGGGATAGCAGAAAATACAGAGAGAACCGTTGAAGATTTGTTGGCAGAAACCTTAGCTGATATCATGAAAGATGAGAAGATATCCAAGGTGCTCATCAAATCCAACATAAGGTAGATCTCAAAAGAAAGACACTAAGACATATTATAGTCAAACTTGCCAAAACCAGAGATAAAGAGAGAATTTTAAGAGCAGCTAGGGATAAATAAAAAGTCATCTATGAAGGAGAGCCAATAAGACTAAGCTCTGACTACTCAGCAGAAACCATGCATGCAAGAAGGCAATGGGATGACATGTATAAAGCCTTCAAAGAAAAAAATTTCCAGCAAAGAAATATATATCAAGCAAAACTGTCTCTTAAATATGATGGTAAAATTAGGGCATTTCCAGATAAATAGAAGTTTAGAGAATTTGTAAAAACCAAACCAAAATTACAAGAAATACTTGTCCTACAGTTAGAAAATCAATAACATCAGATAACAACCTAAGAAGAGAATACAGCAGAGATATCAACCCAGATAAGGATATAAAAAAAAAAATCAAAGCTAAAACATTGAAAACAAGGAAACAGATATGTCAATATGTAAAAGACAACAACATTAAAACAAAAAAGAGGAACTAAATATTGTAGTCATAGACCTTTCATATGCAGAGGAACTCAAGACGACATCAAGAAATTAAAGATTGGTTTAAACTGAGAAAAATAGAGGAAAAAATAAAGGTAACCACAAAGGAAACTTAACAATCCTACACATCAAAATAAAAAACAAAAACGTAAAGACTTGGCAAATACAAAATCAACAACGATGAAAAAAAAATACATAAAGAAAAATGACAGCACAAAAATCTACATGGAACAATTAAATTGTAAACACAAAAAAAGTGGTCAAAATGATAGCACTAAACTCATACCTATCAATAATTACACTGAATGTAAATGGGTGATATGCACCAATAAAGAGACACAGAGTAGCAGAATGGATTAAAAAACACAATCCATGTATATGCTGCCTATAAGAGACACACTGTACACTTAAAGACACAAACAAACCAAAACTCAAAGGATAGAAAAAAAATGTATCAAGCAAATATCAAAAAAAAAAAAAAAAAGCAGGAGCAGCAATATTAATCTCTTAAAAAAACAGACTTCAAAGCAAAATCAACCACAAAAGGTAAGGAAGGATAATATATAACGATTAAAGAGTCAATACACCAGGAGGACATAACCATAATAAATATGCACCCAATGACAGGGCTCCAAAATACATAAAACAAATTCTAACAGCATTGTCAAGAGAAATAGACAGCTCCACAATAATAGCAGGAGACTTAAACAAACCACTTTCAGTGAAGGACATAACATTCAGACAGAAGCTCAATGAAGACACTGAAGATCTAAATGCCACAGTCAACAGAATTGATCTTATAGACGTATTCAGAACACTCCACCCCAAAGCAGCCAAGTACACTTTCTTTTCCAGTGCACATGGAACATTTGCCAGAACAGACCATATATTAGGCCACAAAGCAAGCCTTACCAGCATCCAAAGCACTGAAATATTACAAAGCATCTTTTCTGACCATAAAGCCATAAAAGTAGAAATCAATAACAGAAAAACCAAGGAAAAAAAAATCAAACACATGGAAACCAAAAAACATCTTGCTCAAAAACTACTAGGTTATAGAATAAATCAAGGATGCAATAAAGAAATTCATAGACTCAAATGAGAATGAAAACTCATCCTACCAGCATGTTTGGGACACAGCAAAAGCAGTGCTCAGAGGTCAGTTTATAGCAATAAATGCACACATCCAAAAAGAAGAAAGGACCAAAACCAAAATACTAACCCTACAACTAGAACAAATAGAAAGAGAGCAGCAAAAGAAGCCTTCAGGCACCAGAAAAGAGGAAATAATAAATATCAGAGCAGAGTTAAAAGAAACAGACAATAGAAAAACAATTGAAAGAGTTAACAAGACCAAAAGCTTGTTCTCTGAAACGATCAACAAAATTGATAAACCTCTGGCCTAACTGACAAAAGAAAAAAAGAAGAAGTAGCAAATAAACTGAATAAGAAATGAGATGGGCGATATCACAACAGACCGAATGAAATTAAAAGAATCATAACAGAATACTATGAAAAATTGTACTGCCAACAAATTTGAAAGCCTAGAGGAAATGGACAAATTTCTAGAAACACACTACCTACCTAAACTAACACAAACAGAGGTAGAACTAAATAAATCTATAACAAAAGAAGAGATTGAAAAGGTAATTAAAAAATTTCCAACAACAACAACAAAAAAAACACCCTGGCCCTGATGGCTTCACTGTAGAATTCTACCAAACTTTCAGAGAAGAGTGAACACCACTACAACTAAAGGTATTTCAGAGTATAGAAAAGAACGGAATACTCCCAAACTCATTCTATGAAGCCAGCATAACTCTGATATCAAAACCAGGTAAAGACACCACAAAAAAAGAAAATTACAGACCACTAGCCCTCATGAACATAGACACAAAAATCCTCAACAAAATTATAGCCAATAGAATTCAACAACATATCAAAAAAATACTTCACCATGACCAAGTGGGCTTCATACCAGGTATGCGGGGATGGTTCAACATTAGAAAAACAATCAATGTAATCCATCACATAAATAAAACAAAAGACAAGAACCACATGATATTATCAATTGATACAAAAAAGGTATTTGACAAAACCCAACACCCATTCATGATAAAAATTCTCAGCAAAATATGAATAGAAAGAAAATTCCTCAACATAATTAAGGACATTTATACAAAGCCAACATCCAACATCATCTTAAATGGAGACAGTCTGAAAGCATCCCCCTTGAGAATGGGAATGAGACAAAGATGCCCTTTATCACCGCTCTTATTCAACATTCTGCTAGATGTCCTAGCCAGAGCAATTAAGCTAGAAAAAGAAATAAACAGCATCCAAATTTGTAAGGAAGAAGCACAAGTATCCCTATTTGCATATAAAATGATCTTATACACAGAAAACCCAAATAATCCACAAGAAAACTACTGAAACTAATAGAAGATTTCAGCAAGGTAGCAGGATACAAGATAAATATACAAAAATCAGTTGGATTCCTCTACACCAACAAAGAGAACTTCAAAGAGGAAATCACCAAATCAATACCATTTACAATAGCCACAAGAAGATAAAATACTTAAGAATAAATCTATCCAGGGACAGAAAAGACCTATACAAAGAAAACTACAAGACACTACTGCAAGAAACCAAGAGAGACCTACATAAGTGGAAAAACATACCTTGCTCATGCATAGGAAGACTCAACTTTGTGAAAATGTCAATTCTACCCAAAGCAATCTACAGATACAATGCAATCCCAATCTAAATTCCAATGGCATTTTTTAATGAGATGGAGAAACAAATCACCACCTTCATATGGAGAGGGAAGAGGTCCTGGATAAGTAAATCATTACTGAAGAAGAAGAAAGTGGGAGGCCTCACACTACCTGATTTTAGAACCTATTATACCACCACACTACTCAAAACAGCCTGGTACTGGTACAACGACAGATACATAGACCAGTGGAACAGAATTGACAATCCAGATGTAAATTCATCCACCTATGAGCAGCTGATATTCGACAAAGCCCCAATGTCTGGTAAATGGGTAAAAGGCAGTCTCTCTAACAAATCGTGCTGGCATAACTGGATATTCTGAAAAAAAAAAAAAAAAAAAATGAAACAAGACCCATACCTCACACCATGCACAAAAAACTAACTCAAAATGGATCAAAGATCTAAATATAAAATCTAAAACGATAAAGATCATGGAAGAAAAAATAGGGACAATGCTAGGAGCCCTAATACATGTAATAAACAGAACACGAACCATAAGTAACAATGCACAAACACCAGAAGAGAAACTAGATAACTGGAGCTCCTGAAAATTAAACACTTATGCTCATCAAAAGACTTCACCAAAACAGTAAAAAGACAACCTACAGACTGGGAAAAATTTTTGGTTTCGATATATCCAATCGAGGTCTAATCTCTAAAATCTACAAGATACTGCAAAACTTCATCAAAAAAGAGACAAATAACCCAATTAAAAAATGGGCAAAGATTATGATCAGGCATTTCACCAAAGAAGACATTCGGGCGGCTAACAGATATATGAAGAAATGCTCATGATCATTAGCCATTAGAAAAATGCAAATCAAAATTACAACAGATACCATATTACTCCAACAAGGTTAGCATTAATCGAAAAAACACAAAATAATAAATGTTGGAGAGGTTGTAGAGTGACTGGAACACTTATACTTTGCTGGTGGGGATGTAAAATGGTACAACCACTTTGGAAATCGATTTGATGCCTCCTTAAAAAGCTAGAAACAGAAGTACCATACCATCCAGCAATCCTGCTCCTTGGAATAGATCCTTGAGAAATAAGAGTCATCACACGAATAGATATATGCACACCCATGTTCATTGCAGCATTGTTCACAACAGCAAAAAGATGGAAACAACCTACGTGGCCATCAACAGACAAAAGGATAAACAATTATGGTGTATTCACACAATGGAATACAATTCAACAATAAAAAACAATGATGAATCTGTGAAATATAACATGGATAAATCTGGAAGGCATTATGCTGAATGAAATTAGCCAGTTGCAAAAGGATAAATATTGAATGAGACCACTATTATAAGAACTCAAGTAAAGGTTTAATCACAGAAGAAAACATTCTTTGATGATTATAAGGGTGGGGACGGAGGGAGAGGGGAATTCACTAACTAGTTAAAAAAAAAAAAAAAAAACAGACAAGAAATGTCTTAGGTGAAGGAAAGGACAACACACAATACAGACGAAGTCAGCACAACAGACTAAACCAAACGCTAGAAAGTTTCCTGAACTCAACAAAACACTTTGAGGGACAGTGTAGGAGGGGCGGAGGTCTGGGGACCATGCTTTCAGGGGATATTTAGGTCAATTGGCATAATAAAGTTAATATTAAGAAAATGTTCTGCATCCCACTTTGGTTAGTGGTGTCTGGGGTCTTAAAAGCTAGTGAGTGGTCATCTAAGATGCATCAATTGGTTCCAACCCAACTGGAGCAAAGAAGAATGAAGAACACCAAAGATACAAGGAAAATATTAGCCCAAAAGACAAAAAGGGCCACATAAACCAGAGACTCCAGCAGCCTGAGACCGTAAGAACTAGATGGTGCTCGGCTACCACCAATGACCACCCTGACAGGGAACACAACAGAAAGTCCATGACAGATCAAGAGAAAAGTGGAGTGCAGAATTCAAATTCTAGTCAAAAAGTCATTTAATGTCTGATTGAGACTGGAGGAACCCCAGAAGACATGGCCCCTGGACTCTCTCTTAACCCAGAACTGGAACCATTCCGAAGGCTAACTCTTCAGACAAAGATTAGACTGGACTATAAGACATAAAATGATACTCATGAGGAGTATGCTTTTTAGTTCAAGTAGATACACGAGACTAAATGGGCAGCTCCTGTCCAGAGGCAGGATGAGAAGGCAGAGAGGGACAGGAACTGGTTGAATGGACATGGGAAAGCCGGAGTTGAAGGGAGGAGTGTGCTGTCATATTATAGGGATTGCAACTAGGGTCACATAACAATATGCTTACAAATTTTTGTATAAGAAAAACTAACTTGAGCAGTAAACTTTCACTTAAAGAACAATTTAAAAAAAGAAATCAAATGATGTATTGCACTGGGCAAATTCGCTGCAAAAGCTATCTTTAAAATGTTAAAAAATAAAGATGTCACCTCGAGGACTAAGGTGTGTCTGACCCAAGCCATTGTATTTTGAATCGCCTCGTATGCATGGAAAGTTGGACAATGAACAAGGAAGAATGAAGAAGAACTGATGTATTCTGAATAACAGTGTTGGCAAAGAATACTGAATATACCATGGAAAGCCAGAAGAATGAACAAATCTGTCTTTGAAGAAGTACAACCAGAATGTTCCTTAGAAGGGAGGATGGCAAGACTTCATCTCATGTACTTTGGACATATTATCAGGAGGGACCAGCCCCTAAACAAGGACATCATGCTTGATAAAGTAGAGGGTCAGCGAATAAGAGGAAGACCTTCTACGAGAAGGACTGACACGGTAGCTCCAACAATAGGCTCAGACATAGCAAGGATTGTGAGGATCGCACAGGACCGGGCAGTGTTTCGTTCTGTTGTTCTGTCACTATGAGTAGGAACCAACTCCAGGGCACCTAACAATAACACAACATATTTTAAAGCACTAAGCTAATTTCATTGTACTCTTAGATGTGACCTTGAGCAAGAGAAAACTGGGATAAGAATTACCTTGCTTAGGATGGCATTACTGTGATATTCATAGGCAGCTTTCCTTGGGGACCTAGGATACAAAGCCTTTTTTTTCTTTATTGTACAATGCTAAAGTTCCAGCAATAGTCCTCATTTCCTCTGCTTTACGCATTTACCACACACTACTGTTACTTACTTTAGCTGACACAGCAGCTTGAAAATAGAAAGTTTTCATTTCATACTTTTTTTCCTCTAGGTTGACCATTCTGGTAAAGGTTTTAGCTAAAACTCAGCTTAATATGCAACAATCACATCAGCTAACAATATTCAGGTAAGTGACTTGAGTGTAGGTGGTGGCATTAGTCAGCCATTTCAAATCAAAGCAACAAATTTCCCAAAAGCATTAAGCTTAAAGTTAATTTAAAGTATGAATTATATAAAAATATAATAAAAGTCCAAACATAGTAGCATCATGTCTGGGCTCTGCACGTATTAAAGAGATGTTATGTCATTGAACAAAACAATGTGGCATGATTTAAATGAAGTCATATTGCTCAAATCCAGTAGAATTTTTCTAAGGTTTCCTTCAGATATGGTTAGGGACACTACATGTACATTTTCACAAATAGTGTGCATTTTTTATTACAAATGAATCTATCATATAAAATGGCTACTGATAGTGATTGGAGAGTAGATAAAATAACACTACCCTGGAATGTGTAACTTCTTTGACCTTAGAGAGGTCTTTTCTCTCTTCATGTCATACTTTCTGCTCTGTAATTGAAGAGGTTGAACTACTGCTTAAATATGTTAAAATGAAATTTACAGATAATGTAGCCCCTTATACAGTTGATTTCACAAAATCAATATAATGCATTGACTATAATATAAAGGAGAAATGCAAAGTTGTTCATGATAAAATAACATGTATATGAATATATAAATGATCCAGGACAACCCACACAGAAGATATAGCTGAGGTCACCAGATGTTTACAGAATCACACCGAATGACAGGGCAGCAAATGCAAAGTGATACAGGGTATTGTGGAACTCAAATACTATAAACATCGTTTTTCTGAGAAAAAAAGATTTTCCAAACTGTTGAATAAGTACAGATCAGACTTTCATCAGTTTACAAGGCAGTAGCAATCTTGGAAAATTCATTATATTTTAAAATCTTGCAAAAACTAATATTTACTCTTACAGAAAACAGAGATGAGTCTAAGCTCAGATACTTATAAAAATGGGGCAATACTTTGTTGTGGGAAGCTCTCTTGAGAATTTGAACATACTTAGCATCCCTTGAATCAGCCCACTATGCAAGAATAGAACTCAGGTTTTTGCAATATGTTTACCTGTTCTCAAGATAGATGACAGACAGAAAAACAGACAGACAGATAGATATAGATAATGTGATTTGTAGTGTTTGTCAATTTCCATGGCGTAAATTCCCCTAACATGGCCTATTTCAAGCTACCAACATGATGTCACTTCAAGCAGAGATGGAATCAGCCCTTGTGATAGTTTTTACACCACTGGTAAAACCACTTCATCACTGTGTTAGCTAAAAAAGCTACAAATTTCCAAAATGTCATTTACAGAACCACTGAACAAAATGATTTGTTGGTTGCTACTGTCATTTTTTACAGTAAAACTGGCCATTAATTTTGACACTATTTGTTGTGGTTGTATTTTATTTTTTCACATGTTCCATATCTTTTATGTACAAATATTCAATGATAACTTCCACTAGGAATATTGGAAAAATTTTAACTTTTTAGTGGTCATTCACTTAATAAGAACACCCCATTCCCCATACTATCTGTTTATTAATTCATTCAATTCATTTATTGAATGTCAGATTTGGTGTTTGTTTGGGGAAACACAACTTAATTGTACTCAAGGATCTCATAAGGCAATGTAAACATAAAAAATAGCTCTTGAAAAAAAAGAAAAACTAAAGTATTTCATGGAGTGGATAAAAGAGATTCCTGATGATTGGAAAGTTAAACATTATTAAGGCTAAAAGGAGTATTCTAAGAACAAATAAGATATTTACTAGTACAATTTTAAACATGCTTTTTTTTGGCTGTAAAATTGTTACAGAATTTAGCCTTGTCGATAGGAAACTGGTTAGGGAACTTCTTATTTGCTAGACTATTCATTCAGCTCTGCTACCTTATTATAATGTGACCTTGGGCAATTCCTGACCTGCAAAATGGAGATTATAATGCATTTTGTACATGGTTTTGAGAGGATTAAAAATAACATAACATTAGGTTTGGCATGCAAGAGCAGTATTAGCAATATGATGATATGTCTCATTCTACCTCATGGACTCTTAAGTGCTTAAGGAACATTCATGTCTCCCTCCTTTATAATGTCTGACACATTCTCATCCCTCAGTAAATATTTGTAGATTGAATCAGTTCCAAAAAAGATGAGCCTATCTTGGCACTGTTTATTTATTCAAAAATGGCACAACACACATGCATAAAATCATGACACTGATAAGGTAATACTAGAATAAAAATGTAAAAAGAGTAAAAATTCTACAGATATGCAAAAATGATTAGAACAATTGACTCCTGGGATTGACACATAACTATAATTAATAATTTCCTTCTGATTGTTGCTTTATTAGTAACTTAATATTTGTATAATCTTAGCATTTTCAATGTGTCCTTTAATTATCTTTCTCAGCACTTCTTAAAGAAAAGAGATAACGTTGCAAGGCCCAGGCACAATGGCTACATATTCTTGAAATTTATATGCCAAGGCGACAGGACAACAAATAATATACTCACAACTGCCTTACTTTTATTTACGCTGTAAACCACACCCTGCTGATACTAGTAAGAAGGTAATGAGGATATACAATGCAATATAGGAACATTTTCACATATTCTTAACCTTAGAACTGCTGTCATCACAGAACTACATCCCTTCTTGATATTTATTGAAAAATATGGTTAAGATTAAAACACACACACACAAAAACAAACACCATATTTTACTCAGTACAATAATACTCTAAGCATCATTTTTGAGGAAAGAAAGTTTTTTTAAAATTTATCTCCCTTTCTATTTTACTCCTACAAATCAAAGTATTTTGTTGTGATGGTGTAGTTGTTCAGGTGACGTGGAGTAACAAATATAAGGGATTCTTTACCCATGGACTATAAAGATCTTTTTTTTTTTTCCTGAAATATTTGTCTAGAATATTGCACAATCCCACATGGTACACTGATGCAAACACAGCTTCATCTTTTTTTTTACTTTTCATTAATAGCAGTGTTTGTTTTTTCTTCCCTACCACTCATATTAATTATAACCAAAAATAAAACAAAACAGACTCGTTGCCTACGACCCCATGTGTGCCAGAGTAGAAATTGGTCCACAGTGTTTCAATGGCTGCAATTTTTTGAAAGTAGATCTCCACACCTTTCTTCTTAGGAGCCTCTGGGTAAATCTGAACTGCCAACCATTCCCTTATTAGTTGAGCACTTAACAATTTGTACCATCCAATGTATCTCATATTATAGATCTTTTAAAATAAAATTTCTTATTATGTAAAATGATATATACCCATGTATTATTATTCATATTTTTAATGAAAAACTATTGACTTTAATATAAATTGTTGTGAATTTGCCTGTGGAAAAAAAATGGATAGACTGGACATTATCAAATATCTCAATGGAAAATCTAGATAAGTGTAATAAATGTTTCCACATATGCTCTGAATGTTCCAAATGCAAAGGTTATATTTTCATTTGATTTTATTTTTATCATATTATACCTTAAGATATTTCTTGATTTCTTTGATCACAAAATTGTTTCTTCAAGGTGAAAATTTTTATTTCTCTGCAACAATCCAGGGCATGTCACAAATCATTTGTTAAAATCTCTTCTTCCTTTGGCCCTTCACTGTTTAGAAGGCTGTCTGAAACATGAAGAAGCCTGTCTGAAACATGAGGTCTGGTTCATGGATAACCATGTTGTTAAAGAGTCAATCCATTTTTATACTTTTTGTTTTAAATATCACTTTGCGCTTAGTTTGCATGTAAAGGAGGGACGGACAAAATTATTATTGTGATGTATTATTTTCTTCTTTTTTAATAAGACAATATAGGACTTTCTGAGTCAAAAGATTAAGTAAAATTGTCAAAATTAGTTTTCTTCAAGACTTTGTACTAAGCTGTGTTTGGGTTTATGAAAAATGCTGAATTCTTATTTATGATTTTTATACAGTAACAGATGATTTTTCTACTCTCCAGACAAAATAAAAAGATTCAGTTTAACTGGACCCTACGAAATCTCATTGAAAAATATTTAGCTAGCCATTTATGAAAAAGCAGTGGGGATCCCAATGAACTTGATTTTTCTCCTCCTTTTCTTTTATTTGGCAACACTTTGATCTACCAAACATATCTTTAAAACTATGACAGTTAATTTTAAGAACTCACAGGCATTGTAAAAAATGCTCTCTAATGCATCCATCCAAAATTCAAACTGTTAGCTAAAAAGACTATTGTCAATAACAGAACAGAGACCAAGAGATGCCTTTATCTCTAGGCAACTCAGACAAGCAAGATAAATGGAAAAAAGATACAGCAGACTGTTTAGTTTTGCTTCTTCCTAGGAAGTTATTTTCAACAATGTACTTTGTGTTTTTAAAATTCCAAGCTTTTATCCCTTTTTCAATAATCAACATCTGTCTCAAGTAAAGGCTTTCATGAAGCCCTATATAGAAAGATGTGAAAAAGGAAATACAGACAAAGTAAATAATAGGAAACAATTATGAGGGCTTAATATTTACTAGAATCTGGGGCTTCAGATACATTATCTTAACTAATTCTTAAAACTACCTTATGAGATAAGAACTGTCACTATTCCCATGTTACAGATGAGAAAACTGATTCTTAGACTACGCTGCTGAAAATCACACTTCTAGGGTTTAATTTTAGACCCAAGACTGTCTGAAATGAGAGCAAAGTTTTCTTCAAAGCAAAGTTACTGCAAAGAGGGAACACCAGAAAAACTAAAACTGTTGCCATCGAGACGATTCCAACTCATAGCAACCCTATAGGGTTCCTAAGGCTGTAAATCTTCATGGGAGCAGACTGCCACATCTTTCTCCCACAGAGTGGCTAATGGTTTTAAACCTCCAACCTTTTAATTAGCAGCTGACTGCTTTAACCACTGTGCCACCAGAGCTCCTTAAGAGAGAGGGAAAGAGGTTATATAAAATATAATCAAATAAATGAGAAAAAAAAATTAAAGTGAATGAACTAAATTTATGATAATAATGTAACTTACCAAACTCTGTTTTCTCCCAATACCTCCTTCTCTAAACTTCAAACCTTCTAAAAAATGACTTAAAACCTGTGTAAAAAGGTTGTGTGAAGAATGAGAAAGGAGTCTGGATGAGATAACTTAACTCTTCATAAATATTCATCAAAATTAGAGAAAATCACTTTTTGTTCTGTTTTGTTTTTAATACCAGTAACGAAGTGATCATACTGAGGCAAAAGAAAAAAAAAACTTTTTATAGCATAAGACTAAAATTTCTTTTTTCCATTATTAATGTGTTAATGTCCAAGAAGCTAGTATTTTCACCTATATATTTGAATATATATATTTTGTATCAATATTTTCTTTGCATCTTACATTATCTCAGAATAATTCAATGATTGGTTAGAGATGAATATTGCAAAATATCTAATTAAACTATTCAATTTTTTAATCTGCTCCATGATATTGCTGAGAGTGTTCATCTAATCAGCTAATAATCTTTGACGGAGAATTTACTACAGCCCAAAGCAGTCCATATATGGGTATTAATAATTCCTCCCAATATTTCTTCTCATAATTCTGTAGCTGATGACACTACACCTACTTCTCACTCATCGACTATCTTGTTATCTGATATTTCACATTTACCACAATAATAAAAAATCTACTGTCTGACTATTTTGTGCATTAACAACCTACTTCTGGCAGTAGCAGATGCAGGGGTGCAAGGCAAGAGTAATGCCGGCTGTGATGGTTAAGGTTATCTGTCAACTCTGCTGGGCCATGATTCTCGGTGGCTTGGCAGTTACGTAATGATGTACTTTGGCAATTATGTAACAATGTAATTTGGCAGTTATGTGATGATGTAATTTTGTGGTTATATAATGATGTAGTCATCCTCAATTTTGTTATTTAATGTGGTCATCCTCCATTTTCTCATAATGCCGATTTTCACACAACCTGGTCTTCGCAACTTAACTATGTTGATAAGTGAGGAGTGGATGTATTGTTTTCACTACCTGTATGTGTGTTACATTCAGAAATGTGGCTTATGAAGTATTTTCTTTAGCGGTATCATTATTGTTTATGAAGTACCTAGCTCTTAGGATTTTTACATTGAAGTAAAAATAGCTATTTCGGCTGATTATGGAGAAATCCCAGTCATCTGAATATTTATGCAAATAGCCTTCTACTATCTTATAAGAAGCAGTATTCTTGGCTAAAAAAATTATTTATCAGACTTCAAAATGTGTACTTTAAAATAAATAGAAAGGTATCTGGACTATAATTAAAAAAAATAAAGTCACAGAAAATTAGTGTTAAAGCTAGGAGAATAAATGAACATGAATCTTCTTAAATGTAATATTCTAAAATGAAGCTAAAATAGTGAGGTATAGAAAGATGTAGTGGCATAAATGCCAGTTAATATTAAAATCACCAGAAAAACTGGTTGATTATATGATTCTTAAGCAACTTTAATACTATATTATGCAAGTCAGTCATATTCTTGTTTTCTGACTCCACTGTACTAAACTACAATACAGACAGACATTTTTTGAAGGAATAAAGAGTTTTCAGTTGTTGAGTCTATAAGTTGTGGGGAAGGTTCTGACAGTAATCACTGTACAAATATTCATTTATTCTCTTGGCAGAATCCTTGAGAGTATCAGATATCCTGATATCATAGATTGAATTGTGTCCCCAAAAAAATGTGTGTATTAATTTGGCTGGGCCATGATTCCCAGTATTGTGTGGTTGTCCTCCATTTTGTGATCGTAATTTTATGTTAAAGAGGATTAGGGTGGGATTGTAACACCCTTACTAAGGTCACATCCCTAATACAATGTAAAGGGAGTTTCCGGGGTGTGGCCTG
>NW_004444114.1:5186308-5246862 GCF_000243295.1 Trichechus manatus latirostris
ACCACCTTTTATTTTACAAGAGGTAAAAGGAAAGGGAAGCAAGCAGAGAGTTGGGACTTCATACCACCAAGAAAGAAGCGCCAGGAGCAGAGCTATTCCTTTGGGCCTGGAGTTCCTGCACGGAGAAGCTCCTAGTCCAGGGGAAGATTGATGACAAAGACCGTCCTCCAGCGCCGACAGAGAAAGCTCTCCCCTGGAGTTGACACCCTAAATTTGGGCTTCTAGCCTACTACACTGTGAGAAAATAAACTTCTTTTTGTTAAAGCCATCCACCTGTGGTATTTGTTACAGCAGCACTAGATGACTAAGCCATCTGGTAATTATTAAATTGGTAGTAATGACAATTATTAAGTGGTAGTAATTGTTAAAAGTATTATAACCAAATAGAAGTTTTTTTTTTTTTTTCTATCTGAAGTATAAATAATCAAATAGTGGAACTAAAATTATGAATTTTCTATGGTTGTAATTATAAAACACCATGTGAATATAATCAAAATTTAAATATATGTTTTAAATGTATCACCTAAGGCACATCAGATCAATATTGTCAGAAGAAGGGTTATACCTATCTTGAAAATGTATATTTTAATATTAAAAAATATTACGTTTTACTCTGACTAACTTTCAGTAACCATTAATGTATAGAACAAAACATTGTTTTATTTTAAGGAATATTCAGGCAAAATAATGTTACTGCATATAAATTTAAGACGTAAGTACTCATTAACTCCAAGTCTAGCAGAAACAAAACACATCAGACCCAAAACAACACATGCGTTGTGCTTTATTAAAGAGAAAACAGTGGAGTGACTGAATTATTACTGCATACAGTAATCATGGTGACTACCTCTAAGGAAAGAACCAGAGGAAATAGACTTAAACTATAATCTAGAGTATTTAAGCTAGCCAGAAAGTAAAATTTTCTAGGAGAGAAGGTTGCTAATCCATTTACTAAATTGTCAAGATGTTGTTGTTGTTACGTGCCACTGAATAGTTTTTGACTCATAGTGACTCTATGTACAACAGAACAAAACACTGTCTGGTCCTGCACCATCCTCACAATTGTCGTTATGCTTGAGCCCATTGTTGCAGCCACTGTGTCAATCCGTCTCCTTGAGGGTCGTCCTGTTTTTCACTGACCTTCTACTTTACCAAGCATGATGTCCTTCTCCAGGGACTGGTCCAATACCATTGCTTGGGTCAGGCACACCTTAGTCTTCACACATCTGTCAGTTTTTCATACTGTGGTGGCTTGCGTGTTGCTATGATGCTGGCAGCTATGCCACTGGTATTTCAAGAACCAGCAGGGTCACCCAGGGTGGACAGGTTTCAGCAGAGCATCCAGACTTAGACAGACTAGGAAGGACCTGGCAGTCTATTTCTGAAAAAATTGGCCAGTGAACACCTAATGAATAGCAGCAGAACGTTGTCTGGTATAGTGCCGGAAGATGAGTCCCTGGGGTTGGAAAGCACTCAAAATACGACTGGGGAAGAGCTGCCTCCTCAAAGCAAAAAAAAAAAAAAAAAAAAAAAAAAAAAGAAACCAAACGCATTGCCGTCAAGTCGATTCCGACTCATAACTCATTGCTGTAGAGTCGATTCCGACTCATAGAGATCCTATATTAGAGTTGACCTTAATGACGGAATGGAGTAAAGCTTTTGGTACCTTCATTTGCTGATGTGGCATAACTCAAAACGAGAAGAAACAGCTTCAAACATCCAAAAATTGTCAAGATAGGATATAAAATTTCACTTTGTATCTTTTTATTATTGCTAGTATTGTGAATGATCTTGCTCAGGTTTAAAACTCGTAAAGACACACACACGCGCGCGCGCACGCACGCACGTACGCACACACACACACAAGTTCTTCGGAAAGCAGGTTGTTTGTCAAGTTGTTTTTCTCCCAGGAAGGTCTTTGAAAAGGCTAATGCACTGTTTGCAAATACAAACCACGATCAGTACTACAAAGACAAGTACCATTTAGAGTTGCTTCCAGAACAAGCCATTTAAAGTGCAATTACTCATATAATATGGCATATTTGTTCTGTGCAGATTGCAGGAGGAAGAAATATGAGGAAAACTATTTGCATAAAAAACCTTAAAATCTAAATAATTCATCCTTTCATTCATTACAAAAAAAAAGAAAGAAAAGTGTGTTTTGTTTTTTTTTTAATTGTGCTTTAAATATAAGGGCAACCTATGATCAAGAAATGGTGGTTATAAATCCATTTTACCACTGTAATTAAAGGGACACATTCAAAGCAGTCCATTTGCAACACACTGTCTCTGCCAAAATGCTTCACTAGTCCTGATGTAGATAGAAAAATCTGTCAGTCCCTTTATGTGGAAAATATATTTTATTTTAGAAGGAAAATAAAATTATACAATAGATACCAGTGTGGATGTAAATTACTTCAATACTCAACAGTAACTCAGGATAAAATTTCATGTTCACTCTCAGTGTGAATCTTCTCCAAAATAAAATGAATGAACAATAATAATTCAACTGTGAAGACTAAAAGTATAAAATAGTTAAAAATAGAACATATCATTATTTAGTGAAATTACATACTGTAGACCATAAAGAGAAGGAATATTAGTTTGTGCTTGATTGAACCTATTAGATAAGAAGCTGAAGTAATCCTATTTATAGAAGGAAGACTGCATGAGGCTCTTTTCACTGAGTATTCAAAAATCTACTGTTCTTTTAGTAAATGTATCCTGAATGTGTTATGTAATATAAGGCACTGGCTGATAAAGATATAGTAACTACTCATCTAGAGTATTCATATGGAAAGAAACAGAGAAGAAATTTTTTTTTCAGGTCCTATTTTGAAAATGGTATCTTAAGAGCTGTTTATTGTACTTATTCATTCTTGAGAGCATTAACTTGCCATCCATGTCTCTCACACCATTTGAATTTGAGGAAGAAAGAGCAGTAACAAGAGGCAAATGAGAGGAAAAAAACTAGGCAGAAAATGACTTTTTAAAGAAAAGAAATAAAAGAGCAAAATTTTAAGGCTACTCCCATATTTACATAATGTATTCATACATACACAGAGATTTGGAAAAATAACACAAAAAAGTAAGTAAAGAAAAATGAAATAATTCTTTTGAGAGTTTTATGAAAATCATTTTTTTATATTTCATCTTAATTTTCTATGTAGCAGTTCTGTAAATTAGGAGTAAAAAACAGGAGTGCTATTAAAAGCTTTTATGGAATATCATTAATCCTACTGGGTAACTCCAGTACCATGGAATATATATTTCGATTTCTAGGGAAGTCTCACTTACCATTTGCTTTAGTAACAATAAAGTTTAATTCATAATCTTGTGACCTAATGCTCTTTTATAGTTTGTCTCTTGGACATTTTCATACGAGCATAATTGCTATACTTTTGGCCTTGGATGACTCTTTGTTCCATCTAAGTCAATCAGCTGTTAGGTGTGCTACCTTAGTACATTCATTAATAACTTCAGGCATAGGGAGTTTATGATACATTGTTCCAAATTTGAAAGATAGAGAATTTACCTGGAATCCCCACAGTTATGAAATAAGAAATTAAGATTAGTGTTTCTATTGTTTTAAGCATTTTATCAATCACAACACATGCGGGAAGGAGAACATTTCATTTTTCTGCAAAAAGAAATGTTCATAAGAAGTCTGAAATATTTTGGAATGGTTGCTTTACCATAATCTCTAATATCTGTTGAAAAATTATGTTTTTTAACAACTTAAATGTAAGAAAATCATCTCTTGGAATGCACTGTAGATGTATGTGTAGCATAAGCATCTTAGTGTATCAGTGTATTAGTTTCCTAGGCCTGCTGTAACAAAGTATGGCAAACTGGGTAGTTTAAAGCAACAAAAATTCATTCTCTCAGAATTCTGGAGGATAGAAGTGTGATATCACGTGTCACCAGGGCCATGCTCCTTCTGAGACTGAGTAAAATCCTTCCTTGCCTCTTCCTAGTTTCTGGTGGTGGCCCCAAATCCCTGCCATTTCTTGGCTTGTGCATGCATCACTCTAACCTCTGCCTTCTTTGTCATAAGATGTTCTTCATTGTGTGTCTCTCTGTCTCTGTGTCTCTTCTCCTCTTACAAAGACACCACTCATATTTTAGAGAGCACTCAACTCCAGTATGACCTCATGTTAACTTAACCAATTACATTTGCCAAGAGGCTATTTCCAAATAAGGTCACATTCACAGGTATCACGGGTTGGGACTTCAACATATCTTTGGGGGACACAATTTAACCCATAATGATTAGAATAACTACAGATACATTTCAGAGTATAAGATTGATTTTTTTTTTTTTTTTTGTCTATAGTACTTTGTCATTGTTCCTTGCTGTCAAAATTGGAGACTTAGTCATATAAGCCAGAGAATTCACTACAATTTTCAGGCCTAAATGAGACTAGCTAGTGTCCTTTAAGAAATGAGATCATTTTCTTTCTCTATTTTTGCTCCTAAAACTAATAACTAAAGTCTAAACCTATGACCTATATTTCACTAATGATTTTCATCACTTTGCAATTAAGATATCAACTAGGATCTTTTATTATGTTGCTTTATTTTGAATTAATCTTTCAAACATTCAAGTAAGTTCCTCTCATAGAAATCTGCTCACTCATATCAATGCCTTTTAATAACAAAGGTGGGAAAATACTAAAATAATACTGAAAAATGCAAGCTAATAATAAATAATACTTTGTTTTGTCACTCATTAATAATATAAGGTCTCTATCCATATCATTCCTAATAAAAAATGTGATAGAAGATTTAAGATTCATAGGGAAAATCGAAATCTTTGTTGTATTGCCATTCTGATACTGGAGCAAAAAAAAAAAAAAAAAGGCTAGTATATCCTATTTATTAGAGAACACTGATGCATTTAAATAACTATAATACTCTATAACTGAACGATCTGACCAGTGGTCACATAAGAAGTAGGTGACTGATACAGTATTTAAACCCAGTACTACCACAAACCTTCCCTGTGACCATCCCCAATTGCACTGCCACCTGATTTAGCTTGATATCATCATCAGAAAGGATAAGAAGGCCTGTTAATTAGATTTTCATGGAAAGACTATGGGTCAAATTTGAGTTGTCTACATGGGTGAAATGTAATTCATAATTCTCACCTTTGATGTGTGTTACAAAGACAAAACCAGAGTCAATCATCATTGCAACTATGTCTGGACTGTTGTTAAACATGAGAACGAAAAGGTAAGAGGACAGACTCTCTTTGAAAGACAACCTTTATTTTTAGTTCAAAGATGACCTTGGCTTAAATGTTGGATCTTGGATTAAACATTAATATATAGCCTCGCTCCTGAAAAATAACAATCACTAATAAAATCTATCTGGAGTTACTCTGAAGAAGTTTTAAAGTTTTAAAGGCACATCCAAACAATACCAAGAATTGTATTTACGTGTGAATAATTAAGCACAAAGATGTATATCCTTTTAAATATAACGTCACTGTCAATTTAGGATAAATGTATACTTTCAAAAAATTTAGTACATCTATTCCAAAATTATTAGCCCAAAGAAAAGACCATTCTCATCATTGCTGAATCTCCAGTTGCTAAGGTAATCCTTTTGGTACATGATATAAGGCACCTGATAATGACAAATCATGACTGGTCCTGTGAAGCATATTATGCTTGTGTTCCTTATCTGCCCACTAAAAAGCCTCTCCCTAGGCTCAGCATTGGTTTCTGGTTTTCATTCTTTTTACCAACTATCATCTACTCTGGATTTCTCATCTTTTATCCTCTGTTGCCTACAGTGTAGCTTCATTTGGATGTCCTACTAATATGATTTCTGTGTTGTAGATGAAAAGACTGCTTACCAACTTCACATACATTTTGCTTATTCCTACTTCTTTGCTCATGAAGAGATCAAGAATCAACCCAAGCTGTGTCTTAAGAATAATAATTTTAATGTCATCATCTCAGTTTTTCCTTCTTTGTCTCTCATGCCAACTAAACAGACAAGGTTAATTCAACTAGTTTCTCCACATACTTTGCAAGCAATAAAATCACTGATTCACGTTATGGAAAAAAGTTACGAAATACCCTTTCTACTTTCTGCAACACTTTTTGTTTTTGTTTTTGCAAGATTTTCTTTGGGTTGTGACCAAAAAGCAACTTTTACAGGACATGTTCATGATGACTGATCCCTTCCTTCATTTAAATTCTCTGGGTTGGGTTTAGATGATTTCACCATACACTTTCATTAGCTAGCTTTGTTCCCCATGTATATATGCTTTATCTACTTTCAGAGACTATAACCCTCTCAAGGCTACACTCAAACATTTCTCCCATAATACTGAGATGCTGCTACAGAGAGTATGTGTTTAAAATGCTTATATGAATGAAAACTCACTGATCATCCATATGAATGGATATGAATTCTAATCATCTTGAAAGTTATTTGCAATATCACATTCCATTTTAACATTATAGTTCTTATTTTAAAAAGAAAATATTTAAATATTTGAATAAAGAATACTGAGATCAGTTTTCAAACAATATTCTTAAAATGACAGAATTAAAATACATAATTAATATGCATATACTTATAACCCAAGGAAAAAGGGTTAATCAGTCAAGTTAAGCCTGTATATGAATTCATTTATTTTATTATCATTTCCAGTATACTGAAAAAATAGCTTGTTAATTGTCTAAGAGATCAGGAACCACCCAAGCAGTGTATTAAGAATAGTAATTTTAATGATGCCATCTCAGTTTTTCCTTCTTTTCCCTCTCATGCCAACTAAACAGAGATTAATTCAAACGGTTTCTCCACATACTTTGTAAGCAATAAAAATCAATAATTCAAATTACAGAAAAAAGTCATTTTGCTTTATTTTTAACATAATAAATGTCACTATTTATAGTAAGATACAGATGATGGAATAAGTGCGGACCACTGCAACCTTGCCTATGTATTAGAAAATCAGATCAATAATCTGTTTTTATTCTGTGGAACTAATAAAGCCAAATACACATAAAATGGAAAAAGAAAAGTTTTCTGAATAAGCTACTTATTTAGTAAAGACTGAGGTTGCAGGCTGACTCTATATAAACATAACTGTTTCTCTCTTACTTTCTCTTTCTCCTGAAATGTTAAAAGAAATGCACTTGAACCTTATAAAATTTTTTGTAGCTGTGGAGAATTTTTTTTTTCTGTCCTATGCTATTACCACACTCGGTTGGAAAATGCAGAGACTTAAATTTTTTCCTGTCTTACTTATTACCTGTACCATAGTGATCCTGATATAGAATAGGTAGTCATAAATGTTCTCCCTTGTAAATGTATTTGGAAATATTCATTTAATGCTTCAGCTATTTCAGTATCTCAGATGACTACATCTCCCATTATAATTTGTAATACTGCATCTCCTTCTTCCTGCTCCCTTTTCTTATATAGAGCAAAAATAATTTTGAATATGTCTAACCCCTCTTGAGTTACAGACTTATAACACATATTAAATGGCACAAAATTATCATCTTATCCATTAATAATTTTAAAATACACTGTATGCAACAATTTATTTAATAACAGCTCTAGTAACATCAAATTTATTTTTCAAATCTGATGAAAATCATTTTAAAATTCTTTTCACGCCCAATTCACTTTTTCTAGAGGATTAATTTGATCAGAAGCATTTATAATCCATTTATTTACATGGTAATGGGTTGTGAAGGCTCACTTCTCTCTTCTCTCTCACATTGTCTACATGCATAGAGATCCCATTAGGAGTGGTAGAATCTAACTACAAAGATTGTACACACCCCACTGCTTCATGTGGTTCTTCAAAGCAGGCCCTTACTGATATTGTGAGTCTTTTTTTCACTCAATCACATCCTTACCCATCCCTGTGAACAAATTCTCACCTAGAAAAACCAGACTAATGCCAATTTTAAAAGGGAGATCCCTAAAGATGAAAGCATATATATATATATATATATATGCTGATGTGCCCAGTTGGGTAGGTGCTTAATTTGGTTTAATGAGGGATTGACCTAACTTGAGGCCTGCATTTTGGTATTTAAAATCACAACCAATCAATGCTTTCTGCTTTTTAATGCCCTCCTGCAGAAATAAAGCAAAACATCATGAGCTATGTTGAAAGCACTCTGACAAATTCACTCTCATTATAGCACTAGGAAACAACTAATGATTTTTTTTCTAATTCTTTCTTTTAACTCTTTTTCTTTCTTTCAATAATATGAGGTAATAATAAGAAAACTCCCTATAGATGAGACTCTGACTAGACTTCTGACTACTTGAGATGTATATTTGGACTTGCTGGAGTATCTACAAACTACACTCTCAACTCTTAACTTGATCAGCTTGCTCCTCTCTATAGGGCCTCTGGTTTCATTCATGTTATTGTAAGTTTATCAAAATGTTTTCTTTGAAAACATATTTCTTCTATCCTTACTGAGCCTTTTAACTGTAGGGCTATATTTTCACCAGCATCACAAAACTGCCTGGGAATTCCTGTCCACGTCACTGAGCGAACCTCCAATGCCCAGTAGTTTGCAAAGCTTGCCATTGTGCCTTTACAAACGCTGTTTTGTAGTAAATAAATATCCCTACATCTTCAGCCCTTTGCGTCATTCTCATCACATCTGTTTCTTCATTAAAAACTGGTTTAGCAAGTCAGTCACAAAGAACCATATGATATATCATTCCTTTATATGCAATACCAGAATCGATAAATCTACAGAGGTAGAAAGTAGACTCATGGTTGCCTACAGTTTGGGTAAGGATGTAGATGAGAGTACTGGGGGCTAGCAGCTAAGAGGAGCAAAGTTTCTTTTTGGGGTAATGAAAACATTCTAAAATTGATAGTGGTGATAGATGTACAACTCTATGAATAAACTGAAAGCCTTTCAATTGTACATTAAAAAAAAAAAACAAAAAAAACAACTATCCCTAAGTTCTCAACTTCTGTAAGCTTCTCCAGGATTTTCCTTCCTCTTAGATATTTCAGGGCCAGGAGGGTATAGAAAGCATTCTTTCAATTCCCTAAAGCTGCTTCCAAGTCACTTTATTTTTATATTCAAGTACAAACCTTTGCTTCTTTATTTCACATGCTGTCTATCTGTGCCTCTTCTGTATCTCCCTACTCTTCTGCTCTCTTATGCATTTGCCATCAATAATTGAGGACTTGTTACCAGGGCAGGCACCATTCGCGGTAACCTCAAAGTGCGTAAGGGATGCCATCCTACACCATAACCTCATAACATTTGACCTCCTCTCAACTTTAAAGACCATCATTTCCACTGTTCTGCAATCACTTATCCCCATGATTATGTCCTGGATTATGTCACTGCCCTGAACTAGTCTAACTCGAAATCTTAAATTCACTTATCTCCCTCTCTGAATACTGTATTTCTGACTCTTCCACTTCCTCAAATTTACCACAGCTACTTTTCTCTCTCAATTCCAGCAGTTCCTTGATTCCTCCATTTTCTATGCCCACCTCCTATAGTCTATCAAACTTTTCATTGTCTAATAGTGTTGATAACAAGTATAGAGGCCATGGTTAATCATTCAATATACTCTTTCAGAACCATTTCAATTCTCTGTTCTTCTACTCTTCCACCAAACCAGTTTTTCTATTCCTCCAATATGCTGGGTAAGTACCCCTGTCTAAATTCCCAGTCTTTAAACTTATCTTGACCCTCACCATCAGCTACTGTGGTAGGCAGATAATGGTCTCTCAAAAATGTCCACATCCTAATCCCCAGAACCTGTGAATATGTTAGGTAACATGGCAAAGAAGAATAAGGATAGCAGAGGAAATTAAGTTTGCTAATCAGATGACTTTAAAATAAGGAAAACATCCTGGATTATCTAAATGGGCCTAAAGTAATCACAAGAATCCTTAAATACAAAAAAGGGAAGAAAAGCCTATGTCAGAGTGATGTGATGTTAGAAAGATTCAATCTGTGATTGCTGACTTTAAAGAAAGAAGGGGACACTAGCCAAAGAATACAGTCAGTCTCTAGAAGCTGGAAAATGCATGGAACCAGGTGTTACCCTAGGGAATTTTCAGTGTCTACTAAGTCATGAGCTAGACTTGCAAATTTCTAAACTTGATAATCTACATAAAAATAAGAATGAAATAATAATGAGCTCTCCTTGAACAAAGTGCATGAGCTCTAGTTCCTGGAATTAGTAATATGGCCTCTGTGTGTGTGTTAGATATTTATTTAATGGTTCCTTTCTGTGTTGCAATAAGTTTAATTTTAGTAATTTTTGGTTGAAATACAGGTCTTTATCTATATCAAAGTACTTCTAGGTAGAATAATTTTTAGATACCACAGTAGGGAAACACCTAAAGCTATAATGACATACGTTATCTCATTTGTTCCTCACAGTAACACTTTCCTAGAATTGCTATGAGTTGGAATAGGCTTGATGGCAGTGGATTTGGTTTTGGTTTAAAGGTACAAAATAGATGGTATTTTTTCTTTGGTGCCTTTGAGGCAACTATATTTCTGAACTTTGAGTTTGTTCGCTTTTTAAACTCATGCCATCCTTTGATAAACATTTAAATCCCACACTGCCATGGAGTATTATTCAAACATAAAATTAATTAAAATCCCAACTAAAACAAGGTTAAATTTAATATATTTGTTATATGCATATTTCCCTTCTCTGCAGTCTACTCCTAACTTTGAGCCTTTTTTCTTATATTATGCAGTCAAGGTTTGTCTCAATTCTGGGTTCTGGGTTTCTCTTGTCCTTACATTGGTTAAAAACCTGTGTTGGGAAATTATCCAGTATCAGTCATTTCACATGGACTTAAGTAAATGAAATACTTTCTCTCGAGGATCTCTTCATTCCAAACCTGACCTCTAACTGCAGAATAAAAGTTTGTTAATACCTTGCTTCATGGAATGACAGAGATTGGCTAAATTTCAGAAAAATGAAGGGAACTGAAAAGACTTCTGGTAGCATTCTAATAAACTACTGCATTTTGGGGGGAATAAACTATTTCCTATAGGCCAATACATTTATTTTTTTAAAACTTCCTTAGGCTTTCTTCAATATCAGCTTCAGTGCACAAGTAACTGCACTACTTTTTCCTTATAAGGTTTAAATCTACGCTCAACAATTGGCCCTTGATGTAATCTGAGCTTTTATAACTTGACAGAGCTGAGATTTGAATTTATAGTATAGCTAAGATACTGAGTCAACCTGCACCATAATTTCTAACTTAAAGAATCACCAGGCAGGAATCTTTTGAAGAACTAAATATGTTCTGAAAGAAGTAAGAGAGACAGGTAGAGAGAGAGAGAAATGGACACATACTAATTATAAGATTTACAACTCTTAAAACTTAACAAGAAAAAGACAAACAACACAATCAAAAACTGTCCAAAGGACTTGAATAAGCATTTCAACAAGGAGGATATAAAAATGGTTAACAAATACATGGAAAGATATTCAACTTTCCCATTAGGGAAATGCAAATCAAAACCACAATGGAATACCACTTTATCCCCACTACAACGGCTAAGATCAAATAAATAAAAATATATTGGTAAGAATATGGAAAAATTGGAGACCTTGTTCATTCATTGCTAGTGGTACAGCAATGAATGGTACAGCAACTGTGGAAAACAGTTTGGCATTTCTTCAAAAAGTTAAACAAAAATACCATATGACCTAGAAATGTCACTCCTAGGTGTATACCTCAAAGATTTAAAAGCAGGGAGCCAAACAGACATATGTACATCAATGTCTATCGTAGCACTGTACACAACCACCAAAATGTGGAAACCACCTAAATGTCTATCAACGAATGAATGGACAGGCAAAATGTGATACATAAATACAATGGAAAATAACTTATCCATAAAGTGAAATTAAGTCAACATACATGTTACAGCACAGATGAACCTTGAAAACATTAAGCTGAGTAATGTAATGTAAATCAATCACAAAAGGACAAATATTATATTATCTCACTTACATGAATAATAAGAATAGGCAAATGTATAGACACCAAAGTTTATTAATGATTACCATAAGTAGAAGGGAGGGAGAAAGTGGGAAGCATGGTTTAGGAAGCACTGAATTTCTGTTCATGGTGATAAAAATTTGGCAGTGGATATTGGTGATGGCTGCACAACATTACCGATGTAACTGGTGTCACTAAATTGTACAAGTGAAAGATGCTGAACTGGAAAATTTTGTGTTATATTACATCAATAAAAATTGTAGAACAGAAAATATGGACTTGGAAATATTATTTTGGTACCTGATATGAATATTAAAAGTTATTTCTCTGTTTGGTCAGAAAACACTATAGCTTCCTAGAAATCCCTTTCAAAAGCTTGATACTGTATTATTAGACAGACTTTTGCCTGTCTGAAAATGTTCATTTTTAACAGACTGTAAAATCAGACAATGTAATTTATAGAAAGGGATGCAAAATTTGGGTCTCCGCATAGTGGCACTAAGTGATGCAAAGCCACATTAGCTTTATTTGGAACATTTCCCTAAAAGCACTTTTCATACACTATTGGAAATTTAGATAAATCAAATATTCTAACTCTGGGAAACTTGAGGTAAAAAACTACCACCTCATGTAACTGACCAACGGCAGAGTTCATTAAATGAAAACAAGTACTACTGATATGTAGTTCAATGGTTTATGCCTGGTTTTTGTTTTCCATTTTTGTTATTGTGGCTTCAAATTTGTTACAAGGAGAAAAAAAAGAACTGAGAGCAATATAGTTGATAGTTCTTTAATGATTGTTTGGTAACATATAACATATATTAGCAGAAGAGTAAAGTATAAAAAGTTTTCCAAGGCTTTTATAGGGGATTATAAAGCCCTAAAGAAGCTTCTATCTATATTGCGATATCCTCAAAGGTATGAACAATATGTCTTTTTTGTTTACCAGCCCTTAATGAGTATAATGAAAAAAATAAACAAATGATCTGAGTCATAAATGAATGAATGAGGGACTGAATGAGTAAAGCAAACAAATGAAACGCTCATAAAATTGAGAGGCATTAATTATCTTCCTATTGTTTCACTTTAAATCTACCTCCAGCACTACGTGCTACAAAAAGGAGGAGCCATCCCATGGAGGGATTCTAATGAAGAATGGGGATTAAAAATGGATGGCACTACATAATGGATTCTGACTTAGGATAAAAAAGATAGGTAAGCCTAAGAAGGCATTTAGTACCTACCAAATGGGTCTGCAAACTAAGAACAAGACTATATAAGAACTGAAAAATCTCTTGAAAATATGTAATTATCCCCGACATATTTATAATCTAAGTCCCTCTTTTTATCCCCCTGCACAATTTATTTCTCTGCCATGATACTTATTAGTCACATGCTTAAAATTAAACAAGAATTATGATTTTATTTTATGAATAGTAGAATCCCAAAAAAGAGAGCGATTAGTGGCCAATGACAAAGGGAGAAGAGGAGAGTATATTCCCGGGAAGGGTAAAAAAGATGCGAGGGAGATGGAGGGAGCCAGCAGGACCTGAGAAGAGTTGCCAGATATGTAACTATAGGAAGGCTGCTAAGTAACAGACACACCGCAGTACTCATCTCACTGCCTGCTTGCATGGCATCTCCTCTTAGGGACGGATATGGCTTTCTGCCACCATGATTGATGCACAGAATCACAGACGTGTCACAGCATTAAGGAGCTACATGACTACAAAGACATGTTGCCTTAAAGTAAGCTTTAACTGAGCTTAAATATAGAGCACAGCTGTCAAACCGCACAGGGCTCTCTTCCAATCTGATATCATTAAAATGATGTTTTGAACTGATGGTAATTTGAAACGATAGGGATGCTGTTACTAGAAAAGATGGGTCAACTCTGGGTCAAAGCTGAAAATCACTGTCTACGCTAAAAATATTTTTGTTTTAATGATCTGATCATAACAAAGGTATCAGTTATGTTAAGCATTTGAAGATCACTTACTAAGTTTTTTTCCTAGAATTCTAAGGATTGTTGTACAATAAAGAACACATAATACAAAATGGATTAACAGCATAAACTGAAAGGTCAAAAACCCATTGCCTTGGAGCCAATTCCGACTCACAGTAACCCTACAGGACAGAGTAGAACTGCACCATAGGGTTTCCAAGGAGCGGCTGGTGGATTTGAACTGCTGGCCTTTGGTTAGCAGCCATAGCTCTTAACTACTGAGCCACAAGGGCTCCTAAAAGGCCAAAAGTTGTAAGGAAAATTGAATCTCATTATCAGATGAAATTTCTCAAAAAAAAAAAAAAGTACTATTTAATCTTTCCTTTAAGACCAGGTAAATTGATTCTTGTAGCATACTTTAAGCATTTAATCTACATCATTTTCAAATAAAATGTTTGAGCTGTAAAGGACAGAAAGATGACAACTACAGGCCTTCTGTGACTTTTCTTTTCTACATGTACCTGAGAGAATAACATTCTAGCAAAAACCTAAGGTACTACGCATCAAGAAGGCAAAATACATAGTGGTCCTAGGTCTATGATACTTTCTTGTATAAGCCTGACTGAAAGACAAGTGTTCTTTTCTAAATCTACTTTTCATGTAAAAAATTTAATCATGAAATGAAATGAGAAACTTGATAACAAGTGTCAGAATAATTTGCCTTCACTGAGAGTCACAAAATGTAGATAACAACATCAAAACTTTTTTGTCTGTTAATCAGAGATGTACCCATGCACCTAGAACAATGCTTGACACTTAGTAGGCACTCAATAAATATGGGCTGCATAAATTATTAGATTGTAATAGCTATTTATGTTTTATGCAACTATATTTTTAGAATACTCATGGTAGATTTTACACAAAAAAAGTGGGAGATATTCTCAACAATTAGCTGAAAGAGTCTAAACTAGTCACATAGGAATCAAGCCATTATTAGTAAAATCTTTGGACTTTTTAACTGATTTTTTGGAGCCCACTTGCCTTAAAACTGCCAAAATCTGAGACTGTTCTGAGCTAAGATCCAACCTGTCTGTAATAAATTAATAAGTGAAAAAAAATGGAACCTAGAGGTAAAAGTTATAGTTACACAACATAACTTCTTTTCTCCCCCTTATGCAAAATAATCCATTAGCTTTGTGTTACCTATTTCAGATGATAGTTTAATTGGAAGATTAGTTTTATTTTAAGAAAAAAGAAAACCAGCATTAAAATGATCACAATTTATTAATAATCAATGCAAATGGAATTTAAAGAGTGAATTCTATAAGGAAACAGAAATAAAAATGGTGAACTACACAACATTATTATAGCTTAGCAACCTCTTCTCTTTCTCACAATGGAATAAGTACTGAAATTATAAACTAAAATAAATTATAAAGTATAATACAGAATTATATCAAAATATATAAAATAGAATAATATTGTAAGCAGTAATCGTGACAAAAAGAACCTGATATTTATGCATTTGCAGAGAAACAGTATCAGTAACCCAGCCACGGCTGGATGGAGACCTGAGATGAGGCAACTACAAAGAGTAGGCAGAAGAAACACTTTACACACATGCTGAACCACAATGTGTAATATCTCTGCTTAAAATAAAGAGAAGCACTCAGAGCAATCTGGAGCATGGTTGTAAGCATGGGGTGACTTTGTGATCAAAGCAATCTGGCAGGCTTTGTGACTAAGAGGCAAAGATTCAAGCACAGCTGGGTTTTACAAACAGCAGCAGCAGCAGTGATAGAGCAGAGTACAGCTTTAGCATCTGTATAATGTGAAATGACCACTGGCCACTTCTGTCCTTTGTGTCATATAGTCTACAGGGTTAGTGATTGCTACCGAGGTGTCATTTTTCACAGAAAGATCAAACGTTTTAATATGACCTTTCTTCACTGGGAAAACACATGAGGTCAGCTAGGCTACATCAGCGAGCTGTGGTAGTAATATTAGATCTACTTCAACTTAACTGGATTGGATATATCAGAGTTATGTTTTCATAAACTAGCAAGTTCTTTTTTTTTTAGTCCAAATAAAATTATAAAATATCTTCAAATTAGTTAATAGACATAAATTACCTAGCTCAGTACCTGGCAAATTAAAAACAAATGAACAGTTGTACCTAGTTGATTCCAACTCATGGTAACCCATGTGGGTCAGAGTACAATTGCGGTCCATAGGGTTTTCAATGGATGACTTTTCAGAAATAGATCACCAGTCCTTTCTTTTAAGGCACCTCTGGGTGGACCCAAACTGCCAACCTTTTGATTAGCAGCAAAATACCTATTCGAGCTGCTAATAAGTCAATAAACTTTTAATTAACCAAAATTATCACAAATTGTTTTGCCAAATTAAAATTATATACAAGAATCAAACATTAAAGAATTAGAATAAACAAAATGTATGGAACAATAAGATAATCCTGGCTATGTGAAATTCAGGCTATCACAGGTGAAGCAGAGCTTATCATTCGGCCCTTATAAGAAGCTTAATAAGGAAATAGCAATCCTAGTTTTGACTGCTAGTGTCCCCTGACAAATGCTTGCCCATCGCTGGTCTTTCCATGTTTCACAGTTCCAAAGTTTCAATTCAAAGTAAGGAAAGGAACAGAGTTTGATTCTCTGATACCAGTTCTAATGTTCTTATTGTTCAATTCTTCAAAATCCTGAAGTAAATTAATATCCAACTCTTTAATTCACACAGAACCACATAATACACTAAATTCAAATAAAAAGTATATATTTCAAAAAAATTTCCCTTCGTATGGGTTTATTATTGAGTTATTCATTCATTCACACATTCAATAAATATTTTTTAGCACCTACTAAAGTAACAGGGACTAGGCCAGGTAGCAGTACACAACAGTGAGTAAAAGCAGGCATTGGGAGATGACAGTTTAGTTAACTAAGGTAGATGTCACAAATAATCATATGAAAAATACATGTAATTACAAGAGTCATAAGTGCCAGGAGTGAGTGCTAGATTGTGGTATGGCAGTATACGATAGAGAGAGCTGATTTAGGGTGCAGTCAAGAAAAGCTCCCTGTGAAATTAATGGTTGAGCTAGAGGAAAAGAGGAAGAGTTCTTCCTAAGCAGAGATGACCCTATGTGCAAGGACATGGAAAAAACAGATTCAGTGCTCCAGGAACTCATACTTTCTCCCATCATTGTGATGAGATTTTCAGAATCAAGCTGAGCATGGTGCATACCAGAGATAGAAGGGAGTTGGAATTCAGGTTGTAACTAATCAGAAGCTTGGCCACAATTTTTACTTCTCCAATCAACTTCCTCAACTTCCTTGTCCTTAACAATATCAAGATGCCAGAATTCTGTGATAAACTTCATTCCTCTGTATTGAATTATAATGTTACAGAGTCTAAATGGTGACATTGGTAAGTAAAGGGCAATAGGCTAATTAGGAAGGGTCAGCTTTTAGTGACAGACAAATATCATAGTAATTAACAGTGGTAGACATTTACACATACACATACACACCATTATAGGGAGATTGTCAATGCTGTAAAAATCCTGCAAATGATCTGATTACACTGTTTGCTAGAGCTTGCTCTGGGAGTCACTCGGTTTGGTAATCCTCTACTCACTACCACATACTCACAAATTTGTGTCCATTCAATTTTGTGGCTCAACTCAAAGTAGTTTAATACTTTAAGAGCTGAATACAATGTACATCATCAAAACTGAGGTGATGATTTTTCAAAAATATAAAGCAAAATAAAACAAAAAAGGCAAAGCAACAATAATAAAATAAACAGATGTTAGTGTTGCAAAGATCAATCTTTCTTGGTTTATGTGATTCAAAGTATTCCCATTTGGATTTCTAACAGGATCTGATTTGCTGATTTAGTTGTGCATTTAAAAAGCTATTTAAGACAGTTTCTGAAGAGACAGTGAGTTAAGGTCTTGGCACCTAAGTGATCCGGCAGAACTTTGAAAGGATGATGAAGACGCTTTATTAGCAAATGCAGAGTATGCTTCTGCTTGCTCAGGACACCAAAGCACTCTGTTAACTTAAAACGCTTATTTAAGTTCATTGCTATGGAGGTTTACATGTTTTCTCCCTAAATGATATCAGAAGCTATCTGTCAAACATAGAGACAAATCATGTATCTCCTTTCTGGATGCTATACCTGCTTGAAGAAATAAAGGCCTCCAAACATGTTGTAATTTCTTCTATCTTACACAGACACACAGACACACAGACACACACACACTCTCTCTTCTCTTGATTCCATAACTTCTTCCAGCTCCACCCCAAGTTTTCCATTTATTTAAAAGAAATATTTTCAATGATTTTCTTGTTCCTACTATCTCTAATTTCTACTCTCTCATTCTCTCTTGAAGCTACTTAATAAGACTTTTAATCCTAATACTTCAACAAAACTTTTCTTCTCAACGCCGTAAAGACTTCCACATTGCTGAATACAAGGCTTATTTTTCAGGCTTCATCACACTTGAGTTACCATTTGTGTACTACACATCACAGTTTGCCTGGACAGCACTGATTTATGCATATCGTTCAGATGTCATTATTTATTAATCATGCCATTTTTCAATCTCAGAAAGATACCAGTTTGGAAAATATATTTTATAGTCAGTCAAACTACCAGTATTTCACAAAGTTGCTTACCCTCTAAACATTTTATTTACTTGACATCAGGACACTACATTCTCCTGTTTTTGTTTTATTTTTATTCAAAGGTCACACCCTTTGCTGGTTCCTCCTTATCTCCCCTACTTAATTTTGAGCTGCCTCAGGGTTTGATTCTATTTACCACTCTAGTTCTCTTGATGATCTCACCCAGTCTTATGACTTGAAAAACAGCTAAACTTTGATGACTTCCTAATTTATACCTCCAGCTTGTGCAGCTTTCCTATACTACAGACTCATATGGACAACCCCTCCTTCCACTATACAGTTGGATGGCTAATGAACATCTCAAACTTAATAGTTATAAATTTGTCTTCCTTTCCCCCTCATTGTCTCCTCAATCACAGTAAATAGCAAATCTTTTGTTCAGTTTTTCAGGCACACAGTCTTATACTTTCTTTCTGACATGCCCCAAATTCAATGTATTAGCAAACTCTGCAGATTCTAATTTCAAAACATATCCACGGTCCAAACATGCTTTCCAACCTTCAGAACAGTTAACATCGTAGTTTGAGCCACCACCCTCTCTGCTTAGACTATTGCAGTAGTGGTTTGTTTTTTTCACATCTTTCCTCTTCTCCCTAAATCCAGTCTCTTAACACTTCAGCCAGAGTAAACCTATTAAAAGCATATGTCAACATTCAATCCATTACTTATCTCTATTTAATATACCATCAAAATACATCTTGAATCTAACCACTTCTCATTACTTTCACAGCTATTACCATGGTACAAGCCACAGTTATTTTAACTGAAGGCTTTAATGATCTCCTTTTCTTTCAGTTTAGACTCTTTACACTTTTGAGCAGCCAAAGCAATCTTTAAATTGAAAATCTGTAATGTTACAAAGTTCTCCCATCATACTTGGAATAAAATACAACCTCCTTTCTCAGGCTTACAACGTCCAACCTTTCCAACCGCATCTTCTACTACTTTCCTCATCCTTCTTCTTCTCTGAGCACCCCTAGTCTTCTTACATATCCTTCAACATGAGGCACTCATTCTTCCCTCAGGAATTTTATGTTTTCTTTTTCCTCAAATTTTTGCCCCTTCACATTATTCAGGTCTCAAATAAATGTCACTTCTCCATTGAGGAAGTGACCTCCCTTCCACCCTTAACCCTATTACCCTTCAGCCTGCACCATTCACTAACTTACTTAATAGCACATATCACTATTTGAAAATGAATTATTTATTTGTTTCCTTATGTATTGCCTTAATCCTCCTATAGAATGTAAGCTTAGGGACTCTGTGTATTCACTGTTACATTCTAAGTACTGGAATAGCAGGTGGTACTTGGAAGGTATTCAAAAATATTTGTTGATTGAATAAATGAATGCAGCTCAATAAGCGCTATAAGAGAAGCATTTATTCAATTACTCTTATTGAGTTCCTACTACATACCAGTCACTTTTTCAGAGACAGTATTTATGAAAAGAAAAAGACATATATATCGTCCTTAGGAAATGCACAGTCTATTTTTAGTGTCATCTGTATAAGGAACGGACAATAAAAAATGATGCCATAATAAAAGAGTAAAAAATGTTATTAAAAATTAATAACTGTCTGAGACAGCTAGGAATGATTTACAAGATAAGTGGACTTTTGTACTGTGCTGTTAAGGAATTTACAAGGCTGGTAAGTCAGGGAAGGGTATTCTAGATAATAGAAGACACACAGCCCAAGGCACACACATAAAAAAGCTTGTTGGAAGCCTGACACATAGTGCTATACAAATAGAGTGCAAGCATGACAACATGAAGAGTGACTTGAGATGAAGTTGGAAAATGGAGATCACATTTTTAAGAGTGTCATATGATGCCTGCCAGGAAGTAACTGAGGAAAAAGAAGAATTAAGAATGCATTGCATCAGTCTAGGTTAAAAAAAAAAAAATCTAACTCATGCTGAGACAGATAACAATTAAGGGCAACACTGAGTGCTTTATAGAAGTAGATTCTAATAAACAAGACTCGGATTGATTGTATATGGGATATGAAGAACAGGGAAAGGAAGATTATTCTAAGTTTTCTGTTTTAGAAACAAGTAAGCTGAGGTACCCTTCACAGAAAAAAGTGCACTATAGATGGAAAAGCACATTAGTAACAGTGGAGCAGACAGTATAAAATAACATAATTTCAGATTTTAGATGCCTTGAGTTTAAGATGCTTTCAGGATATCCAGGTGATGTAACTAAGAGGGAGCTGAGAAGACACTACAGGTAGTTTCAGAGAGAGATTCTTTTACGAAATATATGAATGACACTACTCAAGAATGGTTCAAGTGAAATAGTGCATTTAAAGATATCCAAAATGCACACTACACATGATTCTGAAAGATCAAAATCATTAAAATGTCAGGAATAGAAGGAAGCCAGATTGTAATAGACTAACGAGTGAAGTGATGGTAAAGAAATAGAGTAAAAGTAGACTACTCTCTCAAAGAGGTTTGCGGTGAAATTAAGGAGGGAAAGTGACAGTAGCTTGGGGAGGAGGCAAGGATGAGAAAGTACTGCAGGAAAAATACACTAAGCAGTAGCACAGGAGGCTGACAGAGAAATACAGAACCACAATATCAAGAAGAAGAAAAGAAAGAAATCTCATGTTAGAGAAGATGAAAGGTTTTTCCAGAAACTAATGATCCCAATCTTCTCTTTCTTGTTTTGTTTCTGTTAAATAGTAAGTAGAAAGATGAAGGCACATTCCATATATTACTTCAGAGTATCATAAGTATCATAAGGCTCTATACTCTCCAATTCTAAACAACACCCTTCAGCACCAAAGAAGAAAATAATAGAAATATGTTATCACATGCAGGCAAAGGATGTAGTGACATCTACATTCTGGAAAACCATTATTTTCCCTTAATTTAATCAGAAGGGACAACTTTTAAGCTGAGATGCCCTTAGGCATTCAGCAAGAATCTGTACACAGTATAGTCATGACATTTTTTTCTCAATATAATTAAATGGCAATCAGTGTTTATTCTGATCATTTTGCTTATGCAAGTGAAATACATTGTGGTATATTTACTGTAAAAAAAATCCTTCTTTCATATACCCTTTGTTAAAATTTTAATTGACACAGTCTCTGTTTTGAGCATCAATGAAACTTTTTAAATGGTCAACATAGCCGCTGTACCACAAAATCACTTACAGTCCTGTCCAGAGACTTAAAGTTATTCTAATCTCCAATTTCCTGGAAAAGAGTTCAACTCCTTTAGAAATCTACCACCACTTTTTGGCATCAAGCTGGTGTCTAAAATTGATTTTTTTTTTTTAAACATCACATGCTATACTTAGTCATGTTCCTTAAATCTTGGACACGCATGCTTCTAGAAATTTAGTCAATACTACAATTAATTGACAAAATTATTCTAAGATAGAGATCAAAATGACTTCTTCATTTTATATTTAATTTTAAGTCTGTGGACTTAATATATACTTTCACATTGCCCTAGTGAACATGCAAACACATCTATACCATTTCACTTAATATTGACTGAATTACCTTTATGGCTCAATATAATTAATGTCAGTTTCAATAACTCTTTACCTCCAAATTATAAAGAGTTTTCAGAAAAGGGTTGTGGCATGTTTAATTTACTGAAATTCTTCCTCTGTGAAAAATACTCGTTTAAAACTATGTCTCAATATGAAACTCCTGAGCACTGAAGATATACATTGTATTAAAATATATTTTCAGCAAATATTTCCTGAGTGCCAATAGGTAATCCTCTACTTCCCTCCCTCTTCTCTAGTCCTCTCCTCTCTAATTAACATCGGCAAAGAACCATTTAAGCAGTATCTTCCTTGTAAAGCTTTCCGTGACACCTCACGACTCCCTCCCCACAAAGTTCCTTCTCAGCTACCAAGTTGTTCTCCACACCCTAACAAACAGCACACACTGCATTCACTGCATGCATCTATTATAACACTAACGCTCTGATACCACGGTCATTGCCAATGTACATTTTTACCACCGTGCTGCTAAATTCTTAAGAATAAAATTTGGCACAGAGCAGGTGCTTTATATATGTATGGGGTCAGGGAGAAAACCTAGGGAAGAAGAATGAACAGAGAGAGAGAGAAAAGATCTATCTTACATTTTAGGAAGTTCTGGTATTACACTGAATTCTTTGTAGTAATTTATCTTTTTCTTGCCAGTAGCTCTGGAGTAGTCATTTTATCCAGGCCTTCTAAAAGCAAAAAGTCACTGACAGTACTCTTTCTAAGTCCCGGAAATTAATGAGTCATTTCAATGGGCTCACATTACTCCATTGCTTCAAAAGTCCTAATGATATATTTGCTGAAGAGAGAATCCAAATGTTATGAGCAGAATGTCAAGTGGCATTACTTTATGAGGTTATTCAAAAAAGCAACTCTGATTTACGTAGCGCAAGAGAAGAGATCTGAAATTTTGTAGATTAACTTGACTACTGAATGCTAGCTTCTTAATATGTTAGGCTTTATTTTTCTTTTTCGTGATCCAACAGTTTAAATATTGACATACTGCTTGCAGTATTTCAGCCTGTTATTATTAGTCTCACTAGTATTCCAGTATAAAACAAGTATAATTTTATTCTTATTCTGGAGTATAAATATCCATATTGGGAAAAAAAAATCCTGAATATACTGGCTCCTGTATTTGCACCTGCAATTTTGTTATCCCAAAGGGAAATTTTTATTTTTGTTGCATTTATAACAAAACTAAAGCCAGCCAAAATTTTTTTAAAAGAAGGAAAATGTGTTATTTAAATGAATCATTCGATGCCAGTCAGCATAATTAGTCCAAGATTCTATGTGTTTGCTCATAAAATTTTCTCAAATCCCCTGCCAAATATTCATGGTCTACCATTAACCAGACCAGTAAGAGTTGTGCTTTTCAAGTTAGAGAGGCTGAAGCTTATTAGAGACTAAAATTATTTAAGCAATTGCTATAAACACATAAAAAGAAAAATACTCCCATATTAACTTCCTTCAACATGGGACAATTATGTATTAGATTTTAGTGTATCAATTATGTATTAGGTTTAGGAAGGCAAAATACAATTAGACCATTCTCCTCTGGTATCAATGTCAACATACCAATGCAAAGAGTCTAGAGTTTCCGTCTTTATTTCTACATTCCGTTCCCTCACCCCAACACCCTGGACCCCATTTCCAAATTTACTCAAGTAGCACAAAGTCCTGACATGTAACCCTCCCCATCATACACTGTATCCTAGAAATTTATTTTTCTCTCATTCTGGTATCTTTTCTCTTAAAGTATCATCTTCCAGAACGAGTCACGTGCAGCCATTCAAGTGTATGTCTCTGATTTTGCTTACATCCGTTCATATGCAAGGAATATCTTTTCCTCCTCTATTCTGGCTAAACGAAATTTTCCCATGTGTCACAATTATTTATGCCAATTTCTACAGAAATCCTTTCTTAACAACAGCATCCTGATGTGACTTTTCCCTCCTATGAAGTCATACTGTAGTGATGGTCTGCATACTACAGTTGACTACATATTTCTGGTATTTAATTAATATTGAAATCTTTCATTGCCATTTTCATGCTTTAATTTCTTATCTCTTCAATTAGACTGTAATCCTCTTGAGAACAGGGAAAGTGGTTTATACTTCTTAAACCCTTACAGTTCATAGCTCAATACCATCTACCTCATTGAGTTTAATAAACATTTGTGATTGTTATGTCGTATATCTCTCAAAGATCCTTAGGCATTTTATTAAGTGATTTAAAACTTTGTTTTCAGGTTTATCATGTGTTAATAAAGCAAGAAAGATAATTCTTAGTATTAACTAGAGTACAAGTGTCATTAGAGAAGCAAAAACATATAATACTATAATTTTTAAACAGAAAGGAAACCATGTTGCTCTGGGACTGGGCATCATCAGGCAGAGTTTCCTGGAGGGGACAGCACTGAAGGGAGGGAATGGCACCAAGGAAGGAGGCATTGAATTGATAGAATATATATATGTGTATATGTGTGTGTGTGTGTGTGTGTATATATATGATGTTATAAATAAAGCTTGTACTATATTATGAGTTACTTTAAAGAAGATTGGGAATTTTTTAAGAAATCTCATAAAAACTAGTAATGCCATCAAGGGATATAGATGGGACCACAGGTCCTGATCTAACTTGGATGATTTGGTTGTGTCTTTCTTTGAGATGAAGTAGATTAATCTGATATACTTTCAAATACCAAGATGTTATACTCTTAATTTAATCACTTCTAAAATAATCTTAGTAAACTTATTTTACAGAAGATTCAAAAAACAGAAAGAAAACACACCTTACTGGACAATCCCTGAAATACAAGTAGAGATTATTTTTTAGAAGTTAGTACTTGCTATGTAAAATGAGAACAGGAGCTATTACCACTTTATTGTCACACATTCTCAGTTGCTATACAGCATGCACATAATTTGACAAGGATTTCTGTATTTTTTGAGGCGAAAGGGTTTCAATACAACTACGATCAAGGTATCCACATCTCATGGGACTCATTTTAAAACCATCTGTAATTAGAAGACTGCCGTCTTTGCTTTTGAAAATCATATGCCATTAGATCATTGCTAATATTTGCAAAAAATACTACATTATTTTTGCTTGATAGAGTTCCATCCAGTTGGTGTGGAGAACATGTATCTTTGTATCTAAAATTAATTCCCGTAAAAATTCTTATATGATATCTATTCCTTTGATTTTCCAGACCAACCTTCTTGCTTAAAACATTCATTTCTATAATTTATCAAATAGGTGTATATGTGTATGTTACTTATTAGGACTATCTTGAAACATCAAAATAAACTTCTGTTTTGTATTAATTACTCTATATTTATCCATTTGATTTTAATGTATCGATATTTTTATCTAGGGTGGAAGTCATCTACAGTTTTTAAGAAATTTGTTTTTCAACCTCTAATAACTGTAGAATGTTTGATACGACTTCAATGAACAAAAATTATAATAAAGCTTTTGGTTTACATTAATTTCTAAACTAATGCAAGCAGACAAGGTCATTCTTTCTAAGAATAATTGAATTTATAGATAGAAATTAATTTTTTCTTAACTTGGAAAGAAATTCACTTCAAAATATTTTAAGAGCCTGCTTACCTTACAGTAACAGAACCATTATTTGGTTCTTTTGACTATTTATAATTTGTACAACCAGTTCAATTTCCAAAGGAATTTTAAAAAGCAGGTATATGTATTAGTTAAATTATTCTGCTTAGAAATCATATAAAAATTGTATCATGATCCAAGGATGAAAAAAAATTTCAAAAATTGAAGTCACTAAAAGATTCTATTTCTACATCTAAAATTAAAGTCATCAAACTGTTGCATCTGATTATTTTATTTGTTATCAATGTCATATTAATCACAATCTCAAATATATGTAAGCATTCACTTATTGCTTAGGATGAAACTTTTAAATTGAATTGGGAAGAAACTATAAACACTGTTTGCCACTATGGACCCACAATAATGCCACTGTGATTAATTAGTGGACCTCAGTCTAGTAGACACTGGTTTACAAAGCTGTGTAACTAGAAAGTCACAGAGGGTGAGGGTAGAGGTTGCTGTCATGTTTTGTTTACTGAAGCTGACACGATGCATGCTGTAAATGGGACTAAGAGCTGATAGGTTTTGGTACTAGAGTGAGAAGGTACGGTGAGATGGTGCTGGTGTGACACCTTCCTTGTTCCCTGTAATCATTTCTCCTGGAGAAAACTGTACATCTGGAGCTATCATTAAGTTGACATGCTCAACAGTGCTTTCATGCCTCCTCTGCCAACCCCTGTTTTATGAGCACTTGAAACCAGAAGCTTTGTCTAATTCATAATATTATCCTGTGTTCTAGCTTGACACAGTGCCTGGAACGTATTTTAAATGGTCGACGAATATGGAATCGAATTGCTGGTGGAATGAGCCCAGTGGCATCATGCACCACTTCTCAGATGCTGTAGCGGCACTCACGTCATTCCTTGCCACACAACAGCTGGCTACCCCTGAATTGTATTATTTGCTTCTGTTATAGAAAAAGTAAATGACTGTCCCTGCTCAAGATTACTGTCAATCAAATATACTCCTAAAAATAAATAATTGGCAATTTTTTAATGCATTCCTGCTGTCCTTCCTGCCCTACCCTAATTCAACTAACAAGCCCTCCTCTTGAAGAGGAATCTTCTAGGGCTGGTGGGCAGGCAGGGTTGGAAGGTGTAAAATAGGCCTACATCTCAACTGTGGTTGAAAAAAATATTGAGAAACTTGCCCATAATGAAATAGTGGGACCCAGAGTTGGAAAACAAAGAGCATAGAACGAACACAAATAAATCCTAAAAAGGAAAGGAGTTCTGGTGTGCCAGAATAATACTGGGTTTTCAAAGAAGATTAACTTAAGCAACATTCACCCAGAAGATCTGGTGGCTTTAATAGCCCGAAAAGAGCTTCCAGCATAGATATTGTTCCCCACTCTCCTGAGGTTGAGAGAGACCTATCTCTATAGCTGAGGATATCAAGGAGCAGAGTATCCCTTGTGGTTCATGGAGAGAAGAGAGATTTCATGCCAGCTTGTACCCTTTCAAGGCCAGAGACAGATGCCTATCAATTTCAGGATTTAGCTGTTTAAATAAACAACCAGACTGGATCATGGGTAGACAAAGAAAATAATAATAACAGAGGAATAACAAAACACACTGAAAAGATTAGCTCCAAGTAAACAGTACTGCTAGAGAAGAAGAATGCCAGCTTGAATAAAAAGAAATAAGAGAATACAAACATACTTAATTAAAGTCCATTCATATAAAAGCTTTTTAACCCCCAAAGCAATATATATATGTTTTTTAATTTCAAATTTAAGATACGAATTGATAAATGAAGGCTCACTATTAATATCGTGATTATTGTATTGGAAGATTAAATGGAAGAAAATATCTCAAAATACAAAGTACAAAAACGGAAATAATGAAGGGAAAGATAAGAGATTTGGAAAATAAGGTCAACAATGAAAACTTGCAGATAGAATAGAATCACTAAGTTTCTCGAATATCTGATTACAAAATAATCACATCTAAGAACTCCTAGTAAAAAGCTTGAAATTCACATATAAAAATAAAATCTTGCAGTATTGAAGTATGAAGGAATAAACCAAAAAAGAAGAAACAGTAAATTGTCCTCAGACTTTTCATCTGCAATACTAGAAACTGGAGAGTAGTAGCATGAATGAAAGAAAAGAATTGCAATTTTACAATTCTATATCAAAGATATCATTCATCTATCAAAAAGAAAGATATTTTAACATACACAAATGAACAGAGATTATATTACGTACTTATTCTATTTCTTAAAAAATGCTCAAGAAGGGCTTCCAGTTGGTAATTGTATCAGCCCTAAATAATTATTCTTGAAATATGAGACACTCTATAATGTAAAATGTATTAATAATCTTAAAAGTAAAAGTATTAAACTGTATTAGCAAAGCTTAGAAGAGAGTAGGGAAAGGGACATGTAAGTGCTTGGATGCACATATGGAGGGCAACTGAGCCGCCAAGCAGAGAAGTTGCAGTGCAGTGAACTGCTTTTGTATGATCTTTCTAGCCATGGCCTTGTAAACTCCCACAAAATGACTGGCTGAGACAATGCAAATAAGGTGCATAAAGCTCTTGCAGGACTATGAAAATGAGGTGACTGTGGCCTACCAAGGGGATTGGTCAGTTTTGCCATCATGCTAGGTTTATAAGAGCTAATTCCACAGAGGTTCACGGGGACCTCACTGCCATCAAAAAGAACAGTCTGGAGCAGAGTGTGTCTTTTGGACCAAGGACCTGGGTTCCTGATCTGAGAACCTCCTAGACACAGAAGGAAGGGTGAACACTGAAGATCAGAGAGACAGCGGCAGTAAGTCTGCCCAGCCCTTAGAGCGAAAGCCGAGTACCTTAGGGCAGGAGGCTTGCCAGTGGAGCTAAAAGAGTGGTACCACTTGCCCATGCAGAGCAGAGGCCTGACTGTGCCCTGTGCATGGGTAGCCTAGGAGTAGGGACAGATTACCCAATAAGCAAGGTACGCACATGGGTACGCATGTGAAATTGTGCACATTTTACAGATCAGTAAGTAAACACAATTAAGCCCATGCTTATCTTGCTTACTGGTTAATCTGTTCCTGCCTAGGAGGATCCTGTGCAGGGGTCTTCAGCCAGCAACAAGGCCCAGCAGTAGAGCAGAGCCTTGGGAGCCAAGCAGGCGCCAAGCAGCGTAGTGGTAGCCGGAGGCCACTGATATGAACACAGCATCTGAGCTGAACAATGGCACACCTTGCAGCGACATAATAATGGACATGGGTAATTTGGGGAAGGGTAAGCTGTTCTCCTTTGGGAATCTGTCTGCTTTCTGTAAATAATAATGGCTTTCACTTTGCCAACACTGTGTAAGTGTCTCGTGTGTCCAGCTCGGTCACAGATGAACATAGAACCCATGGAATGGTTAATGCCTGTGGAAATATGTGTCTCACTCCTAGCAGTCTAACGGCTGCCAGGAAGTTTGAGGCATAGCCCGTCTGCACGTGCAATGCAGAGAAACAGATATGTACACACAGAAGTAAAATATTCTAGGGCAATTTTACTAACAAGCAGAAGTAAACAGTTGGAAAATTCCGCACTTTGGTTGGGAGGGGTGGTAATTTCCATCTTCTTTTCAAATATAAGGAGAGATATATATGTTTGATTATAAGTGTCAGGAAAGGAACAAACAACAAATATAAACTTGCAAATGTACTGAACAGTAACTTAATTAAACAAAAATAATAAGAAAAAAATCAAAAATAGATGATACACATATCTAGAAATATATCTTAGTTTTTCAAACAAGACATTTGTATAAACTAAAAAAAAAAAAATGTATGAAGATAGCCTCTAGAGTTAAGTTTTTCAGGAACTTCATCTTCCATTTTAAATCAGGCCGGAAAACTGAACAATGGTATACTCTCAGTTCTCCTTCTAACTTGTTTTCTTACCTAAATATTTGTCTCACGCATACTTTGGATATGTAAATCCTAATTCTCATAACTCACACTATATGCAATATGGGAGAATGGTGATTTATGCACAGTACATAATAAACTATATTTACTGGCTTTTATTTTTGAGGAGGATAACCCAAGGGGATACATGTTTATGCATTTGCAAAACTGATACAGGCTGTATCAGTGGCATGTCAATGGGATTATGCTTCCCTACCAATACACACAGTATTCTTGTGGATGTTTTAATTTTGTGCCTGACAGAGTTACAATTTAAACATTTTTTAATTTTTTTCATGTTTTATTTATTTATCCCTGGTCCTTCTATTAAGAAGTTAATAATTTTTTAAATCAATTAAAACCATTAGAGCAATTCTTTAAAAAGAAAGCCATCAGGGAATTATTTTGAAAAGCAAATAATCTTTTAACATTAATCATCTTACACTTCTCATCTAATCAGTAAATTTTTATTCTGCATAATCAGTTTTGTTATCTTTGTAATTTAAACATAATTAGTACAACTAAATACTCTGAGTATCCAAAGTTCATCATCATTTCTAATAAAGTAGTGCTTAAAAAATGTAGTGCTTATATAGGTCTCTGAAGTACATCCTATTTGCAATCCAGTCATGAATTGACTTTGAGCTCATCTATTAAAGCTGGTTCTTTATTTCCAAGTCACGTTATTCTCCTTATACTTCCTTATAGACAACTTAAAGCAAAAATAACTACAACTTTTGATGCAAATGTGTGGATTCCTTTCACCTTCTCTCTTCATTCTTAACTATACAAGCGCTGTATCTCTTTCTCACTTCGCCCTGCCCTCATTCATTTTCTAAATTGCTTATTTTATTTTGAGCCATAAGTTATTTATTTTCTTTGGCTCCACTTTGATTCTCATTGGGCTCATGATATGCTGAATCCTTTCAAAATTTAAGAATGTGGTAAATGTTCAGGTTAGCAGTTGAATTTATTACTTGTACAGTATAAGATTTAGGAAGTAACTTTAAAAAGCAATGAGAATTATTCATTTCCTGAAATAAAAAACAAACATATCCCACAATACTTTTCCATAAAAATGAAAAAAGATGTATTAAAATTTAGATGCCACCAAGGTGAGAGGTACTTAAATTTTGCAAGCAATGGAACAGAAGCTAATAGTAAGGTTCAAATTCTTATCAGAACAAAAGCTAGAAACAAGGACTGTGTAGGGAAGTAATCACTGATGGTTTGCAAATAAGAGAAAGGTTAACAAGTGTAAAATGTTTGTAAAATTCTGGTTTTTTCAAACTCGCTTTTAGCTTTTCTCCTCTGAGAAAATTCTCAGCTAGATTTTAAGATTTCTTAAAAGAAAATCAATTAATTCAAAAACCTTTCCTAAGTAAGACTCTAAAAATCTTCTAATCCAAATTACAAATGTATAATTTAGAGAAAACTGTAGATTAAAATATTAGTATTTATAATCTCCATATATATTTATTATGTTTAAAAAAACTACTGTGTTCAGGTAGTCAAGGCTGGTGTTGAACAACATCGAGCTTTTTGTTCCATGGAGCTTCTTTTAGATTTCTCCAAACTGATACACACAGATGGCAAAACCTTATGTTATTCTACTCTAAAAAGATTAGCTTCATTAAAATGAAAATTAGGTACCACCTGCTAAATATGACTTTACACCTACTAAGTGGCATTCCTAAGGAAACGTCACAAAACCTTGTTTTTCAGCCTCTAAAGCTGCTTAGGAATTATGTGAATCATTATGGTGTTCAAAGACTCAAAGAAATAATATTTTTCACTAGAAAATATTATTGTACCTAATTATTCCCCTCAAATTATTGTTCTAATGTGTAATAGAAGTCTAACATTAAATCTGTGACCTAAGGTCTAAAAAAAGGAATTATGACTTCATTATATATATATATATATATATATATGACAGAAAACCAAAAGGAAAATGTATTTTCCTCTTTTTTCCCATTTTAGTGAATTAGAGACAAATGTATTGGCAGCTGAAAAGAAAACAAATGTCATTTGCAAAAGTGAGTAAATTAAATTAATGTATTAAGACTATAAATGAATTAATTAAAAGGGAGTAGAGACTAATTGTTTTTTTGTTGTTGCTGAAAGTAAACAGCAAAATATAACCCCAAGTCAACAATTTCTACATGTATAATTCAGTGACATTGATTACATTCTCCAAGTTGTGCAAACATTCTCATGTTCCTTTTCTGAATCGTTTCCCCCCACTTATCTTGAGCTCACTGCCCCCTAAGCTTCTATTCTGATCTTTTGAGTTGTTGTTGTCAATTTGATCCCATACAGATAGTTCTTCAAAAGAGCATGATATTCAAAGTAAACATTCTTTACTAAATAAATGAACTCATTGTTTGGTTTACATAAGACTTCCGGGAATAATTTTGGTTTAAGGGTTAAGGCTTAAAGGTTATCTCAGGGCAACAGCTTTGGTGTTCATCCAGCCTCAATGGCTCTAGAAATTCTCGATTTCATAAGAATTTGGAATTCTCTTCTGCATTATTCCCTGTTTTGGTCAGGATTCCTCTATAGTATCTTTCACCAAAATGTTCTATAATGGTAGCTGGGCACCATCCAGTTCATCTGATCTCATGGCAAAGGAGGAAGCTGTTCATAAAAGCAACCAAACATATTCAATTAACTCCTTTGATTCCTGACCTTCCTTCCTGTGCTGCTACAGGTGAATGGAGACCTATTATTGTACCTTGGATGGCTGCTTATAAGCTTTTAAGACCCCAGTCACTGTGCAATGAACTAGCAGGTAGAACAGAAGCACTAAAAACAATCTTAGGCCAATTACCTGGAATGTTGCATGAAACCATGACCCTAAACCTCCAAACCAAGAAACCAAATCCCATGAGGTGATTGGTTGTACATAAGCAGCCTCTGCACCTGCTCTGTTTTTTGTTTTTGTTCGTTTTTTTGCAAAAAATATATATCACACAACATTTGCTATTTCAGCTTTTTACAGGTGTATAACTTATTGACAGCAGTTACATTAATTGCCTGTGCAACCATTACCCCTAATCAATGTGAATTCTCAATCACCATAAACAGAAACTCTGCTTCATAAGAAAAAACTTGCCCTATCTTCCACCCTACCCCACCCATAATCACTAATAAATGTGAGTCTCTATACATTTGCCAGTTCTTCTCTTTTCATATAAGTGAGGTCATAAAGTATTTGTCCTGCTGTGATTGACTTATTTCACTCAAACTCCATCCATGTTGAAGCATGTATTAGAACTTGATTTCTCTTTCTGCCTGACTACTATTCCATTGTGCGTATGTACCACATTTTGTTTACCTATTCATTTGTTGATAGACATTTAGGTTGTTTCCACTTTTTGGCTAGTGTGAATACTGCTGCAATGAACACTTGTGTACGTATGTCTATTCACATCACTGCTTTCAAGTCCCTTGGGTATATGCCTAGCAGTGGGATTGCTGGATTATATGGTAGTTCTATTTATAGTTTTTTTTGAGGAATTTCCCACTGTTTTCCACAATGAATATACCATTTTGCATCCCACCAGCAATCTATAACAGTGTTCCAATTTGTCCATATCCCCACCAAAATTTGTTATTTTTTTTTCTTGGCCATGATAGTGGGGAGCCTAATGATTTTTCAACGTTATTTGAAATTAGTCTTAATACATAATTTAATTTGACCCACACTTGAAAGAGTTTCATTCAGTCATTCATCCATCCATTCTCTCATTCCAAAATATTTATAAACTACCTCTTGCCATGGAGTGACACAGTGGCTAAAACAATGAACTCAAACATTAAAATGTTAGTGAGGAACATCCTGATAAATATCCTGATAAATGAAGAAAATACTGTCAAGGATTTCATCTTACTTGGATCCACAATCAACACTCATGGAAGCAGCAGTCAAGAATTAAAAGGACATATTGTACTGAGCAAATCTGCTGCAAAAGATCTCTTTAAAGTGTTAAAAAGCAAAGACATCACTTTAAGGACTGAGATGCACCTGACTCAAGCCATACTATTTTCAATCACCGCATACGCCTGTGAAAGCTGGACTATTAATAATGAAGACCAAACAAAAATTGATACATTTGAATTATGGTGTTGGCAAAGAATACTGAATAAACCACGGACTGCCAGAAGAATAAACATGTTATCAGGAGGGTCCAGTCCCTGGAGAAGGACATCATGCTTGGTAAAGGAGAGGGTCAGAGAAAAAGACGACGACCTTCAACAAGACAGACTGACACAGTAGCTGCAACAATGGGCTCAAACATAGCAACGATTAAGTGGATAGTGCAGCATGGGGCATTTCATTCTGTTGTATATAGGGTCGCTATGAGTAGGAAGCAACTTCATGCTACCTAATAACACAAAACAAACATGGTACAGGACTGGGCTATGCCTTCTTCTGTCATAGGTGGCTATGAGTCAGAGCTGACTTGAGGACATCTAATAACAAGAACAACCCCCTACCAGGTATTATGTATGTAGAGATCCCTGCCCTAATGAACCTAACACTTTACTGCAGAAAACAGACACTAAATACATAAAAACAAAAGCAAATATGAGTTATAATGGGAGTTAAGAAAGGAAAATAATCAGAGTTGCAAATGGGAGTCAAGTTAAAAATATGAGTTTTAGATTGGAATGATGACGGAAATTAGCCAAAACTTCGTTTATGGTTAAAATTATTTCAGGCTGGATCAAAGACCTAAATATAAAGACAAAAACTATAAAGTTCATAGAAGAAAAAACAGGATCAACGCTAGAGGCCCTAATACATGGCATTAACAGGATACAAACCATAACCAACAACACACAAACTCTAGAAAATAAGCTTGATAACTGGGATCTTCTAAAAATTAAACATTTATGCTCATTAAAAGACTTCACCAAAACAGTAAAAAAAGAACCTACAGACTGGGATAAAATTTTTGGCCATTACAAATCGGACAAAGGTCTAATCTTTAAAATCTACAAGAAAATCCAACACCTCTAAAACAAAATGACAAATAATCCAAGTAAAAATGGGCAAAGGAAATGAACAAACACTTCACCAAAGAAGACATTCAAGGGGCCAAAAGACACATGAGGAAATGCTCGCGATCACTTGTCATTAGAGAAATGTAAATCAAAACCACAATAAGGTACCATCTCACCCTGGCATTACTGGCACAAATCAAAAAAACAGGAAATAACAAATGTTGGAGAGGCTGTGGGGAGATTGGAACTTTTATGCACTCCTGGTGGAAATGCAAAATGATACAACCATTTTGGAAAATGATATGGCACTTCCTTAGAAAGCTAGAAATAGAAATACCACATGATCTAGCAATCCCACTCCTAGGAATATATCCTAGAGAAATAAGAGTCATCACACGAATAGACATATGCACACTCATGTTCACTGCAGCATTGTTCACAATAGCAAAGAGATGGGAACAACCTAGATGCTCATCAACAGATGAATGGATAAACAATCTATGGTACATACATACAATGGATTGCACGATAAAGAACGATGAATCTGTGAAGCATCTCATAACATGGATGAATCTGGAGGACATTATGCTGAGTGAAATAAGTCAATCACAAAACGACAAATGTTATATGAGACCACTACTGTAAAAACTCATGACAAGGTTAACACACAAAAAGAAAAAAGCTTTGATGGTTACCAAGGAGGGGAGGGGTGGGATGGAAAACACTAAACAGACAATATATAAGTGGTAACTTTGGTGAAGGGTAAGACAGTACACACTACTGGATAAGCCAGCACAACTTGACCAAGGCAAGGTCATGGAAGCTCCAGAGACATATCCAAACTCCCTGAGGGACTAAATTACTGGGCTGAGGGCTGTGGGGACCAAGGTCTTGGGGAACACCTAGCTCAATCGGCATAACATAGTTCATAAAGAAAGTGTTCTACATTCTACTTTGGTGAGAAACGTCTGGGGTCTTAAAAGCCTGTGAGAGGCCATCTAAGATATTTCACTGGTCTAATCCCTTCGGGAGTGAGGGAGAATGAAGAAAACTAAAGATACAAGGCAAAGATTAGTCCAAAGGACTAATGGACCACATCTACCACGTCCTCCGCCAGACTGATCCAGTATAACTACATGGTGCCCAGCTACCACCACCGACTGCTCTGACAGGGATCACAATAGAGGGTCCTGGACAGAGCTGTAAAAACATACAACAAAATTCTAACTCACGAAAAAAGACCAGGTTTACTGGCCTGACAGAGACTAGAGAAACCCCTAGAGTATGGCCTCTGGACACCCTTTCAGCTTAGTAATGAAGTCACTTCCAAGATTCACCCTTCAGCCGAAGATTAGACAGGCTCATAAAACAAAACGAGACTAAAGGGGCACACTAGCCCAGGGGCAAGGAGTAGAAGGCAGGAGGGGACAGGAAACATGATAATAGGGAAAACAACATCGAGAAGGGAGAGTGTTGACAAGTCATGGGGTTGTTATCCAATGTCATAAAACAAAGTGGGTACTAACTGTTTAATGAGAAACTAGTTTTTGTTCTATAAACCTTCACCTAACATACAATAATAAAAAGAAGAAAAAAATGGGCAAAGGATATGAACAGACACTTCACCAAAGAAGACATTCAGGTGGCTAACAGACATATGAGGAAATGCTCACGATCATTAGCCATTAGAGACATGCAAATCAAAACTACAATGATACCATCTCACCCCAACAAAGCTAGCATTAATCTAAAAAACACAAAATAATAAATGTTGGAGAGGTTCTAGAGAGACTGGAACACTTATACACTGCTGGCGGGAATGTAAAATGGTACAACCACTTTGGAAATTGATTTGGCACCTCCTTAAAAACTAGAAATAGAAGTACCATACGATCCAGCAATCCCACTCCTTGGAATATATCCTAGAGAAATAAGAGCCATCACACGAATAGATATATGCACACCCATGCTCATTGCAGCACTGTTCACAATAGCAAAAAGATGGAAACAACCTAGGTGCCCATCAATGGAGGAATGGACAAATTATGGTATAGTCACACAGTGGAATACTACGCAACCATAAAAAAACAATGATGAATCTGCGAAACAGCTCATAACATGGATGAATCTGGAAGGCTTTATGCTGAGTGAAATTAGTCAGTTGCAAAAGGATAAATATTGTATGCGACCACTATTATAAGAAGTCAAGAAAAAGGTTTAAACACAGAAGAAAACAGTTTTTGATTGTTATGAGGTTGAGGAGGAAGTGAGGGAGAGGTGAATTCACTAACTAGATAGTAGACAAGAATTATCTTAGATGAAGGGAAGGACAACTCACAATACAGGGGAAGTCAGCACCACTGGACTAAACCAAAAGCCAAGACGCTTCCTGAACACAACCAAACACTTTGAGGGACAGAGTAGCAGGGGCAGCAGTCTGGGGACCAGGCTTTCAGGGGAAATCTAGGGCAATTCACATAACAAAGTTTTTTTAACAGTGTTCTGCATCCCACTTTGGTGAGTGGTGTCTGAGGTCTTAAAAGCTAGCAAATGGCTATCTAAGATGCATCAATTGGTCCCAACCCACGTGGAGCAAAGGAGAATGAAGAACAACAAAAATACTAAGAAAATATTAGCCCAAGAGACAGAAAGGGCCACATAAACCAGAGACTTCATCAGGCTGAGACCAGAAGAACTAGATGGTACCTGGCTACCACCAATAACTAGCCTGACAGGGAACACAACAGAAAGTCCCTGAGACAACAGGAGAAAAGTAGGGTGCAGAATTCAAATTCTAGTAAAAAGACCAAACTTAATGGTCTGACAGAGACTGTAGGAATTCCGGAAGACATAGCCCTTGGACTGTTAATCCAGAACTAAAACTATTCCTGAAGCCAACACTTCAGGCAAAGAATAGACTGGACGATGAAACGTAAAATGATACTCGTGACAATGTATGTATAAATTTTTGCATGGGATACTAACTTGAAATGTAAACTTCATTTAAACTTCAACAATAAAATAAATAAATAAATAAAAACACGCAGTACTCAAACCGGAGACTCACAGACTTGTACACCAACGTTCATTGCAGCACTATTCACAATAGCCAAAAGGTGGAAACAACCTAAATGCCCATCAGCAGATGAATGGATAAACAAAATGTGATACATACATACAGTGGAATACTCTTCAGCCAGTAGGAGAAATGAAGTCTTGATACATGCTATAGTATGGATGCAGCCTGAAGACATTATGCTGAGTGAAGAAAATGGACAAATATTGTATGACATCGCTTACATAAAAAGACAAGAAAAGGCAAATATATAGATACAAAAGTTTATTAGTGGTTACCAGGGGTAGGAGGGAGGGGGACAAGTGGGGTTAACAGTAATGGACAAATCACACTGATTAAGGGTAGGGCTGCACAGTTGGTTATTGTATCTGCTGTCAGTAAGTTGCACACCTGTAGAAAGATGAATTGGCAAAAGTTGTTTGATAGATATATTTACAACAACAACAAAAAAAGAGAGTAGCTGCTGATGCTGTTTATCTACAACCAAAGACCTCATGAGATTTTGTTCCTTGGTTTGGAGGTTTAGGATCATGGTTTCATGGAACTTCCCAGTTAATCGGCCTAAAAATGTGTTTAGTGCTTCTGATTCTACCTTCTAGTTCACTGCATGGTGCCTAGGTTCTTAAAAGCTTGCAAGCAGCCGTCCAAAGCACAATTGGTCTCTAGTCACCTAGAGGAACAGAGGAAGGAGAGTCAGGAATAGGAGGAGGATATAACATCTGGCTAATTGCCTCCATGAACAACTGCCCCCTTGGCCATGAGACCAGAAGAACAGGATGGTGCCCAGCTACAATGACTGAACGTTTCTATTAAAGATTCCATAGAAGAATCCTGATCAAAACAGGGAAAATGGTAAACAGAATTTCAAATTATCATGGATTCTAGACTTTCTGGAGCCATGGAGGATGGATGAACCTCTGAAACCATTGTCCTGAGATAATCTTTAAACCTTAAGCCAGAAATATCCTTTGGAGTCTTCCTAAAACCAAACAATAGTTTAGCTTATAGTAGAAAAGGTCTGCCTTGAGCATTCTGCTCTTTAAGGACTATCTATATGAGATCAGACTGACAACAGCAACTCGAAAGATTAGATAGGAACCTTGGAGGGGAGGATCATTGAGTTTATGTTAACAAGGGAGTCACATCTCAGAAAAGGAAGGTGAAAATTATTGCACAACTTGGAATGTAATCAACGTCACTGAAATGTACATGTACAAACTGTTGAATTAGTGTATGTTTTGCTGTGTATATTCTCAATAACAACAACATAAAATTTAGAGAAAAAAATACGATACTCAATTTAAAAAAAAAATGATACTCAAGAGGACCGTGCTTCTTAGTTCAAGCAGATACAGGAGACTAAATGAGCAGCTCCTGGCCAGAGGCAAAATGAGAAGGCAGAAAGGGACAGGAGCAGGTTGAATGGATACAGGAAATCCACGTGGAAACAAGGAGTGTGCTGTTACATCATAGGGATAGCAACTAGGGTCACATAACGATGTGTGTATAAAATTTTGTATGAGAAACTAACTTGAGCTGCAACCTTTCACCTAAAGCACAATTAAAAAAAAAAAAAAGAGAGAGAAAAGATTATTTCAGGTAGGAGCAAAGTTTTCTGGATGGCTCTAATTCGGGAAAGAGTATGGCACATCTGATTAACTGAGTAAGTCTGTATGTCTACAACAATGACTGCACGCAGTATATCTCTAAAGGTGCATAATAAGATTTGGAAAATCATGTAAAGCCTCTGAAATGATATACAAATTTGTATTTTATTCAAAATCCAGCTGGATGCCATTGAATGATACTTATCTAGAAATATGCATATCCCAAAGCATATACATACTTACATGTGTACTCAACCAAACCAAACCCATTGCTGTCAAGTCAATTCAAATTCATAGCGACCCTACAGGACAGACTAGAACTGCCCCATAGGGTTTTCAGGGCTATAAATCTTTATGTAAGCAGACTGCCACATCTTTCTCCTGCAGAGCAGCTGGTGGATTCCAACTGCTGACTTTTGGTTAGCAGCTGAGTGCTTAAGCACTGCACCAGAACAGCTCCTTATATTTTTAGTTGTCTTCTGTATTTTGCTTTCTTTCTGAGTGAAACACTCAAATAAATTTTAAAAATTCTGCTTTTTAGTAAGATAACTTTTCATATGCTAAGAATTCAAGGAAACTGGGAAAGCGTACCTAACTTTAAAAGTAATATCAGCAGCAAAATAAAACCTATATAAGTTTTTATGATGGGAGCAGGAGGTCAGAGTGAAAATAAAGAGATCACATGGGAAAATTCAGGGGTAATGAACTGTTCTGTGACTTGGCTGTGGATGAGGTGACACTAATCTACACATGTGTTAAAGTTTATAGAAATGTATACCTGGAGGGGAAAAAAGAGTCGATTTTACTGTATGGTAAATTTTAAAAATAAAATAAACTTTTAAAAAATAAAATTATAGAAATTACTGAAAAAGCAGTCATACCTAGGAGATCATTTAACTTACATGCCATATTTGGGTGGGGTGAGCATATGTCCCAGTTAGTCATGGAGAGTCTCAGTTCATACCTATTGTCCCCATATAATTATTAATACCACCCCTTTTCATTCTCAATGTATCCCAGTTTGAATGACAAATTATATTACCATCATTCATTTTGATCATACACTTTATGATAAAAGAATTAAACTCCAATAGTTCTACTTAACAAAAATGAATATGGTTGGGAATTTGGAAGACCAAAAAAGGTAGTTACATCTCTAGTCTGGGAAGGAGCTCAGAAATGATCTAAATTCTCCTCTTTCAATCTAGTGCTTGAATTTCCTTCACACTTTTGGTGATGATTATCCAATTTTATAGGGTCGCTATGAGTCGGAATGTACTCGACAGCAATGGGTTTATCCAACTTTTACTTGTAGTATGATGCATGAAGTCCCTTCATTTATGACAAAGGTCACTAAATGTTCACTCAGACCTACTTTATATAAAATAATTTTGACTGTCAGTTTTCCTAGATCACAAAAATTTGGAATACAATGGTTGGGTACAAGTAGAAGGAGGGTGATGATGTTCCAGAAGCAGGGACTGCTGACTTCAGAAAGAAAAAGAAACTAAAAGAGCATGTGCATAAATTCAAATAGTGTGTGATTCATTTGAAATTAGGATCAATATACGTTGTTGATGATGAAAGAAAAATGTGTACTAAATTTTGTAAAACTTTGTTTTCAAAATATTTAAAATTAATTTAAAGGATATGGTGCTTATATGATGACCTTCAGTTATCTGGAAAAAAAAATATATATTCACTACACAGTAATTTATATTGAATGAACAGTATAGTTCTTCATGCAGTGTTGCAGAAATATTTTCACTGCATATATAGTTACCTAAAAATATCTCTAATTCATTTAGCAATGATGATGACTCATAGTTCTATCAAAAGGTAGCATGTTTAGATGTAGGTGCATGTGTATGGAAATGCGTACTGTCCAAAATTCTTTCAGATCTTACTAGAAAAGCAAAAAAGTTTGATCATCTGATGTCCCTCCCACTCTACAACTTACCTACCTAACTGGAGGGTCTCAGGTGTGACCATGACAATTCCACATAATTAATATGCATTTTAACTCAAAGCTATGTCAACTCTACTTGAATTAGTATATTTTATAATATTTTATTTTATAAATATGAAGCAATCAATAACTTCTTACAATGATAGGTGAATCTGATGCAATATCTTATTCAGATTTCATGGTGTCCATGGATCCTGATAGCTTCATTCTTGCTTGTATTTCAGTCACGTCTCTTAGTTTCGTTATAATTTCCAACATTCTACACTATGCCTTAAAAGTATCAGCCTATCAATACTTTTAATTGTCTCTATATCTATCTAAAATTATCATCCTTTCAAACTGCAATCTCCTCAGCAGCTAAAGTTATTTCATTTCATCCTTTCATCTACTTGGATACCAGAAATCCCCTACGTTATCTCTGCATTGTATAGCTGGGAGGTATGTTGCTATTATGAATGTTGAATATTCCCCCCATTACAACTAACTTATATTCTTGGGAAGATTTTCTTTCCAATGACCAATAACTAGATATTCAGAGTTAGAATAAACCTACTGGGAAGTTTATGGATACAGGGAGCTTGAAATGTATTCCAAATAATTTTGTGGTTTAAGAAATTGAAGTAAGAATAAGATTCTTTGATCTAGACACTCTTTCCTGGCTAGAATGTTGGTTTTGCTTGACTAGAAACACACTCTAAAATGAAATAGATTCCACATGAATGCTCTCATTGCTCTACTACCACAAAAGTGATTTTTAAATATTCTTCACACTTTCTGTATATGTGAAAGCAGTTTGATATCTTTATTTAATTTCTTCCACTCTAGGATTTTGATTGTGCTTCTTTCCAAATCAAGTATTTAAAATTTATTATAAAATCACTGTACTATTTTTATCTTAATAAAGCAATATCACTACAGAAGACATAGTCTGAAATATTTTGTTCATTGTATAAATATTTATTAAGTGCCTACTATATGTAGAGACCTTTTCTAGTAAAATTAGAAATATTACTGAGATGGTGAATAAAAAAGTGCATAAAGTAGAACATAGTATTAAAATATGCATTTTCTAATTTATACATAACAAAGTCATTTCAGTCAATTGGTTGTTAGTGCCAGCAATTATATCAGCAGACTCAGACTTGCATATCAGATTAGACACATGTTTTAGCAACATTGAGATATCTTTCTTTTAGAGTTTTGCAAAGATTAAATGAGGTAACACAGTGCTTTAGTCATAGTACATGCTCATTTTTTACTGTTATCAGTATTTCCAAAAACAGTATTATTTTTCCCATGTGACCTATAAAAAGGTAGCACATTTTCATTTCTCTGTGTCTGTAGCCTGTGGTGGTGCAGTGGTTAAGTGACCAGCCTGCTGCTAGCCTGAAGATTGGCAATCTGAATCCACCAGCTGCTCCTTGGAAACCCTATGGGCCAGTTCTACTGCATCCTATAAGGTTGGTATGAGTTGGAATCAACTCAATGGCAACAGATTAATGGGTTTATAGCCTAATTTTAGTGATCTGACTACCAGATGATCTATGAATAAAACTCCCTCCAATATATTTATATCAAGAGCATACAAACTAAATTATTTCTGAGAATAGAAAGCATTTTTCAAACTATCCAGGAAGGAAAAATATGTTAAAAATATTTTTGAAAGCCCACCGAAAATAACAAACAACCCAAAAAACAAGTTCCACAGACACAATATATCTTCATATCAACAAAATAGGGTTTGATCTAAAATGAAAACCCTGGTGAGATAGGCAAATTATAAATAATTTTCTCAAAAGCAGGTCTAATTGGTTTCTGAGAGTTTTGAATTCCATATGGAGTATAGAGACTTTTGGCTCTGGGATAAGAATGGACAAAAGATGGAAAAACACTAGCAATTTAACTAAATTTAAATTTAGAAGTACAGGAAACTAATTCTAATTTTGTATCTGAGTCTACATTTCTATATATTTCTTTAAATCATATTATATCCTAAATTTAACATGCAAATATGTTAAATTAGTATATGTGATGTTTTTCCAATAAATGTTTCTACCTTGTGAATAATATTTAACTAGTTGCTTTGTGTGGTTCTGGTTATCTGCTATTGGAAATAGCTAAAAGTTAGAGCATAAAAAGGTCAAATTTATGAAAATAGCAACATTTGAAGTAGTAATGGGAAAGAAATGTAGACAAGCCTAGATCAAAAATAAAATATTTGTGCCAAGCAAAGTAATCATACTTTATCCTACAGTCAATGAGGAGTCAATGAATGTTTAAAAAAACAAAGAAGTCCTAGGTACAAAAATTGGTCTCTATTTGCCTGGAGCAAAACAGGAAGAAGGAGAATCAAGAACAGGAAGAAGAACGGGAATATGTGGCTAACTGCCTCCATGAAGAGGCCTCTTTTGCCACGAGATCAGAAGAACTGGATGATGCCCAGCTACCATTTCTGAACGTTCTGATCAAAGATTATATAGACGAATCCTGATCAAAAGAGGGAAAATGCCAGAAGAGAATTTAAAATTTTCATGGAATCCATACTTTCTGGAGCCATTGAGAATGGATGAACCTCTGAAACTACTGCCCTGAGATAATCTTTAAACCTTAAACAAAAAATGTCCCCTGCAGTTTTCTTTACACCAAACAATAGTTTAGCTTAATTAGTAATAAAATATCTGCCTTAAGCACTGTGTTCTTTTAAGAACTATCTATAAGGGATCAAACTGACAACAGAAACTCAAAAAATTAGATAGGATATTTAGGGGGCAGAAAGTTTATGTTAATGAGGCAGGAACAATTTGGAAAAGGAGGATGAGAATGGTTGCACAACTTGAAGAACGTAATCAATGTCACTGAAATGTACATGCAGAAATGGTTGAATTGGTGTGTATTCTGCTGTGATTGTTCGCAACAACAACAAAATAAAATAAATTTTTTAAAAGGTAGCCTTGACATAGGTGATAAATAATAGCAGAGAGGATAAAAAATAAATGATACTGAAATAATTAGATTTGAAATTTGTTTTTTGGAAGTAAATCAGCAGCAGTGTGCAGGATAGAAAGGAGTAGAATGCACAAGAATGCAGGAAGCCTGTCTAAGCATCTATCTGAACTTAAGTTCAGAGCAGCTGACAGATTCAGTCATTAACTTAAAGTTTTTCTTGGAAAGACCTGATTAATGTGGAGGACAAAGGAGCTTTAAAATTTAGGTTCTGTGACGACAGGGCTATGTCTGTCGTGTTCACTGTGATTTCTGGCTGGTTTTGGCTACTAGATTGATGGTAATGATCATAGGTAACTGGTGAAGGAAGGTAATAAAGAAGTAAGAGAAAAAAGTGTTTGAATCGGTGGAATTCAGAGAAACTGGAGCCTCTGCCTCTTATAAATCTAAAGAATAATTCTCAATACCTTCTTTTAGGGAGACTGTTTCGTATACAAACCACTTTTTATTCTTTTCCTGGAGAAAGAGTGACATCAAGGCTTACAAATATGTTTGATTTGGCCCAGGGTTAGGGAACACATTTTAATTCAGCAAAATTCTTATACATTTTTCATAGTTATATTCATGTCAGAATGATTTCATATACTGATCCCTCACTACTGATCATGTCAGATATCACATGAGAATTTATGGTTTCCAAGGAATCTTTGAGCTGTATATTCCAGGCTTACGGAGGTACTGTGTACTTAGTCACCAGAGAAACAGAAATCTGTGCCTGATATCAAATATGAAAATGGACTAACTAGACAGAGGCTTTGTGGATATTACGTTTAGTCCTGTTCTCTAACCAAGCGTATTTAAAAAGATGCTCTAACTGAACAAGGGTGTTCAAAAAGTGATCATTAAGAAATAATTCTTGCTTATACTATCAATGATACATGCTATTATGTATCTATGCAATTGCCCACCTGCTTGCAGAATAAACTATGCTAGATCTTTACACATCTAATAAACTTTGTTTTACTCAAAATATTTGGCCCCATAAGCGGCCATCTAAGATGGCCCAATTGGTCCCAACCACCGGGAGTAAAGGAGAATGAAGAACACCAAAGACACAAGGAAAGTATTAGCCCAAGAGACAGAAAGGGCCACATATACCAGAGACTTCAGCCTGAGACCACAAGAACTAGACAGTGCCCGGCTACCACCAACAACTGCCCTGACAGGGAACACAACAGACAGTCCCTGATAGAGCAGCAGAAAGGTGGGGTACAGAACTCAAATTCTAGTAAAAAGACCAGACTTGGCCTGACTGAGACTGGAGGAACCCGAAATCATGGCCCCCAGATTCTCTGTCTGCCCAGAACTAAAACAATTTCCGAGGCCAACTCTTCAGACAAAGACTGGACTGGACTGTGGGACATAAAATGATACTCGTGAAGAGTGTCCTTCTTAGCTCAAGTAGATACATGAGACTAAACGGGCAGCTTCTGTCCGGAGGTGAGATGAGAAGGCAGAGAGGGTTAGGAGCTGGTTGAATGGACATGGGAAATCAGGGGGTGGGAAGGAGGAGTGTGGTGTCACAGTATAGGGAGAGCAATTAGGGTCACATAACAATGTATGTATAAATTTTTGTATCAGAGACTAACTTGAAATGTAAACTTTCACTTAAAGTACAACAGTAAACAAACAAAAATTTGGCCCTACTTGTTGCTAATTGCACATCATTGAGGAGGGGTAAAATAAACAGTGAGGTACAGTTAAATTCTTGAGACTACTTTACCATGAGAAAACACTTCAAAGTTCAGAGATTGCAACTAAATTAATAGCCAAGAAAGAGAATTGCTCCTGACATTTTATTATGGTCTTTCCAGAATATACTTATTGGAAACCAACAGGTTTAATAAAATACCTTTCTATAGTCAAAGCCTCTATTAGATTTGTCATAAGAGAAGAATCTTCCTCATAAAATCCACATGGCCCTAGTGAATATACACAAGCCTTGTAGGATAAATATAATTAAAAGAATATTTATTTTAAAGATGTAAGCTTATGAATAACTCAAGATTCACATTCTAAGAATATACTGGTATCAGGGAAAGCAAATCCTCATAAGAAATTGCTTCATTCATCTTTATAGGAATATCCTGAGCAAATTATAGGAAAATGTACAGTGCCTAGTTTGAAATAAAGAATTTCTAAAGTGATCTAAGATAATTCTGATGCAGCTTTAATGCACATCTCGAAACAGAGCTCTATGAAATGACATGAGGAAGAGTTAGAAATGGTATTTACTGTTTTTAACACCCACCAAAAAAAAAAATGGAATAATTGTCTTTTATGTTTATACACAATTATACTGTAGAATGTTGAAAATCAATTGTTTGACATCCATGTGCACATGCGCGCGCGCACACACACACACATTTACAGATCCAAAAAAAGAGATGGCGTTTCTGTCTTCTAACAGAAAAGCTAAAGAATTTGAATATTTATGTCAGTAAACATTAAAGACGTAAATTTAACTGAGAGTCTGTTGCATTAAAAAATCTCTATATTAAAAGACAATAGATGAGTTGTAATACAAAGGGAAAAGAAATAGTTGATAAATAGAAATGAAATAAGGTAACCAAAATTTACGTAATGAATTCCACCTATCTACAAAACACTGTTTGGCCAAGACAAATATATAACCTATGACACTGTAAAGAGAAACAAAAAATAATAAGTCAATATAATAAGAAATGTCACAATTAACTAAAATCATTAATTGTCAAATGATTGGTATTAATAATAATTTCATATAAAATTTTTGGGCTAACAGTTCACGCAGGGCTAATGTCAGAGAGGGATAGAGATTTGAGCTGTATTTTGAAACAAGTCTAGGATTTGATGGGTGGAGTAGGAGGTCTATAGGTATTTATATAGGCAAGGGGAAGAGGATGAAGTATAACACCCAACATTTGGCAGAGAGATAAGTTCTTAATTTCTTGCTGTCCATTAATTTTTATGAGATAAAAACTGAAGTAGGCTGATGGCAGGGACAAAAAGACATGAGGAAGCTTGGGGAGTTATGGCAGAATATAAAAGCATCAATGTCCAGCAGGAAACACAGGACTAGAACTCTTAGAAACAGTAGAAATAAAAGCATGATTTACTTTATATAAGACCTCTTTAAGAAAGATTTACTAATGCAAGATGCATACGTATGCGTGTAGTCGACCTTTCATTCACAGAAGTCTCTTTCAATAAGTTCTCAAACACAAGCATTAAAGCCAGTGTCATGAGTTGAACTGTGTCCCCAAAAAGATATGTTCAAGTCCTGACCCCCTTTACCTGTGAATTTGATCTTCTTTAGAAACAATGTCTTTTCAGATATTATTACCAAGAAGTTATGCTCAAGTAAAGTGGGTCCTAATCCAATATGAATAGCGTTCTCATAAAAAGAAGAGAAGAGACAAAGACTGGACAAATACAGGAGGAAGAAGGCCATGTGAAGATGGAGGCAGAGACTGGAGTTACACTACCACAAGCAAGGAATGCCTGGGATCATTAGAAGCTGGGAAGAGGACTTATAGCCTCCATAACAATGAGAGAGTAAATCCGTGTTGTTGTAAGAAATCATGTTGGTGGTACTTTGTTATGGCAGCCTTAGAAAATTAATACAGCCAGCTATTGATTATTTTTGATAATAGTGATTCAGCAAATATTTACTGTGATAATATTTCAAGAGAAAAATATCTGTTACCTGGAATATAATCACATACAAGAAACAATCTGCCTGTAAGTTGCTTATTGTCTCATAAAATGAAGAGAAATTATAAGCATACAAGAAATCTAGCATTTCATTTTTCACAAACCACTAATGAAGATACCTATAATTTGTTCTTCCAACTCTATTCCCATGTGCACCTTCCTAATCAATTCTGATCACCTTCCGTCCTCTCCAATACACAAAGATATATAAATAGGACGATAAAACACAAAATATAAAAGGGCAATATTAGCTGAATCACTCCTATTCTAGATCAATTATTTTTTCTTATTTATAGAAATTTTTTGTTTTTATTTTTAGATAGTATAATGAATTTTATGTTGTAATTGCATGAATTTCTTTCTCCTTATGGACACTTACGGTTAATGATGCCAAGCAGGCATCTTTCAATGGTATTTTGGACATGTTCTTTCTGTTCTTATTTTTTAAGATTAATATTGACAATGTGAGGACAATAAAACTGACATCAAGATCCCATAATACTCTTTTTAGGGGCATTATAGTAGCTACATCCTGTACAATCCCTCATCAATTCCATGCTGAGATGAAACTGTTCCAAGAAGGGATTTCATAGTGGGATTTCAGAAACAACATTTCATTTTGTTTTCATGTTAGTTAATGTGCTGCAGTAATTATTCCACACTACCTTTTCAATACGATATACTAATAGTCTCTAGTGGAGGTGAGCACAACAGACCTACGTAAAATAACTGTATCCAAAGCTTAAATCATCTTACAAACATGCTGGCTTCAGTATACTGCCCACCTCAGTAAGGCCTGTGTCCATTTGTTATCCAGCTTAATAAAGCCTTAAGATAAACACACTTAAACTTATCAGATCAGACTGTTGTATAACAGCTCATAAAATAAACAGAAATTACAAACATAAGAAAGGTGGCATTCCATTTTTCACAAACCACCAATGAAGATACCTATAATTTGTTCTTCCAACTCTATTCCTGTGTGTGCATTTCCTAATTAATTCTGATCACCTGTCATCCTCTCCAACCCACACCATCCAAATGCATCTTTTAACTTTAAATGTGATGAAGGCTACAAACTGGCAGAATAAATTTCCATATATTTGGTATCTCATCAATTTAAACTGGAAGAAGAACACAGAGTCAAAAAACTTTAGTGGCATGATCTGTTATTATAAAACATGAGCAGCAGAATTCTTAGCTTCAAGATGAAATTCCTCCTCAGTAAAACCACAAATTATAAAAAAAAAAGTGACTCTAGTGACCAATTCTAAGGAAAATTTTTCAGTTTTGTTGTTTGCAACACTACTTCATAGACAGAAGCTCCTAAAACTAAGATGTTTTCAATTTTGAAATTTTATATATTGACTTGAAAAACATTCATATTTTATTCTAAGAAATGGTAAGTGTATCATCTCTTCACTATTTAAACATAAACAACTCCATTCTTCCAATAAAATGGTTTTATTTGTTGTTGTTGTTATATTTCTCTGCACCAATAAAAATGTTCCAACAATTTTGAGAAAACTTTTATAAAGGTGAGGCTTTTAACCAGCTAATGCATGGTTGAATGTGCTTTTGATGTATTTAATGATATGCTTTTGATGTATTTATATATTAAATAGCATTTGAGGCAAAAAGTTTTTTAAAAAACAACTAAAAATAATTTTTTCTCTCCTATTAAGTTAAAATTGGGAGTATTTATTCAAAATACAAAGCTATTGTCCTTATAGTTCAATCTAAACTTCTTCTATCCCACAGTTTTATAACTACTATTTGTAGTGGTAGTAGAAATGTAGTAGTAGTAGTAGTAGTAGCAATCATATACACTTCATATTTATTTTTCCCATTTGGAGTATTTATATTGGTAGTAATATTTGCTGAGGGCTTAACCATTCCAAGCTAAGGAATTGTGTTTCATATCCACTGGCTAAAATAATCATCACAACAATTCAAATAATCATCGCAACAGTGAAACGTACTATCATTACAGAGACTAATGGTGTAAACTGGATGGGTTTCTCTGTTGCCCTACTGTAGTCTAAGTCTTGGAAAAAGCTCCGTTTTCTGCAGGCTTCTTGGGTGGATCTTTTTTTTAAGAAGTATTATTCCTCCTCCTCATTGAAGACAACTTCTGGCAACTGTGATTAGTCTTCAGTGGAGGAGGGTTTTTGGCCCTTTCCCCAAGATTATCAGACCTTTACTTGCTGTCAGTGAAGAAGTCTGAGCCCAATATTATTTTTCACTCATCCACCACGGGCAGAGGAAATTTTCTTGCACTTTTCCACCAGCAGTAATAGATGTTTGGCTGTGTCGCAGGGTCAACAGTGTTTCCAATCACTTACCCAGAGGCAAAGTGTTTTTTCCTTCTATTTTGACCCTAGAAGCAATAGAGATTGGCAGAGATCCTAGGAGTGAGAGAATTTGCTTCCCATCTTCCAGTGGTTTAAGGATATTGTTTCATGTGAGTCTGAGGAAGTGGATGGGGCTTTGAGACTGTTCCTCAGCGGGATTCAATTACTTCTTTGATGTCTGTACCACTGAAAGGGGTTCTCTCTGGTGTTATGACATGCACCCAGTCTTTCTCAAAAGCACTCAGTGGAGGCTTGTGGAAAAGAGCTTGTAAGTGCTAAATTCCCGTATGACTGGGTCTCCTGGCTATTTCAAATTGCCATGCTGGGGAAGTTAATTGACTTGCTTGCCTTGTAACCTCAGTTCTTTGATGGAAGTTTAAAAAGTTATAAATTTGTAGAATATCCAGCTTTTTCTCATTGTTTGGTTGGAATCTGTATTTCCTTGCACATTTTACATCCTAAACAGAATTGTAAACGCTTAATCAGAACTTTTATAAGATTTGGGTAGCAGATTGTTCCACATTATACCTTTACTGAAAGGGCATCATTCAGACAGTAACTGCAAATAACTAAAAATAGAAATTATGGTATAAAAGATGAAAACTGTCAATGGACTCATCAACAGAATAGATACAGTTGAGAAAATAATCAGAGGACTTCAAGCAAGCTTAAAAGAAGTTATCCAAACTGAAACACGAAGAGAAAAAAAAAAAACAAAACAAAGTACATAAAAACAAAACAGAGCATTCAAAAGTTATAAAACAGTTTCAAGTAGTCTAACATATATGTAGGTCCCTGGGTGGCATAAATGGTTTGTGCTCAACTACTAACCTAAAGGATAACAGTTTGAACTCATCCAGTGGCACCACAAAAGAAAGGCTGGTGATCTGCTTTCATAGAGATTATAGTTCTACTCTGTAACACCTGTGGTCACCATAAGTTGGAATTGACTCGATGGCAAGGTGTTTGGTTTTTTTGTAACATGTACATAATTTTTGTCTCAGAAGGAAAAGAGAAATAGGTAGAAGAAATATACGAAGAGATAACTGCAAAGACTTTTACAAAATAATGGAAGTCAAAAATCAAACAGACAACCAACGCTACAGGCCCTAATCCATGGCATTAACAGGATACAAACCATAACCATCAACACACAAACCCCAGAAGACAAGCTAGATAACTGGGATCTTCTAAAAATCAAACACCTATGCTCTTCAAAAGACTTTATCAAAAGAGGAAAAAGAGAACATATAGACTGGGAAAAAATTTTTGGACAGTACAAGTCAGACAAAGGTCTAATCTTCATAATCTACAAGAAATTCCAACACCTCTCCAACAAAAAGACGAACAATCCTATTAAAAAATTGGCAAAGGAAATGAACAGACACTTCACCAAAGAAGACATTCAAGCAGCCAACAGACACATGAGGAAATGCTCGCAATCACTAGCCATTAGAGAAATGCAAATTAAAACCACAAAGAGATACCATCTCACCCCGGCATTACTGGCACGAATCAAAATAACTGGTAATAACAAATGCTGGAGAGGCTGTGGGGAGATCGGAACACTTAAGCACTGCTGGTGGGAATGCAAAACGATACAACCATTTTGGAAAATGATATGGCGCTTCCTTAGAAAGCAAGAAATAGAAATACCACACGATCCAGCAATCCCACTCCTAGGAATATATTCTAGAGAAATAATAGCCGTCACACGAATAGACATATGCACACCCGTGTTCACTGCAGCATTGTTCACAATAGCAAAAAGACGGAAACAACCTAGATGTCCGTCAACAGATGAATGGATATACAAACTATGATACATACACACAGTTGAGTACTATGCAATGATAAAGAACAATGATGAATCTGTGAAGCATCTCATAACACAGATGTAACTGGAGGACATTATGCTGAGTGAAATAAGTCAGTCACAAAAGGACAAACATTGTATGAGACCTCTATTGTAAAAACTCATGAAAAAGTTTACACACAAAAAGAAACAATCTTTGTTGGTTACGAGGGATGGGAGGGGTGGGGAGGAAATACTAAATAGACAATAGATAAGTGGTAACTTTGGTGAAGGGTGAGACAGCACACAATACTGGGGAAGCCAGCACAACTTGTACAAGGAAAAGTCATGGAAGCCCCATAGACACTTCCAAGCTCCCTGAGGGACCGAATTGCTGGATGGAGGGCTGTGGGGACCATGGTTTCAGGGAACAACTAGCTCAACTGGCATAACACACTTTGTAAAGTAAATGGTCTACATTCTACCTTGGTGAGTAGCGTCTGGGGTCTTAAAAGCCTGTAAGCAGCCATCTAAGATACTCCACTGGTCTCACCCCTTCGGGAGCAAGGGAGAATGAAGAAAACAAGATACAAGGGAAAGATTAGTTCAAAGGACTAACGGACCACAACTACCGCAGCCTCCACCAGACTGAGTCCAGTACAACTCGATGGTGCCCGGCTACCACCACTGACTGCTCTGACTGGAGTCACAACAGAGGCTCCCAGACAGAGCTGGAAAAAATGCAAAACAAAATTCTAGCTCACAAAAAAAGACCAGACTTACTGGCCTGACAGAGACTGGAGAAACCCCGAGAGTATGGCCCCTGGACACCGTTTGAGCTCATTAATGAAGACACTCCTGAGGTTCAAAGATTAGACAGCCCCATAAAACAAACGAGACTAATGGGGCAACAGTCCAGGGACAAGGACTAGAAGACAGGAGGGGACAGGATAGCTGCTAATAGGGAACCCAAGGTTGAGAAGGGACAGTGTTGACACGTCATGGGGTTAACCACTGTCATAAAACAATAAGTGTACTGTTTAATGAGAAACTATTTTGTTCTGTAAACCTTCATCTAAAGTACAATAAAAAAAAATAAAGGGGAAAAAATTTTAAAAAGGGGCAAAAAAAAAAAAAAAAAAGAAGTATACCAAGGAAAAAAATGAAGAAACTCAGTTTATATAAAATAAATAGGTAATGTGAGGTTCATGAGAGGTGTACTATCCTTTATTTTTCTTTGTTTGTACTGTATATCCAAGGTTATACCAAATTCCTTACTTTGTCCTTACTAAGTGTTTCCAATGGGATGATAAAGATGATTTAATTCTATCCACACTCAGAGTATATTTTGTTTCTAAAAATAGATTCTAAACATTGGTTAAAAATTAAAAGAATTTTTAAGATTAGTTTTCCCGTTATAAACATTTCATATTGTCTCGACCATTGGATTTGTTAGTTTATCTTCTGGAGACTCTAGTTTACATAGATCAGAGGTCAGTCAGACCAGTTTGGGTGATAATCAGATACCATTAGCATAGTCTTCTTGGTTGATTTCACAGCTTCCAGCATTATTATTTATCTACCCTATATTTAGATTATCAGCTACCATTCCAAATCCTTTTTCCAGGCAGGCCAAAAAAAATTTTTTTAAGTAATTTATTTAGAATCATATGGATCAAACACACAAACATACAAAGTACATGTACGCAAAGTAAGAGGATCAAAAATCTGGAGCACTTCTTAGCACTTTCTTATTACAACTATCCTTGAAATGTTTTCTCTCTTTTTAATTATGAATTAGGTATTTTTCCTATCTGGAAGTAAACCTAATACAGATGATAAATTGATACATCTTCCCATCCATTTCGTTTCTTCCCCACTGTCATCTTCTGAGTTTAGGCTTTTTCTCTTTTTTTTTATTTCACTGCAATTGTTTTCTGATTGACCTCCTCAGCTCCAATCTCTTTTTCCCATTCATACTATGTATCTTTGCCATAAACCTTCTAAACTCATTAGCAATATAGCAATAGTTATAATATTGGTAATAATAATAAAAATAATAGAATGACTCATTTATAGTAACCCTTCAGTAAATATGTGCTGAATAATATTAACAATATATTATAATTAATATTATTATAATAATATAATGTCTTTGGGTGGCACAAATGGATAAGCACACTTCACTGCTGGCCAAAAGGCTGGCAGTCTGAACCCATCCAGAGGCCCCTTGAAGACAGGCCGGGTGAACTGCTTCTGAAAAATCACAGCCTTGAAAATCCTATGGAGCAGCTGTACTCTGCACATGTGGGGTGAGTCAGGATTGACTCAAAGGCAATTAACAACAAAAACAGTAATATAATAAAATCGTAAATGTATGGCAAGCATCATGCTTGGACCTTTACATGAACTCTTCCATATAATACTCATAATAACTAAATGAAGCAAATGTTGTCACTGGTCTCAGTTTATATATGATCAACCTAAGGAACAACACAGGAACCCTGGTGGCACAGTGATTAAGCACTAGGCTGCTAACCAAAAGGTTGGCAGTTCGAACCCACCAGCTGCTCTGTGGGAGAAAGAAGTGGCAGTGTGCTTCTGTGATCTTCTGTGAAGATTACAGCCTCAGAAATCCTACCTACAGGATAGCTATAGTCAAAATTGACTGGAGGGCAATAGGTTTTGTTTTTGTTGTTGTTGATGATGATGATGTTTCTAAGGCACAACAAGGTTAGATCACAGATAGTGAAGAGCAGAGATGGGATTTGGATCAAAACTGTGTGAACTCCAAAGCTCATAAGCCTAACCAATACTCTCTATCTTTGTTTCTTGGTCTCCATGATCTTCCTACTATCTCATTATCTACTGAGCTAGGCCTGGTATTTTTTAGCTTACATTTTTATAGCTCCACTCTTTTATTCTAATGATCCTTTTTAATCTCCTCTTGCATTATCTTTTAGTCAACCCATTCTATTTTGTTCAGTTTGTGCCCTTGCTTACAATACTGAATTTCTCTCCTCATCTCTAGAAACCTTCATTACGTAGGTTCCATGTGCTATATTTTTTCTTTCAAGAAGTCTTCTATGAGCAGTCTACACAGATGGGGTCCCTTATTTGTTGAAATCCCTATTTCTTTCTTATGAGCAGTACATAGTAAAAATATTACTACTGGAGATTATCATTTTCTTTCTAAACACTGAGTTTCTAAAAATAAATGATTGACTCATTATGCAGCTTCTAGTTGGCATCTTAACGCCTTGCCTGGGCAGTGATCCTTCAGTATCCAGGTCTGAACTCATTTCTTGGGGTTCAAATTCTAGTTGTGTCAGTTATTATCTGTGTGACTTTGGGTAAGTTACTAAAACCTTCTGTATTCTGGCTTCCTCTCTGTAATGGAGCAAATAATACCATCTGCCTCACTAGACTATTTTGTGGACTGAATGGGGAAAAAAATGTGTAAATCCCTTAGAACAGTACTTGGTATAAATTAAGCACTCAATAAATATTAGTTATAATTATTAAAAAGGAATAAAATCTTTAGTTATAGAAATTATTGTCAGTAAAAATGTTTTCTACCAATCTGTGACTTTTTCCCCTAATAGAAAAAAATTAATTTGTGAGTAACCAGTTTTGAATATTTAGTACATATAGAGAGAATCTTGCTTTGTCATTCACAATTTAATAGTAAATTGGATATGTTTACTAAGCTAAACTAGATTTAACAACCATGTGTTCTCATATATGATTTTCCAGTTCTTAGAATTCTTCACAAGTATTTATGCTAATTTGCAAGAGTTGACCTATAAGCTAGAATCAGATGTAAAAGGAAACACCAACAGAGACTATCTGCTACTTTTTTTTTTACTTTTTCCTGTTTCCTAAATTCCTCTTGAATTTGACTTTCATTATTCTGGCTTGAGTTTGGCAAACCAGTTCACGTATTTCATATCTTCTTCTTCCAGATCCTGTTCTCCAGACATCTAACCCCAGCTTGGTAACCTCATTCAGGAATCTGACACCTCTCTGTTTGGTGGTGAGTGTCCCTGACCGAGGATTTCACTCTAGCTTTCATCAGCCCAGTAATACTTACTCAGCAGGGAGAGGCTTAATTCTTTCCTCCAACATAAATACTGAATGAATCTTCATAAAATGCACTGATAAAATATGACTGTATCGCTTGGAATAAGGAAAACTGACTCAAAACACGCAATTGGCATCTTATATACAGTCAAAATTGCTTGATCAGTTATTAAGTTTGAGTTTCTGACTGATTTTGTGTGTCATTTAAGCAATAAGCCTATGTGGATGTGTCTATTTTATTCTGTCAAAGCATTCCAGGCACGGATATTATCCCATGCTACAGCACATTTCTCCAATTTGTATTACATAGATTTGCTTATAATAAACATTTTAAAAGTCTTTAAAAAGCAATGTTATGACATATAATTTATGAAATGATAATATAAATAATAAAACATAAAATTGCGTATTGCAAAATAGTACGTTATTTAAGTCATGAGAAATAGATGTAAACCAAAAACCAAACCAAACCCACTGCGTCAAGTCAATTCTGACTCATAGCAACCCTATAGTGCAGAGTAGAACTGCCCCATAGGGTTTCCAAGGAGTGGCTGGTGGATTTGAACTGCTGACCTTTTGGTTAGCAGCCGAGCTCATAACACTGCACAACAAGGGCTCCAATAGATGTAAAGGGTGAATTAATTAGCAAATACTCCCTTCAGTTGCAGCCCTGGTGGCAAAGTGGTTAAGAGCTCCTCTGCTAATCAAAAAGTCAGCAGTTTGAATCCACCAGCCAGTCATTCCTTGGAAAACTTATGGGGCAGTTCTACTCTGTCCTACAGAGTCTCTGTGAGTCTGAATCGACTGGGCAGCAACGAGTTTTTCTCTTCAGTTTGGTTTCTTATGTTATTCATCTCTAGATTCTCTTAGCCAAAGACAGGTCCATAATAAGACAGAATTGGGCAGCAGTCCTGCAAAAGACATCATTTGGGAAAAGGCTGCTAGTTGACAAGACCAAACCATAAAGCAAACAAACCTCTTCTTCTGACCTGAAGTTGACTCTTGTTTTAGGAATGTGCTATCTGGAATGGTAAATATAACAATATGGATTCAAATGATATTTTTATTTCACTTTGAAACATTCATCAATATCTGCCCAGGTCTGCAAAAGACAGCAAGATTAGGAGAATAATTTAAATAATGTTTATGATTCATTTCCATTCCCTATTACCATGCCATTCAATGAGGAATCACCACACAGCAATCAAGAGATGAGATACTAGTATTTGTTCTTTTGGTGGTGTTAGCTGCTGTTGAGTTGGCTCCAACGCGTGGCAACTTTACACATAACAGAACAAAACATTGCCCGATCCTGTGACATCTTCATGATTGTTGGTATGTGTGAGTCCACTGTTGTGGCTATTGTGTCACTCCATCTTACCAAGGACCTCCCTCCTCAGAGGCTCCACTTTACCAAACATGATGTCCTTTTCTAGGGATTGGTCTTTCCTGAGAACGTGTCCCAAGTACACAAGTCAAAGTCTTGCCATTCTTGCTTCTAAGGAGCATTCTGTTGTATTTCTTATAAGACTAATTTGTTCATTCTTCTGGCAGTCCATGGTATACTCAATATTCTTCTCCAACACCACAATTAGAATGTATCAATTCTTTCCCTTTTTTTTCATTATCTAACTTTCATGTGCATATGAGGCAAATCAAAAGACCACGGCTTGGGTCAGGCACATCTTAGTCATCAAAATGACATCTTTGCTTTTGAAAACTTTTGAGAAGACTTTTGCAGCAGATCTGCCCAATATAATATGTCGTTTGATTTCTGGACTGTTGATTCAACTGAAGTTAATTGCTGATCCAAGTAAAAGTAGTCCCTGATTTATGCTGGGGTTCCATTCTAATGATCTAAGTCAAATACCTCTTTTTTTTCTTTTTGGTTCACTATTATTGAGTTTTATTATTAGTTTCTCTATAAATCCGATCTTTATTTGTCTTTGGTTGTTAGAAACATAACTTACAAACTAACAGATATATTTTAGCTTTGTATGTAGTACAAATTAGTAACAGTAAGATGTACAAAAAAAAGATGGTTGTAAGTGCCATTGGTCATAACTCAAATATGTTGTATGTCAGGGAATACCTATAGAATGAAATCTTTGAAAATTTCAAATATTTCTCTACTTATCATGATGTTGTTTATTGCTCCAGTTGTGAGGATTTTCATGTTCAGGCATAATCCACAGTGAAGGCTGTAGTCTTTGATCTTCATCAGTAAGTGCATCAGGCATAATCCACAATGAAGGCTATAATCTTTGCTCTTAATCAGTAAGTGCCTCAAGTTGTCTTCATTTTTGGCAAGCAAGGTTGTGTCATCTGCATATATGGTAGGTTATTAATGAGTCTTCCTCAAATCCGAAGGCTGCGTTCTTCTTCGTATATTCTGGCTTCTCGGATTATTTGTTCTGCATACAGATTGAAAAAGTAATGTGAAATGATACAACCTTGATGCACACCTTTTCCAGTTCTGAAACATGCAGTATCTCCTTGTTCTCTCTGAACAACTGCCTCTTGATCCATGTAAAGGCCCCACATGAACACAATTGAGTGTTCTGGAATTCCCATTCTTCATAGTGTTATCCATAATTTGTTAAAATCCACACAATTTCTTTTGCACAGTCTATAAAACACAGGTAAATATCTTTGTTATTATCTGCTTTCAGCCATGACCGTCTAATATCTGCAATGATATGTCTCGTATCATGTCCTCTTCTGAATCTAGCTTGAACTTCTTCTAGCAGTTCCGTGTCAATGTATACGTGCAGTTGTTTTTGAATTATCTTCAACAATTGGTCCCAAATTTTAAAAAAGCAATAGTCATCTAAATCCAGAAAGTTTAGAAATATAATGTAAGAAAATAGGAAAAATTGTTATAACATGATAAAAGTGTGTGAAATGAAAGACTGTGAAAAATTTCTCAAAATCTTTGAGTTAATTACCTTTAAATTTTGTGAACTTGTTTGGTACCAGTTGTATTAATTCTGGTTTTTCGTATGTGCATTGTTTACCTATTCAGCCCCACCCTGCTGATTTCAGAACTTTAACTGTGTTGACAAGTTATTCCATTATACTGAGACCAGCTAACCTTACTGCTTTTGTCAGCATATACAGCATAGGCACTTCAGAGTACTACTTACCAAACAGAAGTAAATTAGATGAAAAACAGAAGTACATAGATGAGAAGTCTGGACAGTTTGGAACTGTCTGGAACAGAGAGAGTGTCAATTTCCTGAAGGCTACAATGAATTAGAAGGGGAGCATAGTTAGCTATGGACTCTAAACATAGATAATGTGGTGAAACAGGAGTTTTGAACAAAGCTCAAAGACAGAAAGGTGGAATGTACTGGGTTCAACGGTGGTCCTCAAAAAGATATGCTATGACCTAATTTCCAGAACCTGTAAAAAAATTGGGTTGTTTTGAAAAAGGATTATTTCAGATACAATTATGTTAAGGATTACTCTTATAGGTACACTTGGCATTGGATGTAGAGCTCACTGAGATAATCCAGACAGAAGTAGAAGAGGTAAAGTAATCACAGAGACAGGGATTGGAGTGATGTAGCTATAAATCAACGGACGGCAACAACCATCAGAGACTGGAAGAGGCGAAGAATCGATTCTCCCCTACAGTCTTGAGAGGTAACACAGCAGGATTTCAGATCGCTAGCCTCCAGAACCGTGACACAGTAAATTTCCATTGTTTTAAGCCATGAAGTTTGTGGTATTTCCAATAGCAGACACATAAACTAATACAAAGATTATAGCGAGAAGTTGTCCTTCCCAATTTTCCTAAGGTTCTTAATGATGTGAACCAAAGAAAATATGGAAACATTTTTGTATTTTGACAAGGTATTGACTCACGAAAATGATTAACTAATGTCATACTAACTTATTAATGAAAAGTAAAATTTGATGTGTCAATATTTGTGATTAAGCAATCACATTCACTTCAAATAAGACAAGTTATAAAAGAAGCCGAATCATTCAATTCTCGTCACATCTTCTTTTATACATTCTGATCGTTTTTCTTTTTCTTTTATTCAAACAAAATTGATAAAACTAAACCTACAGATAAGTGGTATCTTGGGTGAAGGGTGAGACAGTACACAATACAGGAGAAACTAGCACAACTTGTACAAGGAAAGGTCATGGAAGCCCCACAGACACATCCAAACTCCCTGAGGGACTGAATTGCTGGGAGGAGGGCTCTGGGGACCATGGTCTCCGGGAACATCTAGCTCAACTGGCATG
>NW_004444114.1:5248334-5251207 GCF_000243295.1 Trichechus manatus latirostris
TGTGAAGAATGGGAATGCTAGAACACTTAATTGTGCTCATGCGGAATCTGTACTTACAGAACAAGAGGCAGTCATTCGAACAGAACAAGGGGATACTGAGCAGTTTAAAATCAGGAAAGGTATGTGTCAGGGTTGTATCCTTTCACCATACTTATTCAATCTGTATGCTGAACAAATAATTCAAGATGCTGACTATATGAAGACGAACAGGGCAGGAGAACTGGAGGAAAACTTATTAACAACCTGCGATATGCAGTTGACACAACCTTGCTTACTGACAGTGTAGAGGACTTGAAGCACTTACTGATGAAGATCAAAGACTACAGCCTTCAGTACGGATTACACCTCAACTTGAAAACAAAAATACTCACAACCGGACCAGTAAGAAACATCATGATAAATGGAGAAAACTTTGAAGTTGTCAAGGATTTCATTTTACTTGGATCCACATTCAACACCCATGGAAGCAGCAGTCAAGAAATCATACAACATATTCCATCTTTAAAGTGCTAAAAAGCAAAGATGTCACTTTAAGTACCAAGATGTGCCCGACCCGAGTCATGATATTTTCAATTGCCTCGTACGCATGTGAAAGCTGGACAATGAATAAAGAAGACCAAGAAGAATCGATGCATTTGAATCATGGTGTTGGTGAAGAATACTGAATATACCATGTATGGCCAAAAGAACAAACAAATCTGTCTTGGAAAAAGTACAGCCAGAATGCTCCTTAGAAGTGAGTATAGCAAGTCTTTGTCACATGTACTTTGGATATGTTATCCGCAGGGACCAGTCCCTGGAGGACATCATGCTTGGTAAAGCAGAGGGTCAGTGAAAAAGAGGAAGACACTCAATGAGATGGACTGACACAGTGGCTGCAACAAGGGGCTCAAACATAGCAACAATTGTGAGGATGGTGCAGGACCACAGTGTTTCGTTCTGTCGTACATAGGGTCACTATGAATTGGAGCCAAGTAGATGGCACCTAACAACAAAGTCCCTCTCTATGATCTTCCAAACCCAAAGTCCTTCTCTCTAACACCTTTCCAGCTAACCAGAGACCACAGTAGTCTCCTTACTCTAAATTGATTAATTTGAACTACATATTTGTCATTTTACATATTGTGTTCTTTTTGGTCAATCAGCCTATATCCTGATTCATCAATTAAATTTTAGAAAGTTTCTGAAGAATATTTCTTCATATTCCTTAAAAGAGCTGTCCAAATTAGCTGCACCTTTTCTCAAAATCTGACTCTGCTTTTCTGTGTGAACTTAAAACAAGTTAATGACTCTCTCTGTGCCTCTGTTTTCCCATATATAAAATGAAATGTATCACAGTATCTATTTTATACAGCTTATATTTGCAGTAAAGTAGCACAAAATCTGAATATTACAAATACTTATATGTGTTGATTGATTAATATTGTTAAAAATACCAAATTTAAAAAAATAAAACATTCATTGGACAACACAAATATTTATACATATAACCACGACTGGTAATAGAAGGGTCAAAATTAATTACAAATTACACTGGCTGTAGATTACAAAGGCTGTAAATCTTTACGGAAGCAAACTGCCACATCTTTCTCCCACATATTGGCTGGTTGGTTCGAACCACTGACCTTTCAGTTAGCAGCCGAGTGCTTAACCACTGCACTACAATGGCCCCTCTAGTTAGGAAAAGAGGACAGAAAATTGATTACAATTTTGGAACACTTTAGTCAAGGGAGACAAAAAGATGAAAATGTTTGCAGAAATGAAAGGAAAAACTATGAGTGAAAAAAAAAAGAGAAAGATATATTAAAAATATGTCCAAAGCAAGCCATCTACTTAAGAATGTTGTAGAAGTATGATCATGTTATGTGCCTTGAAACTATTTCACACTTTCCCTTTAGCAACACAGGTCCTAAAGAACTTGTTTCCCAATGGCTATCAAAGAAACATGTAAAATCTGCTAATCTGAGGTGAGTTATTCAGTTTAAAATCTAAAAATATGTGAACCAAAATGCTTATGTTGGAAAAACATAAAACATGGTAAAATATCTCTCCATACTGAGCTGTAATTCATAAGTTTCTGGTGGGCATAAGAGGCTTTTGATCAAATTAAAAGTTTATGACATCTTTCACATTACTATTTATATATATATATATATACACACAAATATACATATATACACTCACACATACATACACACGCATATATACAGATATACACAGATACATATGTATGTATGCATATATATATTATGTATGATATGAATGCTATTTTTCAGTAATTTCTGCATTCTGTTAGATAATCTTTCTTTGGAATGGGCAGAAATATGGACCTCTTCCAGTCGGTTGGCTAGGTAGCTGTCTTTCAAATTTCTTGGCATAGACAAATGAGCACTTCAAGCATTGGTTCCATTTGTTGAAACATCTCAACTGGTATTCCATCAATTCCTGAAGCTTTGTTTTTCACCAATGCCTTCAGTGCAACTTGGACTATTCCTTCAATACCATCGGTTCTTGAGCATATGCTACCTCCTTAAATGGTTGAATGTTGACCAAATCTTTTAGGTATGGTGACTCTGTGTATTTCTTCCATCTTCTGTTGATAATTCCTGTGTCATTTAATATTTTCCTCGTAGAATCCTTCATTATTACAACTCAGTGCTTGAATTTTTTTTCAGTTCTTCCATCTTGAGAAATGCCGAGTATGTTCTTCCCTTTGGGTTTTCTAACTCCAGGTCTTCGCACAGTTCATTATAATACTTTACTTTGTCTTCTTGAACCGTGCTTTTAATCTTCTGTTCAGCTCTTTTACCTTATCATTTCTTCCATTCGCTTTAGGTAGTCTACATTCAAGAGTACTTTGGACATTAGAAGGG
>NW_004444114.1:5251759-5254143 GCF_000243295.1 Trichechus manatus latirostris
ATGTGTACTAACTGTTTAATGAGAAACTATTTTGTTCTATCAACCTTCATCTAAAGTACAAAAAAAAAAAAGAACTATGTGACATCAAACTGACAACAGCAACTCAAAAGGTTTGATGGGAAGCCTAGGGGACAGTGAGTTGAAGATAACGGTGATGGAATAATTTGGAAAAAGATAGTGAGAATAGCAGCACAAGTGGAAGAACGCAATTGATGTCAGTGAATTGTACATGTACAAATTTTTGAAATGGTGTATCTTTGGCTATGTATATTTTCACCAAAAAAAAAAAGGCCTTCCGAGGTCAAGAAGGGAGAGTGTTGACATGTCGTGGGGATGTTAACCAACCAATGTATAAAACAATATGTGTACTGACTGTTTAATGATAAACTATTTGTTCTCTAAACCTTCACCTAAAGTACAATGAAAAAGAAATTTTTTTTAAATGTTTGTTGCATTGAGTTTTTATCTAGAAAATACTTAAATTAGCTATTACATGCACATGCCAAGAATAATATATATTATAGAGAGGAAAAATTTGGCATTTTACAGAAGCATAGAGATAGTAATTGGTGCAATGCAAATTTTCCTACTACATATTTTCTATGAACTAGCTGGTTGGGATTTTTTTGTTTTTGTTTTATTTTTTGCTACTTCATCAATGTATGTGACATCTATTTAATATGAAAATAGTATATTTTGTTGAATGACTTCTCCAATAGGTATGCACCACAATAATATCAATACACATGTTAAATTGTTTTGATTCCTTGTGAAAGTATATGGAAAAATATTATCGTTTAGCTCATATCACTTAACACTGACCCACTATTAACACAACTGCATCTAGAATAAGATTATATGTTAATTTTTAAGTAAATGTGAGTACATAGCTTTACTGTGTTAGACAAAGCACTAAAAAAAAAAAATACATGATCAGATATATAATGATATTTTAAAGCAGGTTATCTTCATTAAAGTGCATAACAAATTTATCAACAACTTCAAGTCACGCTAAGAAAATACAATTTTATGGGAATCAAGCAAATAATGCCTCTTCAAGATTAAGTTTAAAATTTTGGTGGAGGTGCTGAGCTACCGACTATTTCTAAACAATCAGACTAAAAAGCTCTCCTGGTGCTACCCTCCTAAGTAAGTTAAGTTTTAGATTTCAGCTATGTGCTCAGCTTGAGTAGGATTTTGATAGGGAGAGGAAGAACATTACAGAAAAAAAAGGACCTGTATAAATAAAGTTTGGTGGTAAAGAAAACTAAAGATATTATAATTTCAAAAATACAGAAAACATTATTCTATGATCTTACATGGGATTCAATTAATTTCAAAAATGTTATATAGATTAATTTCCTGGATAGTTTGTTCATTTATTTATGCACTCAATAAATCAAAAAACATTTCTTGAGTATGTACTATTTCCAGGGCCTGTGTTGTTCTTTAAAAGATGTAACTCTTATACTGGGAATGAATTGTTTTTTTGTGTGTGTTGGCGGGGGGGGTGGTATTTTTCACAGAGATTCAAATTTATTTTAAAATAATAGTTTTCCTTTGGAATGTAATGTAAAGTATTTCTCTTTTAAAAAAAAATTATTACATTAAAACAGAAATATAGTCCAAGGTATTTATGACACTTAAAGAAGAGCCAAAATAGACATGCGTGTGCACACGTGTGTGCACATGAACGTGTGTGTGTTCATCTTCCCTGGAGGGTTAGAGTGATAGACGGCGAATAGGATGCATGGATTCACATATTAAAGGTACTCCAGTATGAACTGACACAACTGAGCATGCTGTCTCTGTCTCAGTAAGCAGAGAAACAGTATTTGGAAAACCTACAGTGAACCATGACAGCGATATGCCAAAAACTGGGTCACTGGAAACAATGTCTTTAAACTTCAGAGATGTGCCTGTCCATTTATACTAACACAAATGACTTGATTTTAGATTCAGATTGGCACTCTCTCTGCAGTGATACTAAGATAAGGTTAATCACTGAGACTTTACGTATCTGCATATAGAGAAATAAGTGCTACATTAGCAAAACAAAACACTTAATAGTTTTAAAAATCTACTGTGCTGTATGTTCTCTACTGCCTGTGTTGCTTCATTATGACATTATGACAAAAATATTCTACCCTGTCTAAAAAACTTAAGTAATCTCTATGCATCCAGCAATAGTAAATCTCTCTATATATATACATCTTTTTTTTCCCTCTCTCTCTCAAAGAGATAAATTAAATTGTTAGCCACTTTGGTTTTACAAATTATTTTTTTTCCCCCTCCATTGAGAGGGTTTTAATCATCATATTTTAATCATTCTACTTTGGCCCAATATAGCCCAACCAAAAGTATATTTTATATTATGCTTATTA
>NW_004444114.1:5256229-5257402 GCF_000243295.1 Trichechus manatus latirostris
TGAAATAGTGTATCTTTGGCTATGTAAATTTTCACCAAAAAAAAAAAAAAGGTCAAGAAGGGAGAGTGTTGACATGTCGTGGGATTGTTAACCAACGTCATAAAACAATATGTGTACTGAATGTTTAATGAGAAACTATTTGTTCTGTAAACCATCTAAAGTACAATAAAAAAAAATTTTCTTAATTTAAAAAGCCTTAGTTTTATACACAGGGGACTAAAAATCATAGTATTGACATTCCTAGGAGGAGCCCTGGTGGCTGGCATTCAAAATGTGGGTGGTTTGAACTCACCAGCGACTCCACTGGAGAAAGATGTGGCAGTCTGCTTCTGTAAAGATTACAGCTTTAGAACCCTACAGGGCAGTTCTCCTCTGTCCTACAGGGTCACTATGACTTGAAATCTACTTGATGGCAACAGGTTTGGTTTTTTTCGTTTGTCATTGGTAAGTGAAGTTCACTGACTTGTCTTTACAAATTCCATCCTTCATTCTACAATATCAGATTTTAAACATCCATATTTGGCTACATGTTGTGATGGTAATTTAGTAAAATATTAATGTAAAATGTATAAACTTTTTAAGAATACAGCTTTAAATGTCATGTCATTTAGAAAAATCTAGAGAATGTTTTTCATTTCGTTAATGGTTGCAAAGCAAATAGAATCTGAGATGTAAGTACATTTCAATTTGCCATTAAAAAAACATTTTATTATTTTCACCATTTTTAACCAGTGAATACGAATGCATAAACAAAGCAACCCAATACTAAGGACATATAATCATACACGTAGTCTTATTTTAAAATATCATGAAATGTTGCTAACTATACGTCTTTGGACAAGTAATACTGCCTTTGTGTAACTCAATTTCCTCTTCTGAGGAGAATATAAGAATTTACTACATGTTTTGAAGATTAAATGAGAAAATATTTGTAAAAATGTTGAATAATGCAAGGAAACACTGAGTTTCTTAAGCAAACCCTAAAATAGAAAGAAAATTTATCAACACATAAAAATACCATGCAATACTGAAATACCATAACTGTCACTCATAAGGTATAACTGTTTCGTTCTTTAAGCTTCATCTTAATCTTGTGTCTCCAACGCCACTGTAGGATTTGTTTTTTTTTAAGTAGAGATACCATTTTTTAATTTCTTTTATATGTCCTACACT
>NW_004444114.1:5258499-5260411 GCF_000243295.1 Trichechus manatus latirostris
GTCCCCAGTCCCATACCCCTGCTACTCTGTTCCTCAAAGTGTTTGATTGTATTCAGGAACCTTCTTAGCTTTGGTTTAGTCCAGCTGTGCTGACTTCTCCTGTAGTGTGTGCTGTCCTTCCCTTCACCTAAGATAATTCTTATCTACGATCTAGTTAGTGAATAACCCTCACCCTCCCTCCCCACCCTTGTAACCATCAAAGAATGTTTTTTTCTCTATTTAAACCTTTTCTTGAGTTTTTATAATAGCAGTCTTATCCAATATTTGTCCTTCTGTAACTGACTAAATTCACTCAGAGTAATGACCTCCAGCTTCCTCCATGTTATAAGATGTTTCACGGCTTCATCGTTGTTCTTTATTGTTGTGCAGTACTCCATTGTGTGGATATACGATAATTTGTTTATCCATTCGTCCGTTGATGGGCACCTAGGTAGTTTCCATCTTTTTGCTATTGTAAACAGTACTGCAATGAACATGGGTGTGCATATATCTATTCCTGTGATGATTCTTATTTCTCTAGGATATATTCTAAGGAGCGGGATAGCTGGATCGTATGGTACTTTTATTTCTACCTTTTTAAGGAAGCGCCAAATCGATTTCCAAAGTGGTTGTACCATTTTACATTCCCACCAACACTGTATAAGTGTTCCAGTCTCTCATTAACCTCTCTAGCATTGATTATTTTGTATTTTTTGGATTAATGCTAGCCTTGTTGGGGTGAGATGATATCTCATTGTAGTTTTGATCTGCATTTCTCTAATGGCTAATGATCATGAGCATTTCTTATGTGTCTGTTAGCTGCCTGAATATCTTCTTTGGTGAAGTACCAGTTCATATCCTTTGCCCATTTTTTAATTGGGTTATTTGTCTTTTTGTTGTTGATGTTTTGCAGTATCTTATAGATTTCAGAGATTAGATGCCAACTGGATTTGTCATAGTCAAATTTTTTTTCCCAGTTTGTAGGTTGTCTTTTGACTCTTTCGGTGAAGTCTTCTGATGAGCATAACTGGTTGATTTTTAGGAGCTCCCAATTATCTAGTCTCTCTTCTGGCACTTGTACATTGTTACTTACAGTTCGTATTGTGTTTATGCCATGTATTAGGGCTCTTAGCAATGTTCCTATTTTTTCTTCCATGATCTTTATCGTTTTCGATTTTATATTTAAGTCTTTGATCCGTTTTGAGATAGTTTTTTGTGCATGGTGTGAGATATGGGTCTTGTTTCAGTTTTTTGCAGATGGATATCCAGTTATGCCAGTACCATTTCTTAAAGAGACTGTTTTTTCCCCAGTGAACTGACTTCGGGCCTTTGCCAAATACCAGCTGCTTATAGCTGGATGAATTTATGTCCGGATTCTCAATTCTGTTCCATTTGTCTATGTATCTGTTCTTGTAGCAGTACCAGGTGGTTTTGACTACCATGGCAGTATAATAGGTTGCAAAATCAGGTAGTGTGAGGCCTCCCACTTTGTTCTTCTTGAGTAATGCTTTACTTATCTGAGGCCTCTTCCCTTTTCATATGAAGTTGGTGATTTGTTTCTCCATCTCATTAAAAAATGCCTTTGGAATCTGGATCAGGATTGCATTGCTGTAGATCGCTTTGGGTACACCTGACATTTTCACAATGTTGAGTCTTCCTATCCATGAACAAGGTATGTTTTTCCACTTATGCAGGTCCCTTTTGGTTTCTTGCAGTACTGTCTTGTAGTTTTCATTGTATAGGTCATTTACATCTCTCGTTAGATTTATTCCTAAGTAGTTTATCTTCTTGGGGGCTATTGTAAATGGTATTGATTTGGTGATTTCCTCTTTGAGGTTCTCTTTGTTGGTGTAAAGGAATCCAACTGATTTTTGTATGTTTATCTTATATCCTGAAACTTTGCTGAAATCTTCCATTAGAGCCAGTAGTTTTC
>NW_004444114.1:5263678-5283307 GCF_000243295.1 Trichechus manatus latirostris
CCAGGTGGTTAGATCTGTTACTAGGTGTGTGGGCTCAGGAGCCCACCCACTCCTCCTGTAGGGATTCAGCTCAGGTATCCAGGTAGATAGCTACCAAGTGTGTGGTGTAGGCTCTCACTTACAGTCCTAGACAGGCATGGGTGATTGGTGTAGGCACAGGCATCTGGCTGCAGCAGGGTGACACACTCTGAGCAAGGCAGGAGGCTGACGGCTGCCCCCAATTGTCTAGGAAGAAGGTGTGTCCCTGTTCCCTAGAGCACATAGGTGGGTGGGTTTTGCAGCTGGACTATAAGCATCTAATGCTGTTGGCTGTAAGGACTGTGGGGCACCTCTTATTCTTGGGCCCCTATTGCAGGTGGTTAGGTGGCGTGGGTGGAGCCACCAGTCCTCAGTCCCCTATTGTGGGTAGGTGAAGACCCTGCTTTAATGGGCAGAGCAGTGTCAAATGTCAAGAATCTGCCACTTCACAGCTGAAAAACAGTTGAAGTTAGACTTCCGGTATATACCCTGTTGTATTGCAGTAATGAAGACCTACACTGTTGAGATGGGCCCACATACGTCTATGTAGGGGGAAAGGCATTCAAAGTCTGTGGATGCCTTATGCCTGTGTCTAGGCAAAGGAGCTGTGCCTACCCTGGGTTCCTGGCTTAGGGGAGCCGGCAGTTTAGTTTTTCTTGTTTGTTAATTTGTTCACTCTCCAAGGCAGGGAGAATGGCTCCGGGCGTGTGACAGATCCTACTTCCCGCCTAGGGGACTAAGCAATTGCTGAAGCCGTCGGGGACCCAGTGCAGAGCAGGAAGCAAGGAGGTAAATGGGAGAGAGGTTTTTCTCTAAGAGGGCTATTTTTGATCTGAGGGGTAAGCCATATGCAAGTACTTATCTTTCACTGATGAGGGCTGCTTCTCACTGGTTCTGGGTGGCCGTGTAGACTCTCTGGCATTGGGTCTCTCCCCGTGTGGAAAACATGCCTCCCAAGCACGGTCGCATGCCTGCCTTACCACTCACCCACGAGCTGCTCAGGCCTGAAGGGCTCAGGCTCTCCAAACCGTCTCTCCCTCCCCCTGCCACTCAGTCCAGTTCCTCAACTCTGCCTTTGATGTTCAGGGCTCCCAGATTGCCATATATAATCAAATCACTTATTTTTTCTGGTCTTTGTTGTAAGAGGGTCCACTGGAAGCATCTGACTACTCCACCAACTTGGCCCTGCCTCTGTGTACTAACTGTTTAATGAGAAACTATTTGTTCTGTAAAACTTCATCCAAATGAGAAACTATTTGTTCTGTAAAACTTCATCCAAAGGACTACTAAAAAAAAAATTCCTGTTCAAGTTCATATGGAAAATTTACCAAAATAGACAATATTCTGGGTGATAAGACTATGAAGAACCTAGAAATAAAAGAACCTAGAAATAAAAAATATCTTAAGTGGGAAAAAGGACATCTTATAAAAACATCTTTCTGTTTGTCATACTGTGCTGTCTTGTGTGTTGCTATGATGCTGTAAGCTATGCCACCAGTATTTCAAATACAAGCATGGTCACCCATGATAGACATGTTTCAGCATTGTTTTAAGACTAAGGCAGACTAGGAAGAAAGGCCTGGTGATCTAGTTCCAAAACTTAGCCAATGAAAATCTTATAGATCACAATAAAATACTGTCCAGTATATTGATGGAAGATGACATAGAGCCAGGGAATGTTTCTTTCTGTTGTACATATGGTTACCCTGAGTAGGAGTCAACTGGCGGCAACTAACAACAATATGAAAAACCGACAGGTAATATTATACCCATTGCCATCGACTTGGTTCCCACTCACAGAGTAGAACTGCTCCGTAGGATTTCCAAGGAGAGGTTGGTGCATTCGAACTGCCAACCTTTTGGTTAGCAGCCGAGCTCTGAACCACTGCACCACCAGAGCCACTTAATGGTAGACTGAATATTGCCCCGCTAAGATCAGGAACAAATCAAGAATGTCCTCTTTCACCATTTCTATTCAATATTGTCTTGGATGTTCTAGCCATTGTAATAAGTCAGAAAAAAGAACTATAACTAACCTAAAATTGAGAAGAAGAAATACAATTTTATTTACTGGTAAGTGACATGACCGTCTACATAGAAAAGCCAATGTCATCTACAAAAAACCCACTAGAACTAAAAGTGAGCTCTGCAAGATTGAAAAATACAAAAAATATTCAAAAATCAATTGTTTCCATACACTAACAAATAATCAGAAATCAAAATAAAAATATTTACACTGACTACAGCCCGTCCCAAATATGAAATGATCAGAGACAAATTTGACAAAATTTATATAAGACTTGTACAGTGAGAACTGCAAAACTGTGCTGAAAGAAAACAAATAAGAGCTAAATGGAGAGATATGTTGTATTCATAGATTAGAAGAGTCAATATTAAGATGTTAATTCTCCCCAAATTAATCTATACATTCAAACAATGCCAGTCATAATCCCAGGAAAATGTTTTGTAAAAATTACTTAACTGTTTCTAAAATTTATAGGGACATGCAAGAGACCAAGAATAGCCAAAATAACTTTTAAAAAAGAAGAACAAAATTGGAGTTTTTACTTCAAGACTTAGAATAAAAGTTACAGTAATTAAGACTGAGTGGTATTGGAATAAAAATAGATCAATGAAGCAAGAATCCAGAAATAGACCCAAACATATACAATCAGTTGTTTTTTTACAAAAGTTGCAAAAGCAAGTAAGTGAAAAAAGAAAATCTTTTCAACAAACAGTGCCGGATATCCACATGTAAAGAAAGAAACTTTGAATCATACCTGACACTATATGTAAAAATTAACACAAAATTAACTAAATGTAAAACCTAAATCTTTAAAATTTCTAGAGTTAAATATTTTTGATTTTGGTATAAGCACAGAATTCATAGATATGATATGAAAACACAATTCATTAATGAAAAAAGTGAATGAGCTTCATCAAAATTAAGAATTTCTACTTATCAAAAGACACTGTACAGAAAAGCTACAAACTGGGAGAAAATACCTACGAATCTGATAAAAGGCTTGTATTCAAAATATATAAAGAACTCTCAAAAGTCAATAATGAGAAAACAACCAACCAATTTAAGAACAGGTAAAAGAATCTAGGAAAAAAAAATACTTCACCAATGAAGAGATATGGATGATAAACATATGAAAAAATCATCAATATAATTAGTCATTAGAGAAATGCAAATTACCACCACAAATGAGACAGCCCTTGTTGTTGTTGTTGTTGTTAAGTGCCAACAAGTTGGTTCCAACTCATAGCGACCCTATGTACAACACAACGAAACACTGCCTGGTCCTGCGCCATGCCCACAATCGTCGTTATACTTGAGCCCATTGTTGCGGCCACTGTGTCAGTCCATCTCGTTGAGGGTCTTTCTCATTTTTCACTGACCCTCTACTTTACCAGGCATAATGTCCTTCTCCAGGGACTGATCCCTCCTGATAACATGTCCAAAGTATGTAAGACATAGTCTCACCATCCTTGCTTCCAAGGAGCACTTTGGCTGTACTTCTAAGACAGATTTGTTCGTTCTTTTGGTAGTCCATGGTGTATTCAATATTCTTTGCTAACACCACAATTCAAAGACATCAATTCTTCTTCGGTCTTCCTTATTCATTGTCCAGCTTTCGCATGCATATGATACGACTGAAAATACCATGGCTTCGGTCAGACGCACCTTAGCCTTCAAGGTAACATCTTCGCTTTACAACACTTCAAAGAGTTCTTCTGCAGCAGCAGATTTGCCCAATGCAGTGCATTATTTGATTTCTTGACTGCTGCTTCCATAGGTGTTGATTGTGAATCCAAGTAAAACAAAATCCTTGACAACTTCAGGACACTCCTATATACCTATTAATGAGTCTACAATTAAAAGATTCAACAGGGTACTGGTGAGAATGTGGAGAAACTGTAACTGTCACATACTGCCAGTGGAAAAGGAAAATGGTGCAGATACTTTGGAAAACAATTTGGCAGTTTCTTAAAATACTCCTACAATATGAATCAGCCATTGTACTCCTTAGTATTTACCCAAATTTTACAGAAGTATAGGTGCATACAAAGACTTAAATATAGATGTTCACTGCCACTTTATCTGTAATAGCCAAAAACTGGAAACTCAAATGTCCATCAGCATGTGAATGGATGAAGAAATCATAGTATATCCATATAATGGAATACTACCCAGCAGTAAAAAGTAATTATTAGTACACACTGAAACATGAATGAATTCCAAAATAATTATGCTGAGCACAATTTCATTTGTATAAGTTCCTAAAAAAATGCAAACTTCTATATTGACAACTGACTCAGTATTTGCGTCAGCATGGAACTGTGGCCAGGAAGTGTTAGAGGGAGGAATTACTTTTCTACTGTTCCCTTTTGCTGCAAATGGATTGCCCATACATTGCTCTCTTATATATACAAAAGTTAAAGTTCTCATATGTTTCAGGAAATATGAGACCTTTCCTTGGTACTGGCTTGACCTTAACATTGCTTTTATCACTTACTGTCAGTAATTTCATCCAGTGCTACAACACACTATACAATCCACTTAAAGATGTTACAGTAATACTCTATCTTGTAGCAAAATTAAAATACATGTTGCTCAAAATTGGATTACATCATTGTGAAGCAGTTAAGACCATTGTATTAAATAATCTCTAGGGAGTCTATCAGACCACTGTTCTTAAATCTGTGAAATAGACAGAAATCATATCTACCAATCTGACTTGCAGTTTTAAAGAAATGATGTATGAGTCATAGCTGACACACAATAAATGTAAATTCTGCTCACCTGTGATGCGTTAATAGTCTCCTATCCTTGGACATTCTGCAGAATATTGGTGTAATTTTGAAAGATTTCAGCCAGTTCTTGCTTTAAAGTCCATTTCCCTGTTTTTGATACATTTTGGTTTTGGGAAAGACCTTATATTTGGTTAGGTTGTAGCAGACCTTTCTAAGAATTCAGGCACTTCTTTATACTTAGAAAGATTTAGCTAAAGCATAATCTCTATTAAGGAGGATGAGGACCTCCTTTGACATCATTGCAATTAAATTCAATCTCTGTTTTCCAGAAATTCCTTTAGAGGAGCAGATGGAAGTAAAAGTTTGCATTCTTTAAACGATTTAGAGATTGTTATTACTTTTTAAAACAAAATTTTGAATTACTCTTGGGCCAAATTCGAGAGGCAAATCCTTCTCAGGTTAAAATTAAAGTGAAAAATGTTTGGCTCTCTCTGCCCATCTAAAGTGTTTTTAAGTCCTTTATAAGTTTTATTTGGAATTTTTTTCATTTTTAGCTGATAAAGAAGAGAGAAATATAGTATTCTGAGGAAGTACTCTCCAAAACTCAAGGTCCACATTCAATTATAGCTCAGGATACCTGGTGAGGAACCTTTACAAATACCAGTGAAAAATTAATCTTCTTCCATTCTCTTATTTGGGTTAGAAAAAAAAATGATTCCTGTTTATATAAATGTTTTCAAAGAGAAATTGTAATATACCTACGACACATTTGTGCTTTAAGTAAGGCTTGGAACATACTACAAACAAAAGGTTTTTTTGTGTACGTAGAAAAACATATAACATATCCTAGACTATAATGAAATCAGTGTCTCCTTAATTTGTTAGTATAATTGTATTTTCAAAATTTATCTTACTAAAATGGTGGCTCAGTGGAAAAGAGCTTGGCTGCTAACCAACAAGTTGACAGTTCGAATCCACCAGTCACTCCTTGGAAACCCTGTAAGGCTCTTCAACTCTGTCCTATAGGGTCACTATGAGTCGGAATCCACTCAATCGCAATGGGTCAGGTCAAGTCAAAGAAATTTGAGACTTTACACAGTGAAAATATTCAGAAAGCAATTAACTTTTCTCTCTGAGTAAGAGTCCTCAGATTTGGTTTATTACCTTTAAACATCTCTCATCAACTTTTACTCATGTCTTTTAGGAACATAAAAATGATGGTGACCTTAAAGCTGATGATCAAGGGTTAGTCTCCAAAATGTAATGTATTTTTTGTTTGTTTGGTGTGGTTTCTTTGTTTGTTTGTACCTTTTTCCTCTGACTCTCCACCTGATGCACTATAAATTACTCTAATCTTCCTTCTCATTGGATCATTCCAATAAGGGAAATGGATGTTAATGTTTGATCAATGACAAATATTTCAATCTTAGATAATTGTTTTTGAAAACAAATAAAAAAAAAAAAAAGCCTTGAAACTAAAGGAAATATGTTCAAAAGCAAAAGTTTCTTTGATGAGGAAGTTTTCCTGAGGGGCTAATTATCTTTAAAATGACCAAAGATTTGTGGTAATTGAAGTTTTTAATGTATATCAGGTAGTTTCTTCAACAATAATATAAATCAAGTGCTTGAAAACAATGAAAGCAACAACTGCTTTTCAAAACACTAGGCACTGTTTGGAAATGAAGCTATAAGATGAGCATATTTGCTCCCATGCAGAAATGTGTGGTAGTTACTCTTCAAACATTAAAATCCCTCCTCTTAATAACTCTTGTCCCTCAAACTACTTCTCTTCAGGCCCCCATCTGCCCTCACTTGTCTTACTTAAATAGCCTTCCATTTTGGCTCCACTGTTCCCGAGCAGGAGCCCTGGTGGTGCAATGGTTAAGAGTTTGGCTGGTAACCAAAACGTTAGCAGTTCGAATCCACCAGCCGCTCCTTGGAAACTCTATGGGGCAGTTCTACTCTGTCCTATATGAGTCAGAATCGACTCAATGACAATTTTTTTTTTTTTTGGTTCCTAAGCAAGACCAACTTCATTCACCTCCAACAGGATGATATTCAAAAGCAGGAATTTAGTAATTTTATTACCCATCCTAAAATATTTTAATGCCTCCCCTTCAGTAAGTGCATACCTGCTCATTTTCATGACTTAGCTCAGGCACATCATTTCTATAAAACCTTGCATAAAACTCATGAACAGTAAAACTTTAAAGAGACCAGACATAAATAAGGGCTCAGACTTAAAAAGTATTTTTTGTTTGTTTACATGCCTATCTCCTGTTATTATACTGCAAATTCCTCAATGACAAGAACTGTATCTTATTTAAACTTATGTGTTGGGTCCAAATAAAGGTTGTCAGAAAGTGAGTGATTATTACAAAAGCTAATAAACAGCAAAATGTTTAAGAATGGGGGCTTTGATAGGAACAGGATCCACAAGGGTTATTTAATCTTTCTAAGTCTTGATTTTTTTTATCTAAAAGAAATGCTAATAATAGCATCTATTCAGAGGAGTTATTGAAAGATTACATTAGAACAATAATGCAAAGCACTTAACATGGTAACTAACATATAATAAGCACTTAATAAATGTTAAATAATAATATTTCTATTTGTATCTCCAGGAGTTGATAAGTAAAGGTTTCTATGTAAGTGCATATTCTTCTTAGCTTGGATAACAGTTTACACAACCTGAGTGGATGATAATCTCTATTATTCACATTACTGGTGGTTTGAAAGAGCCCTGGTGGTGCAGTGGTTAAAGCACTCAGCTGCTAACCAAAAGGTCAGCGGTTTGAACTCACCAGCTGCTTTGCGCAGGAGAAAGTTGTGGCAGTCTGTTTGTATAAAGATTTACAGCCTTGGAAACTCTATGGGACAGGTCTACTCTGTCCTATAGGGTCACTATGAGTTGAAATCAACTCGATGGCAGTGGATTTGGCTTTTGTTTGTTTGTTTGTTTTTTATTGATAATTCAGCTTTTCTTTGTCCCAACTTTTAATATACTCACAGGTTAGTTTACTTTTCACATCATTAAAATATTTTAAATATGATCCTTCCACATCATATATTTTCAAGGCATGCTCCTTCCACATCATATATTTTCAAGGCATACCTATGCTTATAGTGATTCTAAAATATCACTTATTCAAGAGAAAATTTTTGGTTAATTTAAATCCTGGTTTCAATTTCTTCTACTCGCTCTTTGTAATAATTCACACTATTAGGTTGAATTTCCTTTCCTCCGTGCATTTCATTTTTTCCTCAGAATCTACATATACATTTGAATGTTTCTTTAAGTTTTAGCATCTTAATTCGGGAAAAAAGGAAAGCAAGAGAAGGGAAGCTTTTCTATTCTTGATTAAAATACCTCCCCCATACATAAACAGAAGTACCCCTACTTATGCTTCATCTTATCAAAATCAAACCTGTTGCTGTCAAGACAGCATTTGACAACATCTTCTAAATAAGCCATGCCCAACCACTATGAAAGTATAGGCAGTCCCCAGATTATGAACAAGTTCTGCTCCTAAGTCTGTCTTTAAGTTGAATTTGTACGTAAATCGGAATAGTTAGCTACAGTTCTAAAATCAGTTAGTCAAATGTTTGTCTTAGTACACAGTATATAGCGTACCTTTCTATGCAAAAAAAATTACAGAAACACTTCCAGATACACTAAAATATCTTTAACATAATAATAACAGGGAAAACAACAAAAAAATTGAATAGAATCAGAATTTTGAAAAACAGAAAGTACAGGAATAATTGTTAAAAAAGGAAAATAGGTTTAAACTCATGCAAAAATTCTGAAAGACAAAAGAAAATATAAATGATAAAAATAACATGAAAGAGTTTTGTGAGAATCTTAACGTCTTGCCTTTGCAGGATCATTCTTTTGTCTATGTTGTCTATTGCTCAACTGATGTAAATGAAAGGAATCTGCAATTTTTTCTACTTATTACCACATTCATAAACGAAGATTTTGCAAATGTGTTAGATGATTTTCCCTTGAGTGGAAATGGGTAGAAAACGTATTAACATCTCACAATCTATTATTTATTCTATTGGCACCTGATTTAATACCAAGACTAAACAGAAGTACATGTCAAACAGGGTTTTCAAACAGATAAGATTATGATACTTTAAGAACAGCAAACAAACATTTAATTGAATACTTTTAAAATAAAAAATCCAACTATATGCATTCAAACTCTTCCTCTGTGAAGGTTTTGATGGAACTACAAAGAAATTACAACATCGTCTGAATTCTTAACAGATTTTTTTCTAGCGGCTGATTTATAATTGAGTTATAACTCTATATATTATTTTAAAAGTGGTCTTCATAATACCAATAGGCAAACAAATTAAGCAATCTGTTCAAATGATATCTTAAACCATGCTGTTGGTCTTTTGGTCTTTTGTTATCTTGGCATATACATAATCCCATTTCAACATGGTTTCTAATCAATTCAGATATTCGTATCATCTGACTAAATCTTCTTGAGTTTACATATGTTATCTCTACCTGAAATTCCCTTTACCTCCCTTTCCAATCATTTTTTGCCACCATTCCCACTTATCATTCAGAATTCTGGCCAGGAGTCTTTACTTTATGAAACAGTGGCTTTATTTCCCAGGAGAATCAGACATTCTTCTGTGTGATTGCAAAATTTCATACATCCTCCTTACTAGATTGTAAACTCCTTGAGATGATGAACTTTTCTTTTTCATTTTTGATTCCCTGGAGATGAACACAAGCTATCGAATTCTGGTGGAACTGAATGTAATACCTTGAATTTAGGCAGTATCTGCTTTTGAGAAGTTCTAAATTCTTAAATTCACATTCAGTATTCGTAGGCATTATACTGTTTTTAACTCAGAAGAAAAGAGTTAAACACATTGTTCTAATTCATTTAGACTGCATGAAAATGAGCAGAGGGAAAAGTTAATGTACCTACTTAAAACTCTTCTGGTAAAGAAGATGAAACTTTATGCATAACATTAAACAGAATGGTGTCTCTTAACTGAAGTGAGATGGTCTGAAGCCTTTAGTTGAATTAGAGTTTGAATAAGGTACAAAATTCTGTGAGAATACTCTGTTGGAGAGTTGCTACCAACAAAAAAGATGAGAAGAAAGGAGTTTCAACCACAGCTCTGCTATTTCCACTATCTTTCTCATTCATTTGGTTCTTGGTATTATAGCCTTGAGTCTTAATTCGATCATGACAAATTATAATTTCAATAGTAAGAGAGGAAGGAATGCTAGAGATGAGAAAAAGATCAAATGCTTCACAATTTTGGAAAGGATATTTTATGAATGTTCGAGAATGGTGTGGAGGTAAGTACTTGAAAGTGTTTGTTTACCATATGAACGGGGGAAAAAAGTCATCCATTTCCATGGAAGAGAAGTAAGAGGAAAGTAATAATTAGGGCAAGAAAAAGAAATGTGAAAGAGAGAAAGGATAAAAAAAAGAAAGAAAGAAAGAAACAAGGAGAGGTGGGAAGATGAGGCCTGGGACCAGCAGAATCTTTAGACATCAAAAATCTGATCTATATTATGACTTACTACACAGAAGAAACAGACAATAGGAAGTTAAACCCCTCAACAGTAGCAACAGGTTTAAATCCCAGTACTTCTAACTTTTTAGTATAATGTTCTTTACACAAAAGGAAATTGTGAGAGAAGAGGCATAAAAAGAGAAAAGATCAGTATAGAAGTCGGTAACAAGCCTTCTGCTTGTTTTTGTAAATCACTGTTGATATTTCAGTGACCTGGATTTGATACCTCAGTTTAAGCACAGAGATTTGTCTCAGTACCCTGATTTCCATGAAGATTTAAGAGTTGAGAATCACTATTTTCAAACTCAGCAGAGACTTAGTCATTTTTTCCCAAAGATATTAGAATCATGGCCATTTGGGGGCTAGGAAAACTTTTCTTTCACATTATCTTGGGAAAAAAATAGAACCTAAATTACAGAGTGGTTAAGAGATTGGCTGCTAACCAAAAGGTCTGCAGTTCGAATCCACCAGACGCTCCTTCGAAACCCTACTGGGCAGTTCTACCCTGTCCTATAGTGTTGCTATGAGTCAGAATCGACTGGATGACAATGGGTGTGTGTGTGTAATTAAGTTTAGGAATCCCTGGGTGATGTAAACAGTTAACGCGCTCAGCTGGTAACCAAAAGGTTCGGAAGGTTGGTGGTGCTTTGAGTCCACTCAGAGGCACCTCAGAAGAAAGGCAATCTACATTGGAAAAATCAGCTATTGAGAACCCTACGGAGCACAGTTCTACTGTCACACACATGGGGTCATTATGAGTTGGAATCCACTGTTGGTTTTTTGTTTTTTGGTTTTGCAGTGGTTCAAAGAATTTAGACAAAACTTTGTGATGGTAGAATTCACATTGTGTACTTAAACTCAACGGGACAGTGTCTATGTGTGTGCTTAAGTATACACTAATATTCCCAGTAAGGGTTCCTACAAGAAGGCTGGGTTGACAACTAATGGCACATAAGAGATACTACACACATGATTTTATACGTGAAGATGTGGCGAAATCTCTTAAGTAGATTAGGGCAAGACCTTTCTTTGAGAGAATAATCTACAACTTTTATTTTGACAATAGTTTCTGATTTTGGATTATGAGACAGAATAAGAAAACTGAAACACTTAACAGTTTTAAATAAGAATATTGCACGAAATATTTACTATATTTTAGAACTTATTTAACCTGCAGTATAAATGTAATCAAGAACCATGTAAAAATTTCCTTTAACAATTGATAGAGATAATATGCATTATAAAGCATTTTTTCAAAATTATTATGTGGTTTATTATATAATACTCTAAATTTACTTCTTTCTCTTATATAAACAGGCATTGCATATAAACTGAAATTAAAATCTGTCCAAACTTGAATAAGAGGAAATTGTGTCTCTCATTATAAGGTGTATCTATTTCTTCTGGTTGTTGGACCCTCTAGAAAGCAGAGCTTTGTCAGACATCACAATATATGAGGGTAAGTCAAAAGGTATTGCTAGAAAAGCACAGAAATCTTCACTAAACACAAATATCAAAATGTGAAGCTACTGCTTCTTGACATATCCTCCCCATCTAGGTCTATACACTTCTGAAAGCAGTATTTCTACCCCTCTGACCCTTCCCTGATGAATTCTGAACTCTTGGATTTACACCATGTCAAAATGGCAGTTTGGGCATCCTCAAGGGACTCAAATCGTCGTCCTTTTAAATGTTCCTTGAGTTTTGGGAACAAAAAGAGGCCTGAAGGGGCAAAATCAGGGTTGCAGGGTGGATGGGGTAAGGTTTCCCATTGAAATTGTCATAGGACAGCCCTTGCCACCCTTGAAGAATGAGCAGGTGCATTGTCGTGATGGAAAAAAATTCCTTGGTGCAACTTTCCTGGCCTTTTTCTCACCAATGTGGTTTTCAATTTTCTTAAAACTTCTTCATAATAAGCCCCTGTGATCGTCCTCTGTCCTTTGAAAAAATCTATCAAGATTACTTACTCTTGGAATCTCAAAAAACTGTCGCCGTAACCTTCTGAGCAGTCTTCCCTCTCTTGGCTCATCTTTGACATCTCCCCAAGCTTCCTTAAAATGCTTGATCCATCTAAAAACTGTTGTTTTATATGGGGAAGCATTACCATAAAATTGCTGCAAAGCTTCAATGATTTGGGAAGATGTCCCCTTGAGTTTTGTTAAAAATTTTATATTAGCCCTGACCTCAAAATCATTTTTTTCCATGACACAAAATGTATCCTTTTTTTAAAAGGCACCCCGATGAGACTAAGACAGGTGTATTATGGAGAGAACTTGTCTGCAGCCATGCACTGAACACAGAGACATGTTTAAACACATTTTGTTTGGGATAAACCTGTGCATATATAAACTGGAACCCTAGTGGCAATATTTTTCAACTTATCCTCATACATGCATCTTCAAGACAGGTCTCACAAGTTTTACTGTTTGTTTTTAAGACCCCATGAGGTGGATTTAAGGAGGGCACAATGGGAAGGTGTTCTTTTTTTTTTTTTTAAGTAAGAAAATTTAAAGATATAACTCACATCTTAAAAGGATAACTTTTTTATAAGTATATTTTGGTCAGTGAAGATCATAAATATAAGCTAGAGGGAATCATCTCTACAAATGGCAAGCCATCTTCCTTTTTCTTAGCCAGTTCTGTTTATTGAGTTGTCAGAAAGTAAGAATGACCACAAAAAAAAGTTGGCGTTGAATGGTGTCCTTCAGCACAAATTGAGAAACTTTTATTTTTAAGTCAAAAATGTATTTTTGTTTCTAGCAGAGGGTTGTTGAGAAGAAAATCAACAGCAACAAAAGACATTATCTAATTTACCACATTTTTAAAAATGGCACCAAGTGACAACTATGTTGACTGTATTCCTCTACCTTTCCCCAGTAGCAGACTGTGTAACAAGAATGGTCAACAGCCCTTCTTGAGTATAATAAAGTTAATGGTTAAGCTTGCTCCTTGCCAGACTGTGACAGGTAGGCAATTGCAGTCTGTGACATCAGCTCTAAGGACACTTCTATTTTAGTGATGTGAGTATTGCGAGTTGTAATTGTATACTGCTATCTATTGACCTTTTTAGAGGGGAAGAAAAATCTCCTTCCTTTGTGCTTAAAAATCCCTAGTCAGGAGCCATAAAGAAAGTATGGGTTAGTAAATTAAAGTAATATGTTTTGGGGCAATGCTTATTTCTGCCTGAGTACACAATAATTATAAATATTTTGTAATGCCTAAAATGTACAGCATTCCATGTATACAGAGACTGCCACAATACACACACACACACACACACACACACACACACACACACAAATCAACTATAAAAGACACAACATAAAACCTCAAGAGCAAATGGTGAAACCAGAGCAACTGGAGCAACTTTAAAAAGCCCAGATAACTGGATAAAGCATTTCTAAATGGAAGAAGAACTTACTTGGGAATGTATCTATCCATTTCCTGCCAACTCAGCATGAAAATGTAGAGTGTAGTCCCCTTGGAAAAAAATCACTAAACTCCTCTAATGAATTGATGAGGATAAAGTGATTCTTTGTTACCAATCTACACTTGTGGCCATAGGTCAAAATAAATAACAATCTAAAAACAATCATTTCAAACCTTCTTTGGGATACAACAAGATACCATGCGTAAAGTAATTAAAGAAGAGCCTAGCACTTAGTTGAGGCTTGATATAATCAGATTTAAAAGTTGTATGTATATCAATACGAAAAACAACAACTTTAAAACAACCCTACAGGAAATGTGTGTCAAAGATCAAGGAGGAAATGAAAGTGTAAATTTAATTTCACTTTTTTTTTTTTTTTTTTTTTGAGAAACGAAAATGTTGCCATGAAAACCCACATAGAATTTAGTTTTGTAGGAAGTAGCTGTATGATCATATACCTGAAGGAAAGTTGACTTCTTATGACAAAAGACACCTGCAGAGTATAGGTTAAAACCCTTTGAAAAAAGTGAAATAGCTCAACAAATATTTAACATACCATTTCAACAGATATTTAACTTACCATTTCTTAACATATGAATTCTGTAAGAAGTTCCACATGTTCTAACTCTAGCAACTTCCATTAATAATCTGTAATGTTACATGTTTTTATGGATAAACTTATGTTTGTAAGCATCAGGGTAGACTACTTATACCATTGTATTCATAACACTAAACATGTATTTTTAGGTTAAGTATTTAGCAAAGATATTTTTAAATGACAATCATTTTTCACAAACTTGAAAAGTGATAAGATTGTTTGAAAACTCAGTATAGAATAAGATATGTAAAGAATATCCAATAAAATATTATTTTTATAAGACACAAAGAATATTTAGTAAAACATTATTTTCGTTAGCAAAAAACTAGAAACAATCAAAAGGTTCACCCACAAGACAATAAGTAAAATCACTGCGATTTTTTTTAGAGGGAAACACTCTACTGCAATGAAAGTACATAAAATAAACCTACGTATGTAACTATGGAGAACATCAGAAAATGTGAACTGAAGAAAGGAAGTTATATAAACTTACTACAGTATATGCTTTCTATATGAAATTTAATTAATGCAAAATAATAGGCAGATATTTATGGATAGATATACATGTGATAAAATAGACACATGAGGAAGGGCGGAGGAAAATAGGTCAGGAAAAATGTGTATATACATATGTATATGTAAAAAGACGGGGGGAGACAGAGAGTGAGCCCTGGTGGTGCAGTGGTTAAGCTCTCCCTGCAAACTGGAAGGTTGGTGATTTGAACCCACCAGCCACTTTGGAGAAAAAGATGTGGTAGTCTGCTTCCATAAAGATTACAGCCTTGGAAACTCTATGAGGCAGTTCTTCTCTGTCCTAGAAAGTCGATATGAGTCAGAATCGACTTGACGGCGTATATATATATATACACACACATATATACACATACGTATACACTACATACACACGCACATCAGGCTTCAATTATATATTTATGGGATAATCTTTTTTTAAGAAATCTAATGTATCAAAATGTTAACAACTGAAAAAGCTGACTGAATAGTGTCCATTTATTTCTAGATTATTCTCTATTCTTTTATTCTATCATATGTTTTTTGAAGGAGAAAAACAAGTAAATGACCAATTTCACCAATTCGAGAAACACGTTCAGAAAGTATTTTCAAATTCAAAGAGTTCAGAATTTCAAAATGAGCCTTATTTAATCTAGGAATTCCATAGTTTAAGTCTGAACAAAGCAGAAGACAGGAAACATAGCAGGATTAAGTGTAAAAATTGCTTGGTAACTAAAATTGAAGACTTAGCAATAACCATAAATAACAGTTGAAGGGGTTTATATCACTGAAGTTAGTTCCTTACCATTACAGATGGGTAAGTAGTCACTGGTTCTCAAACTTGACCACACATCAAGCATGTTGAGAACTTTTATACAAATATCCAGGTCTGTTACCATGAAATTCAGAAGAAAACAATGAGATTCTCAACAGCCTTTTTTTGAGCATGGTGGGGATCACTGATGTCCCTCTTGTGAATAAAACTAATGAATGTTGCTGTTGTTGTTAGGTGCCTCTGAGTCAGTTCCAACGCCTTTGAGTCAGTTCCAACTCATAGCAACCCTATGTACAACAGCACAAAACACTACCTGCTCCTGTATCGTCCTTACAATCATTGATGTGTTTGGGTCCATCACTGCAGCCACGGTGTCAATCCATCCTGTTTAGGGTCTTCCTCTTTTTTGTTGACCCTCTACTTTACCAAGCATCATATCCTTCTCTAGGGATTTGTCCCTCCTAATAACATGTCCAAAGTACGTAAGACAAAGTCTCACCATCTTCCCTTCTAAGGAAAATTCTGGCTGTAATTCTTCCAAGAGAGATTTGTTCGTTCTTCTGGCAGTCCATGGTATATTCAATATTCTTTGCCAGCACTGTAATTCAAATGCATCAGTTCTTCTTAGGTCTTCCTTATTCATTGTCCAGCTTTCGCATACATATGAGGCAATGGAAAATACCATGGTTTGGGTCAGGCATACTTAGTCACCAAAGTGTTGCTATTCATAAGGTTTTCACTGGCCAATTGTTTTTCAGAAGTAGATCACTAGGTCCTTCTTCCTAGTCTGTCTTAGTCTGGAAGCTCCACAAAACCTGTTCACCATGGGGGACCCTGCTGCTATTTGAAATACTGGTGGCATAACTTCCATCATCACTGCAACACACAAGCCAGTACAGTACAACAAACTGACAGACAAGTGGTAGAAACTAATGAACACTTAACTATTATTTATATTCACATTGATACTTCCTTCCTACGGGATAACATCTGCTCCATACACTCCATTACTATGATCCCATTATATTTGCCTTTTCCAGCTCTACAACAATATGTCACATCACATATATGCTGAGTGACCTTTCTGGCTTAGGCTAAACTTTTTTGTTCAAACTATTACAACCTGCTCAGCACTCCACAGGTCCTAAAGCAAATACACATTCCAATTACAACACAACAAAATTTGGGATAGGACAGTTGTATGCATGCATGTTTGGGAAAATTAAACTCAAAGTTCAAAGAAAAAAGAATAGAAGGAATAAAAGACAAAATATTAATTGATAAGGTTAACCAACCAAAACCTAGGACTCTGGAAAGCAGAATAATGAAACTTTTATGTTTCTTTTCTCATGCTGTAGTGCTCTTCACTTTGAGGTTGTCCAATTAAGGATTAAAGGTAGATTGTAAGCAAAGTGTATTATGGATAGTAGTTTAAACATTACCATTTAGCACTATATTAATTAAGTTATGCCAGTATAAATAATTACATTTAAGGGTGTTTATATCTAAACAGATATTGCTCTTGGACTTTGATGTAGGTATTTATATATTATTTATAACAATTATAAACATTTCTATTTTTATGTTTGTGCCACAATGAACTTCATATTTCTTACAGTCTATGAATTTTAAGTTATATGATTGAATTCCTTTTTTTATAAAGACTAGAAAATGGTATATTGTATTAAATTGTATAAATGTACAAATGTGATGATTTAAAAAAAACTTGAAATCATTATCAAAGGTAAGTTTTCTCTAGGCATCTGCTTTAAAATTAATGATCCTAAAAAATAAAATGTGAACCTTCAATTCCAAAACAAAACCTGATATGCTAAGAATTAAAACAAATCTACACTCGTGGGTTATTACAGGTTTTTTTCAATCTGCCCCATGTGTACAAAGATGAGAGAAGTCTCTTAATGCATCAAGGGAACTTCATTCATACTTCTGGCATAGGACTTACCATACTGACTTTTTTCCTTGATTTTTATATGTCTATCTTCTCTAATAGATTTTAAACTCTGTTATCTCTAAATTTCCCACATAACTGGACAGAACTCTTGACACACACAAACTTATTAATAAATGTTTGGTGAATGAATAAATCAACATATGAAATAATATATTTACTTGCCACTATCCAGGTCCCCCAACAACGACAAAAAAAAAAACTCGTTGCCATCAAGTTGACTCCAACTCATAGCAACCCTGGGGAACAGAATAGAACAGCTCCATAGGGTTTCTAAGGCTGTAAATCTTCACAGAAGCAGATTGCCACATCTTTCTCCCTTGGAGCGACTGGTAGGTTCGAGCCACTGATCTTTCAGTTAGCAGCTTATGCTCCAGGCCCCAGAGAGGTAAGAGTTGAGATTATTGATGTATGAAACCTAGAAATCATCCCATTCAAGAAATTTCTGATTTTTTTGATGTGTCTGCCATGAAAAATATTATAAAGAGACTCAATATCTAAGTAAGACAAATACAAATACGAAAAACACAGTCCCTGACACACTAGGCCTCTCCTTCTTGCAAGGCAATTCCTAAAGGGACTTCAATAAAATACTGTCACGCTACAGAGCACAGTTTTACAATTACTATTAAAGACTAACCCCTAAATTTCACAGATAATGTTTCTGAGGTCTGAAATAGTTAGAAAAATTGATCAAGGTTACAGATTTAATCCAATAGCTAATCCAAGCCCAGAACTCAGGCCACCTGATCCAGTCTCATTCTGTTGTCACTGTGCACAATATAGAGACTAATAGTTTTGCAAAATTTTGCTTCCCTAAGTTCTTTTTTGGGAAGAAAATGAAAAAAGAAAAAGAATTAAAAGTATAAAACACTTCACTCCCAAGCTAAAAAGAAAAGACATGACCTTTTTCAGCTCGGAAAACTTTAAAGCATAGTTTAAAGTCAGCAATTGTGTTGAAACAAAAGTACTTCAGGCTATTCTAACTGCAAATTCATGACTGATTTCATCACTTCTGTTTATGTCACAACATACTAAAAATAGCCCTATATATTCTAGGACCTAAGATTGTTTGCAAAAATGTTATTACAAAGGCAAAAATTATTGTTACTCATTTCAAAGCAATGAAAATTTGCAATGCAGAAGTGGCTTTAAGGGGGAGGTGGCAACAGTTCAACACAAACTCCTGATACAGGCTGATACAGGCTTATCACAAATAATTCTGAACTTGTTTTCTTTTATGCTTTCTGCCTGTAATGCTTTTGTATCTTCTCTCCTATAGGGAAATGTCAAATTTCTTGAAAAACTTAGCTGACAATTCCTATCAACCTTGAAGTCATAAGCTATTCATATAAGTTCCTAACCCATAGCTAAACCAAACCCATTGCTGTCAAGTCAATTCTGAACTATAGAGACCCTATAGGACAGAGTAGAACTGTCCCATAGGGTTTCCAAGGAGTGGCTGGTGAATTCAAACTGCTGGCCTTTTGGTTAGCAGTCGAGCTCTTAACCACTGAGCCACCAGGGCTCCTAACCCATAAATAATTGTAGAATAAATTTTTAAATGAATGCTGAATTATAATTTTCCCTACAATGAGACATTCCTTGTTCAATTCAGTCAAATAGTCTGGCTTGTGTATGTAAATGAAGCCTGCATTTTCTTGTTGCATATGAAAGTAATATATTTTTTCATTTCATAAATTTATTCATTAATTCTGCAAATCAATGTGTATTTATTATGCAAATAAATGAGCTAAATGACTTATATGTAAGCCCTGCCTTCAAATTCCTTACCATCTTGTAAATAAACATAAAGAAGTGTAATACAATGGAAAATATAAAAGAAGCATAGCAAATATGTCATAGAAAATTCTTTGATGAGGAGAAGACAGTTATTTTCCATAAGGATAAAGGAAAGGCTCATGGAATTCAAGCCATTTGAACTTGACCTTAACAAGCATTCAGAAAGTTAGGTGATGGAAGAAAGTAGACAAGATAAAATAATAAGC
>NW_004444114.1:5285214-5311084 GCF_000243295.1 Trichechus manatus latirostris
ATCTTAAGTGAGAATAGCAGCACAATTGGAAGAGCATAGTCAATGTCACTGAACCGTGCATGTAGAAATTTTTGAAATGGAGTATCTTTGGCTATGTGCATTTTCACCAAAAAAAAAGGTTGAGAAGTTAGAGGGTTGACATGTTGTGGGGTTGTTAACCAATGTCATAAAACAATATGTGTACTAGTGTTTCATGAGAAACAATTTGTTCTGTAAGCCTTCACCTAAAGTACAATTAAAAAAAAAAAGTAAAATAAATAAATAAATGAAGTAACCAAGCTGGGGGGAGGAAAAAAAAAAAGAATAATGTGATCAAAAGCCAGAAGGTAAGAAAACATGAAAGATATACAGACTATAATATGTGTTCTTGTTGTGGATCCCTGGTGTCGCAATGCCTAAGAGCTGGGCTGCTAACTGAAAGTTTGGCTGATCGAACTCACCAGTCACACTGCAGGAGAAACCTGTGGCAGTCTACTTCCATAAAGACTGTAGCCTTTGAAACCCTATGGGGCCGATCTATTCTGTCCTATAAACACTCTCTGAGGCAGAATCCACAGGATGGCAACAGGTTTTTTTTTTTGTTTGGTTGGTTGTTGTCGTTAGGTGCTGTCAAAGCAATTCCTACTCATGGCAACCCCATGTGTGCACAGTAGAACTGCTCCATGGGGTTTTCAAGGCTGTGACATTTTGGAAGCAGATTTCCAGGATTGTCTTCTAAGTCCCCTCAGGGTGGGTTTGAACTGCCAACCATTTGGTTAGTAGTTGAGTATTTAACCATTTGTACCACACAGGGACTCCAATCATAATAATAAACTCATTCAAGTTGTAGGGAACGTGGAAAATAAGCATAAAAAAACAGGTTGAAGCCAGGTATTAAATTAATATATTATACTAGGTATAAAGCAGAGGAGAATCATTGAAGGATTTTAGGCACAAGACTTGCATATCATATGTGTGAGTTAAGAAGAACACGTGTGTATCTAACTTACAGGAAGGAGCTGGAAAAGTAGGACAACTAAGTAGGAGGTTATCATAACCAGTCAGGACAGAGGTAATGAGAAATGGAACTTGTATTTCCTACTAATGTGCAGTAGTTTATATATTGCTTTAGTGTACGTAGTGCTTGTTATTGCATGAAGAAAACGTCCCAGAAGTAACACACAGATAATATCCTAAACTTAAGAGCCACACCTCATACATACCACAGCTTTGTCATTAGTGTGGACTGAGAGCGATATTTCGACTTTTTCCTGTATAAAGGTAGTCCCTGACTTACAACAGGGTTCCGCTCTGACCACTCTGTCTTAAGTCAATTCTGATGTAAGTTGAATACCTCATTTTTTTTTTTTTTTTAGTTTTCATTATTGCCTTTTATTATCAGTATCTTTATAAGCCCAATCTTTATTTGATTTTGGAGACTGGAAATATTACATATAAAGTTACAGATATGAGGACATCAGCAGATTTCATGCTGCAACATTGTATGTAGTACATATTACTAATTATAGTAGTACCAAAAAAATGGACAGTCGTAAATGCAGTTCGTCAAAACTGGAATACGTCATAAGTCAGGGACTAACTGTACTACGTAATGTATTCAGTGGACACCAATACCGCGGTTTGAATTTAGTGGAAAGAAAGATCTCCTACTCATTAAACTCTACTTCTTTTTCAGTTACCATGTCTTAGTTTTAAAATAGAGTTTAAAGTGATATATAAAATGAGTCAAGATTATTTTGAGTGCAGAATTGTATGTTAATGCTCAAATTCTCATAGGAGTGTATTGTCCCATTCCTACAGAGCCACAAAATCCTGAAGTCATTATGGAAGAAAATGTGGTTCCCAATACACACTGTATAATATAATATAAGCCTCTCAAGTGAGTTTATTTTAAATTATTTATAATTTTTCCCTACTCATTTCCAAAAATGTCAGAGGGATGATTTTTCCCCTGTGGGACAGCTGCCAAATAACTTCATTTTATTGCTTCCATTGAGAAACACCTTTAGCCCTTTAGAGGGAGAAAAAACTTTTCACTGCCCTATAATTTTGGAACTTTGACTGAAAGAAGAAAATTCAAAACTTTAAAGGTGCCATCCAACAACTACTGCGACACATTTCCATGTAAATGACATAAGCTACCTATACAAAGAACATAATCTTTACAAAACCGATCAGTAAGTTTTGTGTGTGTGTGTGTGTGTGTGTGTTTTTAATGCACGTGGTGGCTGTGAATTGTCTCTTGTTCAAAAAAGAAAAAAATCTCTTTAATAAATATGATCACAGGCTGCATATAATTTACTACTGTGCTCTGGTATGGAACAGTGACCTAAAGTCCTCCAATTAAAATAAAACTTACCTAAGGTTTACACTGAATTAGTTACATCTGGACACATTTAGAGGCTCCCACCAACCTCAGTTCCTACCTCATCACTGCTTGCTTTCAGAGCCCCAGTCACAATGGCCTCCTCCATTTCCTCAAGCCCTTGCTCCTCCTCACTTCTGCTTCTAGTTCCTCTCCCTGGAGCACTTTTCCTCCACTTTTACAGTGTTACCATCTACTCGTTCTTCAGACATCTGACCCGATACCACTTCCGCAAGGACACCTCCCCAGGCCCAGCACTATGTCTAATTCCAGGATTGTCTGTTCTCTCTTCTACTAACATGCTGTACATTTTCTTCCTACATTCTTCCCACTTGCAACTCAATATTTAATTTTGTGGTGGCTTGCTGGAGGAATATAAAAGTTATTAGAAAAAATGTTTTTCAATAAATATAAGAATACTAGAACATAAATTCTACAAGGGCAGGGATACAACTCTATTGTGCACTTAGCACTAGTACAGTATTTTGCCCACAAATCACAATGAATTGTTGAATAAATGAATGAATTAAAATATTACTCCATATGAAAAAGAAAAAGCAGGGTTTTTCACATAAATTCCTATGCACTTCAAAGAGATGAGATCTGTTAGCATTTTTCTAGTTGTTCAACTGTGTATAATTAAGAAATAAATGCTCTTAAAGACTATTTTAATTAATATATATTTAAAGTAGTATCATATAAAAAGTATCACTGACTTTCGTTCCTTAATTATGAACTTGTAAAACCCTGATGGCCAGAAGTGCAGCAGAATGTCATCCAATTAAGAAAAAATATTAAGTGACATTTTAAAATCAGCAATTTAGAAAGAAGTTATTTTTAATACTGTAGTCTTACACATATTTTGTAATTTTTTGTGTGAAAATGTGTGAAATAAAATGTGTGAAATAATTGTAAAGTGATGCAGAGGCCTTGTAGAGGTACAGATTTGCTGTGAATGTTTCCCGTTCCATATAAAAGAACAGAATTTGTATGCACATAATATTCCCATGAACATCTTTCAGAGATTACTAAACTGAATAAAATTTTAGCTATGCTTCACTCTCTCAATCAAACTCTAGTTACGTGGAGAATCAGTAGTAAAGTTCTTAAAGTTTGAACATTTTTATATGAAGACACCTGTAAGGCACTGACCAAATCTATCGTTTGTTTCAGTTCTACTTTCTCATACCTAGGTGCTCTTCCTTGTCTTCTTTGGTGATACAGAATTAGGAAGCCAGGTGACCACAAGATGGAGAAAAGATACAAATGTAATTATTCTGTCATTGCACAGATATGTACAAAAACATTTTTATGACTAGTCTTTAAATATCACCAGACCAAAAATATGTAATTTTTTATCATCCATGTTTCCCCATAAAAATTCACACCATTTGTATGCTTGTGTATCATTGTGACACAGTATTGTTTCTCTTAAGCACTAGCAGGCATTTCTGAGAAATCTAAGTTTTGGCGATGGCCTAAGTGTTCATGCTGTGGTTTAGTGCATAGATACTTGCTATTATATTCAGTTTTGTAATATTGTCTTTGGGCCATAATCATTATTTCTATTTCATTAAACAAGGAACATCAGTGGTCTTAATTTTTTTAAGGGCAGTATAATTTGGCTTCCCTAAACTATGCACTATATAAAAAAGATCCTAAAGATAGCTTAAATAATTTCTATCGTAAAAGAAGATTAACAAAAACTTGAGAAGAAAATTAAAAGATCAATTGCAAAATAACATTTGTGGATGCTAAATCATTCACAAACACTAAGTAGCTAACTCCAATAGTACACACACATTGAAACACATGCTTGTTTGTTTATATCCTCTGATACAGCAGATAGTACCTGACAGATTTTAACAACTAAGTGAAAGAAATAAAAAGACCATTTCTTTCCTAATAATATAATATCTATGATAGTAACGTATTGAAGGTGTTTTTAAAATATTCATTAATAATTAATTTTAGGTGATAAATGTATGTTATTTTAATATTTAAAATACCGTGCGTGTGTGTGTGTGTGTGTGTGTGTGTGTGTGTGTGTGTGTGTGTGTGTGTGTAGGTACATATATGTATGTAGTATCTATGAAAATGTGCCTTTCAAATTTCCTGCTATAGGAACCCTAACTGACTAACAGCCCCAGCTGCTTTGTTCTAGAACCCACAACCACATTCTTGCTGAGACCATGTTACCCATGGGTTACTCTCAGCCAGAGACTGAGCACAAAAGAGAACTAAAGCAAACCCAACCTGCAAGATGCAAGACTTCTCTGATGGTCAACACTGGAGAAAGGACTCCTTATTGGCCTGGCCACATTTTCAAAAACTACACTGCATCTAAGATTCTGGCAATCCAGTACTCCATCCTTTCAGTGATCAGACCTACGCTGTGGTCTGACGGCTCTCCTTGCCTCCTTTAGGTCCCTTTCCTTCTTCTCTCATAGGCATTTCCCCAATTAATCTTTTGCATGCCTAATCCCAATGTAGCATTTGCTTCTCAGAGGACATGATTTAATACATAATATGCACATGCATGCACACATATAACTACATATTCCTAAGTGTGAATGTATGTGTATATATACATACATATATATGTGTGTAGACAGATAAATAGATGAATGGATATGTACACATCGCCTGGCAATTTACTCATGAATCGGCAGACGACAACTACAACATTCACAAAGATGATATAATTTTAATTACTTCTATATATGTACATTTTTCTCACAAATTCTTTGTTATGTGGATAATTCTCATCTCTGTGCTTAAAGTCACGTGGGACACTTCACAACAACTTAAATTAACAAGCTGAAGAGACAGAAGTTAATTTATCTTTGCTAAATTTGCTAACCAAATCACAACATAAAGGCAATGCTGATACTCTCTAGTAATAGAATTTCCAGATGTGCTATAAGGGACAATATATGACATAAACATTACTATTACTGTTAAAACTTTCACTTTTAAGGCATCTAAGATTGCTCTGAGGATATAAAGGTGGCTTTCCACTATTACTTATTCTGTGACAGCTGACTGTACTTGTCTTTTTTAGTGCTGTTTTCTTAAGGCTCATGAAAATTCTGAAAGAAAGAGAGAGCAAGCAAGAAAGAGACTGAAGGGGCAGGGAGGAGAAAGCGGAGGGGAGAAAAAAAGAGAAGGAGAAACAGAAAGAAGGAGAGAAAATAATGAACATCTAGAGGTTCAACCATGATTAGCAGAATACTCACATCCAAAGAAAATCATAAGACAGTCTAATTCTGGCTTTGCTGCAATAGTTCATCTCTGCCTACATAATATAAAGTCCAAACACCTCCAAATCATTGTCTGGTGTTGTGTGCTGTCGAGTTGATTAAAACTCATAGTGAGCCTATAGGACACAGTAGAACTGTCCCATAAGGTTTCCTAGGCTGTAATCTTTACAGGAGCAGACTGCCAGGTCTTTTCTCCTGTGGAGTCATTGGTGGGTTTGAACCACTGACATTTTGGTTAGCAGCTGAGTGCTTAACCACTTAGCCACCAGGGCTTTTCTAGTTTCACTTTAAGACACTTAGGCTAAATTCAACAACAAAAGACAAATAACTCAATTAAAAAATGGGCAAAGGACATGAACAGACACTTCACCAAAGAGGACATTCAAGGAGTCAACAAACACATGAAAAGATGCTATCTGTCAGCCGTCAGAGGTGCAAATCAAAACTACAATGAGACACGAGGCACCATCTGACCTCTGCTAAAATGGCATTGATTAAAAAAAAAACAGAAAACAACAAACGTTGGCAAGGATGTGAGGGAGATTGGAACCCTTATCCACAACTGGCAGGAATGTAAAATGGTACAACCACTCCGGAAAACAGTAGGCAATACCTCAAAACTCTAGAAATAGAACTACCTTATGATCCAGCAATTCATCTCCTTGATATAGAACCAAGAGATCTAATAGAAGACACATGAACAGACATATGGATACCTATGTTCACGGCAACACTATTCACCATAGCCAAAAGATGGAAACAACCTAAGTGTCCATCAAAAGATGAATGGATAAACAAAATTTGGTAACATACATACAACGCAATACTACGCAGTTCCCAAAACATCTGGAAAATGGATGAACCTGGAGGACATTATGCTGAGTGAAATACGTCAATCCCAAGAAGACAAATAATATATGATCTCACTTTTTATAAAATGATAAGAACAGCTATATATACAGAAGCCAACATTTATCGGCAGTCAGCAGGGGTGGAGAAGGGATGGGGATTCATTCTCTAGACAGTAGTCACTTTTTATGTGTGGTGATGGGAAAGGTATCACCAAAAGTGGGAGAAATGCGCACAGCTTAACCAAGGTAACTGATGCCACTAGGCTGTACACACACACATGCACACACACACACACAAAATGTTTTGGTAAATGCTATGTTATATATAATTCTGCAACAACAATAACCAAAATACATGTGTGTATGTATATTCATTCATATATCTATATATACATACACACATATGTATATATAGGTGTGCGTGTTTATGATATATAGACATACATATCCATATACATATATGAATATGTTGCTAGGTGCTGTCGAGTTGGTTCTGACTCATAGCGACCCTACGTACAAAAGAATGAAACACTGCCTGGTCCTGCACCATCTTCACAATCATTGTTATGCTTGAGCCCACTGTTGCAGCCACTGTGTCAATCTATCTTGTTGAGAGTCTTCCTCTTTTTCGTTGGCCCTCTACTTTACCAAGCATATATATATATAAAAAAAAACAGTTGCCGTCGAGTCCATTCCCACTCACAGTGACCCTACAGGACAGAGTAGAACTGCCCCATAGGGTTTCCAAGGAGCAGCTGGTGGATTTGAACTGCTGACCTTTTGGTTAGCAGCCAAATGTTTAACCACTGTGCCACCAGAGCCAGTGGTTATATATATAATTTATATATATAATAAAACAAACAAAGGTCACAGAAACAAATAATTCTTAGACAGAAACAATCACCTCATAGGATGAATTTTATTGGTTTGAAGATGTAGGGTCACAGTCTCTTGGGACACCTCAGTCAACTGGCATAATAGAGTTCATAAAGTTTATGTTCTAAATCCTAGTCTGGTGAGTAGTGCCTGAGGTCTTAAAACTTTGCGAGTGGCCATCTAAGGTACAGCTATTGGTCTCTACTTGTCTGGAGCCAAAGTCCTCCTCTACCCTGAGACCAGAAGAAGTAGATGGTGCCTGCCTACCACTACCGAACATTTGACAATAGATGGATCCTGATAGAAAGAGAGAAAAATGTGTAATAGAACTTGAGATTTTCAAAAAATGCAGACTTACTGGGCTAATTGAAACTGGAGAAATCCCTGAAACTATCGCCCCAGATATTCTTTAAACCTTGAATTAAAACTATCCCGTGAATTCACCTTTTAGCTAAATAGCAGGTTAGCCCATAAAATAATGAATATCACCCTTGAGTAATGTGATCTTTTTAAAAAAAAAAAAATCATCTATATAACACCAAATGGTCAACAAATACTCTAAAGCATAAATGAGAAGGTTCAGGAGCTACGAAACTATGTTAATGGGAACAGAACTGGAATGGAAATAATGAGAAAGTTTATAAAATGTGAAAAATGTAACCAATGTTACTGAAAAATATGTGTAGAAACTGTTGAATGGGAACCTGTTTGACCGTGTAAACTACCATCAAAAATAAAATATTATTTTTAAAAACAGAAAGAAAAAAAAAAAGATCCTTAGGCTAATCTTATAGTCAGGCTGAAAAGGATTATTCTGTGAACATGCTATTCTATACCCTAGTTTCCATAAATTAACTCTCAGTCCTTCCTCAGCCTGGAATGTCCTAAATTGTCAATAGAAGTCTCCATCTAAGCCTAAGATCAAGGCATTAATTCATTTTTTGCTGGGATGAATTACCTTGCTTGATAATACTCATTGGACTGGCCTCTATATTATTTATCAAAGTCTATATTTTAAAATAATTTATTATTTCTACCTTGAACACATCCATAAAATAATGGGGAAACGGCTGCCCCTTATCGTAGTTGTGTTGTGTGTTGTGTCTCTCTTCATATTGTACATGATTCATAGACCTTAAAAAAAATTGTAAAAACCTACGAGTCAACGAATTTATTGCACCCAATTTCATCTGTTAAAATGTTGGTCTCAGTCACTCCGTCTTCAAATATCAAGATAAATTCTTTTAAATCCAGAATAAATCTAGAACTTTTAATGATAATGAAGATCACTAATATTTAGAAGTGTCTGCTTTTATTTGAGTGCCACCTAGAATTCATCAGTCTGACTCACACACTTGTTTTCTAATTACCTTTGGATGCTGTGATCTGGTCTTGTCCATTCTTTCTTTGCCAGCTCCCTAGTCAAGACAGTCTCCCCTTGTCCACCACTCTACTTCTCATAAACCACAACAGCATGCCTTGGGCTGAATTTCACCTATATGAATTATGGTACTTAGCAACTACAAATGTGTGTTGCATATATGGCTACTGAATATACATCTGTTACACAATGTTTCTTTAAGGGTAGAATGAACAGAACCAGCCACCCCTTTTGAATAGTCATACTAACAAATTTATATACAAATATTTTTCTTACTTTCAATTTTATAGCAACATTATTTTACAAAAAAAAAAAGCCTGACTGACAAACCAAAATAAGTAAAATATTTATAGGAGATTCTATGCAGAAAAGCAGCATTCAGAAACTACTGAAAAGTAATGATACCATCTAAGAGCAGAAAAATCAAGTAAGCAAAAATTGTCTCACTGAGCTAAAACTCTGCTATCAAAACCTACCTCAGAACAACCACAGTTTAAAATAAGACAGAAAAGTAAAGCTGAAAAGATAGAGAATAAAGCAAGGCAAAAGAACAGGAAAACACAACTCAATGAGCACTGAAAATCAATGAAGTAAAACTGGTCTGTCCCTGAAAATGAACGAGAAAATGGACCATTTTTGCCTTCATTGATTTTCAGTGCTCTTTGAGTTGTGTTCTCCCATTCCTCTGAGGTCATATCATTTTCTATCTATTTCTTTTTCAATCTCTAAGCAAGCTTTTGGCAGTCCTAAAGTTATTATGAGGACATGCTTAATGACCTCCCATTTTCTATTGCAGGAGACCCATTCATTCATGCTACTATTATAGATTCTGCACCTATTTTATGTCAGGCACCAAGACAGACACAGTGGAAGATCAAAGTATAAGGCATTATCAGAATGTTACATTTTGTTAATAAAGTTTGGTATGTTTAATGACTATAAAACTACATTGTCCTCCAACATGGACAGATCTTAACTTCCACTTCTAAGGAAAAGTGACCAGACTTAGCAAAGTTGAAAACAAAGCTGATATTACTTTTCATATGCAACACATTGATACCCAATGCTGGAAGATTAAAAACTCTGAATCAAGATTAATTGTGTTTTACATGCTCTTACTGTGAGCCAAGATACTAATTTTCTTTTAATCTAATTGCTTTCTCTGAGACTCAAAGCCAGCTTTGATCCAAGTGCTTTGATAAAGGTGTTTTCCCACAGGAGGTAGCTTTTCTCACTGACTAAATTACTTCCACTAACCTTTGGAGTGCTGTATCCATAACTTATAAAATGAAATATAATGGTAGGAAAGAGTTAATAAAGCTTCTAAGATTCCTGACTGTTCTGAGACATAAGCGAAGTTGGCTTAAGTTATATATACAGTCAAGAAAAGATACAGAGATTTGTTAATATTATACCTTTCCTCAAAGAACTTCCAGACTATATTATAAATAAAAACTTGATTATATCAGTAAAAATAAGAAAAATTAAAAGATAAATAGATATGTTTATTACAATTATAATAGACAGATTGTTATTTTATGAAGAACCTATACAATTGATCAAAAAATACTAAACCTTCTATAGTAAAAATGGCCTAAAAATATCCAAAGAAATTTTGTAAGAGAAATATGAGTGGACTTTCCACATATGAAAATAATTTCCAACTCCACAAATCAAAATAACATAAATCTGAGAAAAAATAAAATATTGCTCTCACCTATCAAATTTTAAAAGATTATAAAAGATGATGGCCAAATACTAATAATTTTATGAATTGGTTTTTTGCCTATCTTGCTGGCAGTACTCTAAGCTATGTAAAGTGATTCTGCATTATGAAATAAAGAAGTTAAAAATCTATAACCTCTTTAATAATTCCATTTCTGGGCATCTATCTTAAGGAAATAATCCAAAATACGGTAAAACCTTAGGCATACAGAGGTCCAAAACAGTCTTATTTATAACAGTAAAAACTGATTGCAAGCCATATATGGAATATATAATTAAAGAAGAAATAGCAAACTAAGTGATTACCTAATAAAATACTGTACAACAATTTAAAAGTATGTTTATGAGGAATAGGTAAAAATGTGAAAATATTGATTGTAAAATTTCAACTGATAGAGATGGAATACATATTACATGAGTGGTATGACTGGAAAAATCTTTACAAATAACTAAACACAAAATAAAGAAATTGAAGCTAAGTCTCCAGAATACTGCCAATAATTGTGATTGAACAATGAGATTGCAAGTGATTTTTATTTATTCTTTCAATTTTTAAAAAAAATATTTGTTGGTTTTAATTTAAATGTTCTTAATAAAATGTTTAAATGTATTTATATGGATTTCACCTAAATACACACCACATACTTTTTTAATGATGTTTATTTTATATTAATAAATTTATTTATAAGAAGTTCTCATTATTGAAATTTATTTTCTAATACATGTAAATTTTATTTCTTTTCAGATGCTGATCTTTTGCGGAATTAATTATTAACGTATTATTCTCCTAACTGGTCAGTGTATAATTTGTTAGGAACATAGGAAAGCAAAAATCCTTTAAAATCAAATATTTTGCTAAAGATTAATATTAATACTATAGTGATGTTCCTCAGAGGAGCCTTATTCAAACATATCTATGGATTGCTCATTCCATGTGAGATAGCTTAGCTATAAAGGATCAAAAGTAAGAATGCCTTATTATTTGATTGCATTTCACCAAGCAGCTAAGTGCTGTGAGAGCCAGCTATTTATAAAGCAAATATGTGAAAATAATAGGACTGTGGGCTGATGGAAATGGCAACTACTACTTGGTTTGGGGAATAAATATACTGTAAAGGGACTCTAGTGTGACTAAGAAGAGTACCTGACACCCTTCAGCTAATTTTCACTAACACAGATGCACACATTCTGCCCTTAGCTGGTCAGCCAACAGCTTGCCTTGGGAGGTGTTATCATAGTCCATTCTAAAGATAATGTTATTTTCCTTTTTCTTCTAAAGGGTCTTAATCCTTTTTTTCATTGGACTAGTTTCATTCACTAGCAGAAGGAATCCATATCAACAAATCAAATCTATTTTCGAGGTGTTGAGGCAGCACTGAAAACAAACAACTCACTGCAGTCGAGTCAATTCTGACTTATAGCGACCCTACAGCAGAGCAGAACTGGCCATATGGTTTCCAAGGAACATTTAGTGGATTTGAACTGCCAACCTTTTGGATAGCAGCCAAACTCTTAATCGTTACGCCACCAGGCTTCCTGAGGCAGCATATTATCACATAAATATACAGGGATGGATTACCCAATAAGCAAGGTAGACACGGGCTTAATTGTGTTCATTTGCTAATCTAAAATTGTGCACTACAGATTAGTAAGTAAACACAGTTAAGCTCTTGCATACCTCGCTTACTGCAAGCTTGTGAGTACCTTGCTTACTGGTTAATACACCCCTGTAAATATGGTCTAGAATACATTTTATGTAAAGTTATTTTTGCAAATGTATTACTATCTGCACTGTTTATTTTTCTTTTAAATATAACATACCACAATCACAAAAATGATTCATTTTTAAGAAAAGTAAATAATGTATAGACTCCTAGGATATTAAGGAGGAAATCTAACTCAGTGTTTACCAACTCTAGCTGATCAGCTGAAGGGCTTTAAAACAAAAACATTCTCAGGCTTTACACCAGATCTGCTGACTTGACTGCAAAAAGGGTTGGTGCAGGAGCAAATCAAGGACTCTGCATTAATTCAAAGGTTCCCATGCAAAATTCTAATCATCTATGTGAGATGCTATTCTCTGCATTTCCTCCAAGTGGTTCACAAATCTATGCAGGGTATTACAATGGAGCATCCTGATACTTAGAATCATTGTGTTTAAGCTACCCAAGTAAACACATAAAATGTAGCTGGGCTAGAGCCACTCAACAGTAAGTGAGGAGACCCAACAACAAGGGGTTATAGGGTAAAGAGGTAATAACTGGATCCAATGGGGGTGAGGAGTGCTGGTGGTGCAAGTGGTTAAGCATTTAGATGCTAACCAAAAGGTCAGTGGTTCCAATCTAGCAGCTGCTCCTTGGAAACTCCATTGGGCAGTTCTGCTCTGTCCTATAGGGTCGCTATAAGTCGGAATCAACTCAACAGCAACAGGTGGTGGTGGGGAATGGGAGCGACACTGGATAAAGATTGAATTTCCCATATCAGAGAACTGTGCAGTGGGGTCTTCCAAAGTATTCAAATATGAGCCCCAGGAGAGAGACGCAGAGAAAACTGCAAAGCAGAGAGAAGCAACAAAGAAAGAACAGCAGCAATTGTTGAACAGACATTTAGCACTTTTTGCTCTCTGCTTTTTCCTAACACACTGGAGGAGTTACACCTTGATGAGAAAGTAGGGGCAATACATCTCAGAATCAGACCATGTCCCACTTCCTTCTCCACTCCAAGTTGTCACTATCTCACTGGTGAGAGGAGAGGACATAAAATATTTATCATATTTGTAACCAGTGTTTTAAATTGAACTAAAATTTAATAACAAAGTAGACCACAAAAATTTTAAAATTCTATTCCAATGGCATTAAAGCATGGGAAATAATTAACAGATAAATCCACTGCCATCAACTCGACTCTGACTGACAGCAACCCCATAGGGTTTCCGAAAGACTGTAAATCTCTAGGGAAGCAGACTGCCACATCTTTCTCCCTCAGAGCAGCTGGTGGGTTTGAACTGCCAGCCTTTCAGTTAGCAGTTGATCACTTTAACCACTGCGCCATCAGAGCTCCTTAATTAACAGATAAAGCACAGTTTAAAACATGTATTGGGGGAAAAATTCAGTATTATGCCCCTATTGAGGTAAGACTATTCAATAAATCAAGTACAACATATTAGTATGGGCTACCTAAGAGTAAACTTACTTTTTTGGCAACCATACCACACTGGAGCTAGTCTCTACTATAATCTCTCATACTTTTTCACATGGCTTGTTCCCAAATCAGCTCTCCCCTACATTGTGCTTGTGTCATGGTTTACTGGACACAAGCACAGCACCTTAAATTCACCCCTGCTACATTTATTGTTGGGTTTATCCCACTTCTCTTTTTATATCCCAAATCTGTCACGTCACTTAGCATATAATCTTTTTATTTCTCTCAGCTTTACGTAACTTGCAAGTTTGATGAACACTTGCACAATATCTTCATCTGAATGGCTGATAAAGATTTCAAACAGACAAGATAAAGTCAGGAAAGAGCCGTGAAGCTTGCAATATAAGGAGTCTTCCTTCAATTTTATATGTTGATATGGTACTTGAAGGGTAAAGGGAAAGACTTCCACAAATGTCCCATCATTCCTCAATCGACTGGCTGCACAGCACTGTGGTGAAAAACCTGAATTCTAGGCCCTGACAGCCTTAGATTCAAATTGTCCATCTGCTACTTGCTACCCTGTTTTCTCATCCATACAAAGGAGAAAATACTATCACCTACTTCAAAGAATTATTGAGAAGATCACATAAGAGATGTGAAATACTTTGAAGAGTGCCTGACACATAATAAAACTTACATAAACATTACATACTATTACTAGATGATGAAAGATCTTGTACTGCTAAAGTCCAAATACACTGTGTCTGCTGCAGTCACCTAAAAATCACAATCTTATCCTAAATAAGTTAAGTAAGCAAAGAGACCTTTGTAAAGATGTTTAAAAAGAAAATCAGGGCCAAAGTCTGTTTTGTCATTAACATTCACAGTGTAAGTGGCACCCATGCTTGACAACAGATAGGATGTGCCATGATGCTTTCAGAAAGTACTAGCAGAAAGACAGAAAATCATTTTACTACATATTGAGTATAATTTCATGGGATGCTACATGAATGACTGCACTGGAGACTTTGTTAAAAAAAAAAGTCTTCATCCAAATAAAGAGGTTTATATGACTTTCAAGCAAAGAGAATCCAGACATATGACTTTCCCCCAAAACGACTGGGATTTATTTCAATAAAAAGAAGACAATGGTAAAAAAAGACACTAGTTAAATAGGCAGCATGGTAACCAGTGAAGAGCTGGGAAAAACTGCATGAGTATGTGCTTGTGGCTAAAATATAGGTATGGGGGAAAAAAAGAAAAACAGAGAATGTAAAGGTACTATACAAATATTAAATTACTTTATTTATGAAAATTAAATAGAAAGTAGGATCCAGCAGTACAGTTCAAAATTGATTTTAGGTAGCTTATCAAATATATAGCATGAAATAAAAACGAAGTGATGATGCAATGAGTGGCAGATATTAACATAAAGGCTAGAGTACAAGGGAGCACAAAAATGCGTGCAATAAGGTAACAGTCAATCACTACACTTGGACTTAGACAAGAAACTTCTGGAAGCCTGACATTTTATGACAAAAAGATCATACCACTACCCCTACCGCTCTCTTTTTTCAACTAAGGTTAAGTCACATGAGTGTGACACAGTTGGTGTAGAGTTTAGGCTAAAGAAGCATACGTACCAGCTCATTTGGATCTGGCATTTTTCATAAATGTTATCCAGATTATAAGATGAAAAAAAAAGAGATGTTGACATCTTCATATAATTTGTCTGCATGAATTTTTGTGTTATTTCTGATAATGTGTACATGATATGATTGGTATGAAATAGCTACAATACCAAAGGGGAAGAGCTGTGAATAGTCTGTAAATAATTTAGACAATGATTTAAATGTTGTTGCATGGTAAGCCCAGCTGAAGCCCAATGAACGAAGTCAGAAAAATGCATTTCAATAAAAGCAGCTAACCAGGTTTAAGAAAAACTGATGTTAATAAGGACAGCTTAAATAAAGACTTTAAGACACTAAAGTTAATATTGAGGTAAGACATTTAATAAGCAGTAAAAGATCTAAGCAATTTTGTTTTCTTTATGTATTATTCTAAAGGTGGTGTTTTGCCTTGAGACGTAATTCCATTTAATGAAGTCTCAATTTTCACAAGGTGAAATGTGGAAGAAATATGCATAAAGGAGAGAGAACAAATTATTAAGATCATTTTGATTTCTGACTAACACATTCTATATATTGAATTTATTAGTGAGATGTTTGAGTTTAAGCAGAAAAGAAAATATGAAAAATCAAATATCACCAATATAAAAACACTTGTATTCCAGAATCATTTAAATATTTATTAATAATACTTTAAGCATTACTGGAGAAATATTATTACATCAATTTTTCAAATCATTTAGCAATGAAATGTTAGTAATTGGTCAATGTTATAAAAACCATTATTTTTAAGTATTTTTAAAGTATCTTAACCCCTAATGTAAAATTTATTTTTTAAAAAGTATACAGCCTACTTAATTTTAAAACAAACATATTTGTGAATTATAGACATGCACTTAAGAATCAAACTAGAATATTTCTTTCAAAATTTAATCACTTTACAGAATTCATATATTCAGGATGAGCTGTTTAAAAATTGTTACAGCCAAGGCAAAATCACACTTGTTAATATATATAAATATATATATAAAGCTTACAATCCCTATCATTTCATGTGATAAACATTAAACAATTTTAAATAAATGCTTTATTTACTGGACCAATATACCTTCTTTATATGTAATCAATAAATTATTCCTTAAGAAATTATCAAAATATCAGGGATTTAGGAGATTGTTTTTCGATTGTGTTGAATAAGAAATATAAGTATGTATGTATGCGTGTACATGTAAAATCTATGTTGAGATTCTGTAATTAGCTATTATACAGCATACTATCCTTATTAATCTTCTATGGATTGTAATTGTCCAAACCCATTTACACACTTCACAATTAGAAATAGCAATGGTTCTGATGTCAGCTAAACAAATTTTAAAAAAGAAAAAAAAAATACCAGGAAAGGTTGAATTGCAGTGGTGTGTCATAAATGAAGTAAAATCAGATGCCCAGGAAATATGCACTGAATTCTATATCCCTACAATATCAATTTGATTAGAATTTCATTATGAAAATGAGAATGTTCCAAAAAAGGAATGTTATTTTCATTGCCAAAGGTTCAGTACTCTGAAAAAAAAATTTAACTCCTTAATATATGCTTCCCTGAATTTTATGTCAGTTCAACACTTACTGTTTTCATATTTATTTAAAAATTTACTGGCCATCTGTAAAAGAAAATTAATTTTATACTATGGTAGTTACTTACAGAAATTGTTATATTTATCCTCCAAGAATCACTCATTTGAAGGTAACTGTAACTTTAACACACTATCTGCGACTTCGGGGTATGCTTTCAGAGTGAGCAGTATCCACTATTGTATTAATGTTCCTTTCACTACGAAAACACGGAAGATACTCCCAACTCCCCTTTAGTTAGCAAATGTCCACGTACAGGTCTATATGGATCTTACTAACTTTTTGCATGGAACACTGATTCCTATGTTTCCCAAAACTATCCAAAAAGTGTTAGATACAACAAAAATTCTATTTTAAGACCCAAAGGAAACTCAAGGCTGAAAAAAAACCTGTTCTCTTCAGCTATTTTGATATATAGCTGATCTACGGAAATACCCTGTACAAATGTTTCCTATGCTTGTTGTTGTTGTTGTTGGATGCTATCAAGTCTATTTTGACTCAGAGCAACCCCATGGGACAGAGCAGAATGCTCCATATGGTTTTCTTGGCTGTAATCTTTATGGAAGCAGATCACCAGATCTTTCTCCGATGGAGTCACTGGTTGAGTTTGAACTGCCAACCTTTCCGTTAGCAGCTGAATACTTAACCATTGTGCCACAGGGATCCTTTCCTATGCTCAAATACATGCGATAATGGAAAACTCACAACTTCTCGAGACAGTCCATTGTAGTGTCGATCACAGAGAGCTCTTTCTTACAATGAGTTGAAGTCTTCCTCATTAAAACTTCATCCGTGAATCCTAGTTCTCTTCCCTGGACTGACATGGGAAACTTAAAGCATCTTTTATAAAAGATCTCTGCCAGTATTTGGAGAAAATAGTCAAAAGCTTTTCTTTTCCAGGCTAACCATCCCTAGAGCCTTCAGTAAGTCTTCATATGTTGTGATTCACACAGCTTCACTTTTTAGTTTACTCTGCTCCAGAAAGGTTCCAGTTTTTCACATATTTCTCATAAAATATGGTCTAGCATAAAAGAAGTAGAAGGGAACTATTACCTGTCCTGTTCTAAATACATGAACTCTTATGATAGCCATAGTACATTCCTGCCGTCCACTGGAAAGATTCATCAATCTTCTTCACATCTTCCACATTGTCTTCATGTACGCTGCTTTCAAGTAGGTATGACCTTTACTTACCTTCTGATAGTTAAGGCTTATAGTTCCGTCCCTCCAAGAACTTCCTTGATCCCAAATCTACACTCAGCTTGAAACACCTTGCATACTCCCTAAGAAGATTTGTAAAATGGTCCAAAACTCTCCCTAACCCTGTCACTAATGAAAATTGGAATGTAACTCAACCCAAGAACAGAAAGAACTTTACAGGAGACCTGTAGGAAGGGTGTTGACTTACATAGTGTTCAGTAAATGTAAAAACTGGAGAGGGACACAACCTTTTGTAAACTAAGCACAGAAGGTATACTTCTAACATAAAGAAAAAATAATCTTGGATATGAATACAACTTTTCATTTTCTAGCTAGTCATTACAGGATTAAAGTAAGAATACTAATGTTTCAATTGCTGAATTCTATTTCCATGTGATCAACAACAGCAACTATATTTCTACTTTGAACATTAGGGTTTTCACAATACTATAGGATTTAAATGTGCTAAATTGTTACACTGGTAAATTCTAATATATTCAGCAGAAAACAGTTTCAGGGAAACCTATCTATATCTATAGCTACAAACATATTATATTAATTTCCTTAATAGTCAAATTTTTATTAGCAAATATTTAATTTGACATCCTTTTTTCAAAGATTTAATTTTATTAAACTGATAAACTGGTACATGTGATAACTAAATAATTCCAAGTTACCCCAACTGAATTTTATTTATTGGTTTGTCTCTAAGTAGATTTAGAGTTCGTTCTCACTAAGCCTGTATTCTTTTTGGTATTCCCAGCGTTCACTTAAATATATCTTACCCCGTTTTGTTTGCCCCCTTCTAAGTCCTGTGGGTCTGATATTAACTGACATTAGGATGCTTTATAGGGATTCGAAAGATAACATAATGTAGAATACACTGCCATCTCATGTGTTATGGTTTGAACTGTGTCCCCCAAAAATATATGTTGTAAATCCTAACCCCTATACTCGTGGTTATAATCCCATTTGGAAATAGGTTTTCTTTGTTATGTTAATAAGGCAGTATCAGTGTAGGATACATCTTAATCTCTTTTGAGATATAAAACAGCAGATTAAGCAAGCAAGCACAAACAGAGGGGAAGATACATGCCATATGATCCCCAAGGAACCTAGGAATAGAAGCTGTAAAGAGATAAGGGCCTTCCCCAAGAGCATACAGAGAGTCAATCTTCCCCTAGAGCAAGTACCCTGAATTTGAACTTCTAGCCTCCTAAACTGTAAGAAAATAAATTTCTGTTTGTTAAAGCAACCCAGTTGTGGTATTTTTGTTATAGCAGCACTAGATAACTAAGACATCATGCTTTTTTAGTAGAGAGGGAAGAATGTCTGAAGAATAAGAAGGATACCCAAATTTCCAAATATACCCATACTCATATGGATATCCAGTTTTGCCATCACCATTTGGTAGGGAGACAATTTCTTCCCCCATTGAACGGATTCTGATGCTTTGTCGAAGATCAGTTGCCAAGTAAGCATATATCTAAGTGCCTCTATTTCACTCAACAAACCCTTCCATAAAATTGTTTTTGCTGAATTGTGTTTGTTATGATATCATGGATATTACATAAGAAACGGTCTATGAAATTCAATATGGAATCTTCAGGAGGGATGTTGTCTTAGTTTCTTAGTGCTGCTGTAACACAATACCGCAAGTGGCTTTAAACAACAGAAATTTATTTTCTCACAATCCAGAATGCTAGTAGTCCTAACTGAGGGCACTGGCTGTAAGGGAATGCTCTATCTCTGTGGTTCTCAGGGAAGATCCTTGTCTCAACTTCTGTAGTCCTGGTGTACCTTAGCTCCTTGGTGATCTTCATATGGCATATATCTTCCATCCACTTGCACTTGCTTCTGTCTCTAATAGGCTCTTTTTATAACTCAAAAGTGATTAGGTTTGGGACACACCCTACACTAACACGGCTTCATTAAGATAACAAAGAAAACCCTATTCCCAATGGGATTACATTCACAGTTATGAGGGTTAGTATTCTACCACGTATCTTGGGGGGATACAATTCAATCTGTAACAGATGCTATTAGAGATTACTTACCAGGAAAGTTGTATGTCTAATATTACTACTGAGAACAATTTTTCATTTTAAAGAATAATTGGTTGTTTTTGCACTTATGGGCAACATGACTTGTGTTTAACTAACTAGATTTCCCTTTTGAATTAGGCTGCTAGAAAACATACAGCTAAATTCATGGCCCACCATTGGTGAGCATATGTATTTATGGATTCATTCTAGGTTCTACTTTTAAATTCAAGTTTATTTTCTTTCATGCTTGCTCTCATTTAATCTTCATTAAATATTTGAAAGTCAACATTTAAGAAGAGAAATATTTTAATCAATGGTAAAATACTATTTGCCATAATGCAAGCAGCACAGTAGGAGAAACCAAGAAATCAAAGGCCAAAAAAAAAGGAGGTTTTAGTTTCACATAATATCTCTGAGATTCATGTCTCTCATCTTTAAAATATGTTACAAAATACCTAATCCAGTTTACTTAAGTGTTTTTATTCACAATTAAGATAACAGGTATAATATACAAAGCAAAGTTGTTCAATAAAATTATTATAAACATTATAATTTTGTTAGTATCATGGGAAAAGGCTACATGAGAACTCAATAGAAAATCCATCCATCTACAGGAGCTGATCTTTGACAAAAGAGCAAAGTTCATTCCAGGGGGAAGAAATAGTCTCTTTAACAAATAGTGATGACAAAACTGGATATCCATATGCAGAAAAATGAAACAGGATCCATAACTCAAACCATGCACAAAAACTAACTCAAAACTCATTTAGGATCAAAGACCTAAATGCTAAAGACAAAACTATGAAGTTCCTGTAAGACAACATAGGGGCAAAAGCAGGGGACCTAATTTTTTGGCATAAATAACTTATCAAACAAAATTAAAAATGCACAAATGACAAAAGATAAATTAGATAACTGGGACCTCCTAAAAATCAAATACCTATGCTCACTGAAAAACTTTACCAAGACAATAAAAAGAAAACCTAAAGCTTGGGAAAAAAACTTTGGCAAGAATACATCAGATAAGAGCCTAATTTCTAAAATACATAGAAAACTTCAACATCCCAACAACAAAAAGACAAACTATCCAATCAAAAAACAGGCAAAGGACATGAACAGACAGTTCACCAAAGAGGACATTCAGAAGCCCAACAAATACATAAAAACATGCTCAGGATCATTAGCCATTAGAGAGATGCAAATCAAAACTATAATGAGATACCACCTCATTACTGTAAAAATGGCAATGATCAAAAGAAAAAAAAAAAAAAAAACAAATGCTGGCGAGGTTGTCAGGAGATTGGAACTCTTATACTTTGCCCATGGGATTGTAAAATGGTACAACCACTATGGAAAATAGAATGGTGCTTCCTTAAAAAGCTAGAAATAGAAATACCTTATGATCCAGAAATCCCACTGCTAGGTATATATCCTAGAGACAGAAAAGCAGTGATGTGAATAGGCATATGCATACCTATGTTCATTGCTGCATTATTCACAATAGTAAAAAGACGGAAACAACCTAAGTGCCTATCAATGGATGAACAGATAGACAAACTGTGGTACATACACACAATGGAAAACTAGATAACTATAAATAATAATCAGATAGACAAACTGTGGTACATACACACAATGGAAAACTAGATAACTATAAATAATAATGAGGAGTTAGGGAAACATCTTTTAACAAGGATAGATCTGGAGGACATTATACTGAGTGAAATAAGTTGATTACAAAAAAATAAATATTGTATGGTCCCACTATTGTAAAAAATCAAGAATAGGTATACACACAGAAAGCAAAGTTGTTTGATGGTTACCAGGGATGGGAGGGAGATGGAGGAGGAACTGCTTTCTAGATAGTAGACATTTGTTACTTTTGGTAATGGGAAAGACAAAACTAAATATGGGTGAAGGCAGTACAACTTGACCAAGGTAAATAAAGACACTAAGAAATACAGGAGAAAAAGGGACATATACATTTTGCAACAGTAAAAACAACCAAAAAATATGTGTGCATTTGCATGGCTAGGTATGGATGCATATATGTGTATAGAATGGTATAGGTGAATAAATGCATGTGCATGATATATAGGTATACCTGTAGGCATATGTATATACAAGTTTGTGTGTGCTACACACACATCCACATATATAACAAACTACATAGGGGGCACAGTTACAGAGGCTTCCAAGACATATCCAAACAACTCATGGAATTGGTTTACTGGGTTAAAAGGTTTGGGACCATAGTCTTGGGGGTCAACTTAGTCAATTGCCATAACATAGTTCACAAAGATAATGTTCTATATCCTACAGTGGTGACTAGTGTCTGGGGTCTTAAAAGCTTGTGAGCAGCCATCTAAGATACAAATATTGGTCTCTACTCATACGAAGCAGAAGAGAATGAAGGAACTCAAAGATTCAAAAAAGAAACTAGTCCACGGGACTAATAGCCCACACAAACCACACCTCCTCTAACCAGAGAATAGGAAAACTAGATTGTGGTCGGCTATCATTGCCAACTGTTCCAACAAGGGACACAACAGAAGGTCTTGGATAGAACAGGAGAAAAATGTAGAACAAAACTCAATACCTAAAAAAGGCCAGAACTACTGGTCTGATAGAGAGCAGAGGAAGCCCCAAGACTATCTCCCGAAGACAACCTTTGAACTTGGATTTGAAGCTATTTCTGTAGTCACCTTTCAGCCACACAACAGATAAGCTTATAAAATAAACAATATCACCCATGAATAATGTGCTCCCTTATACAATTAACTATATGAGAACAACGGTCAACACTTACCCAAAAGCACAGATGAGAAGGCAAGGAGGGGAAGGGAAGCTAGATCAATGGAAACATAACAAACAGAATGGAAATAATGAGAATGCAGACACATTGTAAAAACTGTAACCAATGGCACGGAGCAATTGTTAAAAAAGAACCTAATTTGGTGTGAAAACTTCCACCTAAAATACAATAAAACATTACTTTAAAAAAAGATACATGGGAATGCACCAACTGTTCAAAAATAAATAGTTCATAATTATGTTATCTTCTTTTCTCTCAATTGTTAAAACTTTAGAAACTGTTATAAACAGGACTATAAACAGAAATTTCAGAAGTTAAGGGAAAGAAGAGAAAACAAGACAATAATACCTCTGGTAAAATGACCAGAAACTTGGAAAATAAATACATGTCAATCAAGTTGCTTTTTAAAAAATATTCTTTTTCCTAGCATTAATTGAAAATTTAAAATAAAACTATAAATCCTAATCCTTTAAGAAAGCACAAAGCAGACAATTATCCTAGTAGCAACCTGATTTGTGATAAACCTTTAAACTATGTTTATTTATCAGTTAGTGTAGAAAACATGAACAAGAAATTTGCATTCATTAGATAAGAAAATCTACAAAACTAAATTATTTACTATAAAACTAATTCTGTCCTGGATACACTTCAGCATTCATGTAATTAAACACAACAATCAAGTGAAATCAAGATAACGGGGAAAATATTAATGTACCATTTATTACCTTTAAAAAAAAACAAACTTTCTGTAAAGGTTTCTTAATTTACATTTTCTTAAATACTAAATTTTCCATTATGCAGTTATATTCAAAGGTTACATGGAAAGTTAAGAGACAATTCATTTCATTAGCTATTCTTATTTTGTCTTTCTGTGTGACATTTGGGATCAACTGTGAAAACAAAGCATTTAACAAAATAAACAACAAAATATTTCTACCAACAAAATGAGCTGTGATTTTCTCCATAATTCAACAAATGTATGCTGTCCTTTGCAATGTTACAATGCCTTTTCTCCCTCTCTCTTCTGAAAACATAAAGATCAATACTATGAAACGGTCTCAAAAATTGGAAAATACAGACAAAATCCAGAACTAATAATTAGAGCATAAAAAATCTAAATACCAGAATGAAAATGTAACTGTCATCTGGAGCAACCTTGTGATAATTTGTGCCATTCAGACTTTAAGAATTTACTAAGACATCAAGTCAATGACAGGGAAAAGAAAAGACTGAATTCATATGAATTCAGAATCAAGTCCATTAATTGGGGATTCAGTATGAACTAAGATCCTGGTAGGTGAGATTGGAAGGAGATGACAAATGCCAGTGGGTTCACATAGTGTTGGTCACAAACCTGTGTCCTCACACTAACATGTACAGCTACGTCCACCCTTTCCATCTTAAAACCCACGAACCATTGGTGAGTTGGCCAGCTAAACACTATCTGCATGTCGTATAATCTAGAAAGACTTCCTCTAAAAGACTTTATTCTCTATGAACACATAAGACTTACACAGGGATAAAAGCAAGGAGAGTTGTCTTAGGATCCATGAACAAGAGCCTAGATCAGTGAAAGGAAGACAGAAAAATTTATGCAGCCACTACACACAACCCTTCTAACCCCACGTATTGTACAATACAAGAAACAAAGAAAATATACTTTTTCCTTTATGTAATATTTCATTTTCAAAGAGATAATATTTCCATACTGTTGCTCTTCACATATCTGAGGGTCTAAGCAGCCACACTTAACGAATACTTCTGCATTCCCAAAAAGCCACCACTTCTACACATCTGCAGACACTGCTATATTGGTAAGCCTGCCTTTTTAATGCTTTTATTGCTGCTTTCATTTAAAATGGACACACTAGGTTTAAAAGACTTCCACAGTTCTGTTATTCTCAATTATATCATTGTTTTAGCACGTCATAAAACTGAGCATTTGTTTTGTTCATCCTGACCCCTATACAGTTTCAAGACATATCACCATTTATTTCACACACACGAAACTGATCAAATATCTAAAGAAACTACATCCAATAAATGCATCAGGTGGGACTTCCAACAAAATGGCGCTCTAGGCAGAAGCACCACACCGTCCCTCCACAGCAAAGATCCGAAAAGCTAAGCTGAACAGAGAAAACAACAATCCTGAAACCCTAAAACATCAAATGAAGAGATAAAGAACTCAGCCAACCACCAAATGCAGTGAGAAAAATGACAGAGAACAGAGAGCGAGGAGAGATTCATGCAGAGGTCCCCTATCAGCTAACGCAGCACGGATCCCGCCATCTTGGACTCCTTTTGGAGACCAGAAAACAGGGGGTACGAGCAAGCAGCTTGACAGAGCTTCCAGCAGTAGGAAAAAAAAACGGTAATTTCAGATATACGCTTTCCCACGCCCCACACTTCTTCACCCCCACTCGGAATCCTCTACTTCCCGCAGCCACAATCTCTTTTCCGGGAAGCACCGGCTGCTTGGATTCCACTCACGCGAGCGGGCCGGCTCTCTGAGTGCCATTTGTTGGCTGCTGTTGTTGCTTTTTTCCGCTTCTTTTGATTTCTTCCTTAACTCTCACCACCACCCGATCCTTTCGCTCAAATACCTGGCTCCATGCACCATCTTTGCTTCTTCCTGAGGGGCTAAAGAGCTCCAGTAATTTGTGATATACTCTTTCCCACAATCTACCCTTCTTCACCCACACTCGGCCTCCTGTGTTTCCCGTGGACAAAGTCTCTTGTACGGGAAGCACCGGCTGCTTGGATTCCGCCAGCCCACACTAGCTAGCTCTCAGCCATTTGTTGGCTGCTGGTGTTGCCTTTTTTCCCCTTCTTTGATTTCTTCCTTACCTCTCACTACCTCCCCCTCCTTTTGCTCATCACCTCCCCATCCTTTCACTCATATACCTGACTCTGTGCACCATCTTTGCTTCTTCCTGAGGGGCTAC
>NW_004444114.1:5311850-5312962 GCF_000243295.1 Trichechus manatus latirostris
GGAACCTGCCCTGCACTGATTACCGACCTGCCCTGGTGGCTGTAGTAAGTGCCACAAACAACCCATCCCAGTAACTCCTCTTCAGCTAGACCTGCCCTGCCGTACCATATCTGAGTGACAGACCCTGCCAGTTGGAGAAGGAGGAAAAAAGTATTGTGCCCAAAGAGAGCAAAGAACAAAGAACACACAGCCTGCCTGCTCAGACATAACCAAATCAAAAAAAAGAGGGATGAAACAAACAAACCTACAATCAATAAACAAGAAAAATAACTACTGAATGCCCCAAAGACAGCAGACAATATTAAAACATTTACAAAAACAAGACAGGATGGTTCCAGTAAGTGTCCAAAATAAAACATGGCATGACTTTCCAGTGGAAGAAAAGGCACTACAACTACTTGATTGGGAATTCAAATCTCTAATACTCAGAATTCTCCAAGAGCTGAAGCAAAAAGCACAGAAAAAAAGAGGAAAAAATAGACAAACTCATGGAAAATACAAACAAAAAATTGGAAGAATTCAGGAAAATCATGGAGGAACAAAATGCCAAAATAAATTCACAACTAGAAATTATACAAAAAAAAAAACAATTAGAAATCCAAAAGATAAACAACAAGATTTCAGAAATCGACGGTGTCACAGAAGGGCTGAGAAGCAGATTTGAAACAGTGGAAGGCAGGATCAGTGGAATTGAAGACAAACACTTGGATACAACTCTGTTCGAGCAAAACTCAGAAAAAAGAACAAAGAAAAATGAAGAAACCCTGAGAGTTATAAGGGACACAATCAAAACCAAAAATTTTCGAGTGATTGGAGTTACAGAACAGGGGGAGAAAACAGAAAACAGAAATGATCATTGAAAAACTGCTGACAGAAAACTTCCCCAATATCAGGAAAGATGAAAAGCTGGCCATCCAAGAAGCTCAACGAACCCCAAATACGATAGATCCCAAAAGAAAATAACCAAGGCATATTATAATCACACTCGCCAAAACCAAAGACAGACAAAGAATCCTGACAGCAGTTCGTGAAAAACAAGAAGTAACATACACAGGAAAAGCAATAAGACTAAGCTCAGATTATTCAGCAGAAACCATGCAGGCAAGAAGGCA
>NW_004444114.1:5318240-5319245 GCF_000243295.1 Trichechus manatus latirostris
AAAAAAAAAAGGCTGAGACATTATAGAGGGTTCATATGTTGTGGGGTTGTTAACCAATGTCATAAAACAGCATGTGTACTTTGTTTCATGAGAAACTATTTGTTCGGTAAGCCTTCACCTGAAGTACAATTAAAAAAAATACATATATCAGGTACAAATCCCATAGAAAGGCTGGACTGCGTATTTGAATAATAATTCATCACATTTGTTCTATACATACAACAGTGTGCTCAGGTATTGAAGAGTTAGGTTCAAGAGACAGAAAGGAGGTGGGAGTGGATAATGTTGATAGGTGACATCAAGTCAGTTCAGACTTACAGTGACCCCGTGGATAACAGAAGGAAACACTGACCAGTCCTGTGCTATCCTCATAATAGTAGATATGTTTCAGCCCATTGTTTTAGCCACTGTGTTGATCCATCTCATCGAGGGTCTTCCTCACTTTTCTTGACTCTTTACTTTACCAAGCATGATGTGCTTCTCCAGGGACTGGTCCTTCCTGATAATGTGTGTCCAAAGTAAAAGAGACAAAGTCTTCTACGGAGCATTCTGGCAGTATTTCTTCCAAGACAGATTTGTTCAGTCTTCTGGAAGTCCATGTTTTATTCAACATTCTTTGCCAACACCATAATTTAAAAGTGTTACTTCTTCTTCAGCCTTCCTTATTCATTGTCCCACTTTCACTTGCATATGAGGTGACTGAAAATACCATGACTTGGGTCAAGGGCACCTTAGCCCTGAAAGTGACATCTTTGTTTTTTAACACTTTAAAGAGGTCTGTGATGGTTAAGATTGTGTAGCAACTAGGCTGGGCCGTGACTCTCAGTGTTTTAATGTAATCACTCCCATGACTGAATATACTGTGAGTAGCCAATCAGATGAAAGGGAGTCTCCTTGGGGGTGTGGCCCGAATCTTTATATAAGCAGACATTCTGGCTTTTTGCTCTCTCTGGATCCTGCGCCTGCTTCCTGTCATCTCATCTCCCGTTCTTGGGACTTGAGCTG
>NW_004444114.1:5320287-5348787 GCF_000243295.1 Trichechus manatus latirostris
GATCTTCATCAGTAAGTGCTTTAAGTCCTCTTCATTTTCAGCAAGGGAGGCTGTGTCATCTGCATATTGCGAGTTGTTAATGAGTCTTCCTCCCATCCTGATGCCACATTCTTCTACACGTAGTACAGCTTCTCGGATTATTTGCTTAGGGTACAGAATGAATGAACGTAGTGAAAAGATACAACTCTGATGCACACCTTTTCTTATTTTAAACCACACAGTATCCCCTTGGTGTGTGTGAATGACTGCTTCTTGGTTTACATACAGGTTCCTCATGAGCACAATTAAGTATTCTGGAATTCCCATTCTTTGCAAAATTATCCATAATTTGTTATGATTCACACAGTGGAATGCCTTTGTATACTCAGTAAAACACAGATTAACATCTTTCTGGCATTCTCTGCTTTCAGCCAAGATCCATCTTATGTCAGCAATGCTATCCCTCATTCCATGTCATCTTCTGAATTCAGCCTGAATATGCATCAGCTACCTGTTGATGTACTTCTGTAGCCATTTTTTAATTATCTTCAGAAAAATTTTGATATTATTGATATTTTCCACATTTCATTGGATCACCTTTTTCTGGAATGGTCACAAATATGTATCTCTTCTAGTCAGTTGGCCAGGTAGCTATAGTCCAAATTTCTTGGCATAGACAAGTGAACATTTACAGTATTGCATCAGTTTGTTGAAGCATCTCAATTGATATTCCGTCAATTCCAGCAGTCTTGCTTTTTGCCAATGCCTTCAATGCAGCTTGGACTTCTTCCTTCAGTACCTTCTGTTCTTGACCATATACTACCTCCTGAAATGTCTGACTGTCAACCAGTTCTTCTTAGTACAGTGACTCTGTATACTCCTTGCATCTTCTTTTGATGCATCATTCAATATTTTGCCCATAGAATTCTTCAATATTACAATTCGAGGCTTGAATTTTTTCTTCAGTACTTTCCTTTTGGTTTTCTAACCCCAGGTCTTTGCACATTTCATTATAATACTTTACTCTGTCTTCTCAAGTGGCTCTTTGAAATCTTCTGTTCAGCTCTTTTACTTCATTTCTTCCATTTGCCATATGTATTCCATGTTCAAGAGCAAGTTTCAGAGTCTTCTCTGACACCCATTTTGGTGTTTTCTTTGTTTCCTTTCTTACTGATAATCTTTTTTTCTCTTCATGCAATGATGTTCTTGATGTCATTCCACAACTCTTCTGGTCTTCTGTCAGCTGTATTCAGTGCATCAAATCTAATCTTGAGATGGTCTCTAATTTCAGGTCAGATATACTCAAGGTCGTACTTTGGCTCTCATGAACTTGTTTTAATTTTCTTCAGCTTCAACTTGAACTTGCATAGGAGCAATTCATGATCTAGTCCACAGTCGACCCTTGGCCTTGTTCTGACTGATGATATTAGCTTCACCATCATCTCTTTCAACAGATGTGGTCAATTTGATTCCTGTGTATTTCATTTGGCGAGGTCCACGTATATAGTCACCGATTATGTTGCTGAAAAAGGTATTTCTGATGAATAAGCTGTTGGTCTTGCAGACTTCTATCACGCAATCTCCGGTGTCATTTCTTTCATCAAGATATTTTCCAAATACTGATCTTTCTTTGTTTCCAACTTTCACATTTCAATCACCAGTACTTATCAATGCATCTTGATTGCATGTTTGATCAAATTCAGACTGCAGAAGTTGGTAAAAACCTTCAATTTCTTCATCTTTTGCATTAGTGGTTGTTGGTATGTAAATCTGAATAATAGTTGTATATGCCTTCTTTGTAGGAATATAGATATATCATATCTTAAAATGTTCATTTTGACCATGAATGCTACACCATTACTGTTCAATTTGTCATTCTTGTCATAATAGACGAGGTGATTACCTGATTAAAAATGGTCAGTACCAGTCCATTTCAGCTCACTAATGCCTGGATATGGATCTTTACGCATTCCATTTCATTTTTGATGACTTTCAATTTTATTTGATTCGTACTTTGTACATCCCATGTTCTGATTACTAATGGATGTTTGCAGCTGTTTCTTCTCATTATGCATCATGCCACATCAGCAAATGAAAGTCCCAAAAGCTTTATTCCACCCATGTCATTAAGGTTGACTCTACTTTGAGGAGGCAGCTCTTCCCCAGTCATATTCTGAGTGCCTTCCAACCTGATGGGCTCATCTTCCAGCATTATAACAGACAATGTTGTCCTGCTATCCATAGGGTTTACCTGCCTAATTTTTTTTTTTTTTTGGGCGGGGGGAGTAGATCGTTAGGTCCTTCTTCCTAATCTGTCTTAGTCTGGAAGCTCCACTGAAACCTGTCCACCATGGGTGACCCTGCTGGTAATTTGGAATACAAGTAGCATAGCCTCCAGCATCACAGCAACACACAAGCCACCACAGTACAACAAACTGACAGATAATTACATTTCTATTATGTATACAACAGTGTGCTCAAGTGTAGAGGTAACTGGTTCAAGAGACAGAAAGGGGGTGTGACTGGGTTATACGTTGAGTTACATCTCAGATGCTGAAGATGATAGAACTGCAAAAAGCCAAAGAAAGAGTATTAACATTCCTGATCATAATAATACAAGTAATAACTAATATCTACTGTGCAGTCAGACACTGTTAAGAGTACTTTTAAGTGTATTAATTTAATTTTCAAAACAATGCTATAAGTTAGGTGGCATAACCAGCCCCAGTTGTTAAATGATGGAAACAAGGTACAGAGAGGTCGAATAACTTGCCTTAGGTCACAAAGCTGGGATATGATGGAGCCAGCATTTAAACTAGGCAATCTGACTCCAGTCTGTTTTGGCACTCCAGTCATGCTTCCTCCATCCATGGGAGAAAGCAGGCAGCATCCTCTACAGAATGAGCTACACAAACATACTAGAGGAGGGTTGTTCAGAATTCAAAGATCATATAAAATAGTTTATCTGATCATGCTTCTACTATGTACCTTAAACATACCTTTGTCAAGCCTGTGAAGAAATCATTGATTCATGAGATCTCCAGTGAAATTATAAAAAAGTTCAAGCAGGTAAAAGATTTTGATACCAGTTAAAAATTTCATTTTGTGATTACCAGTCAGTCCACAGTTAATACTATTTTTTTACTCAATTGTGTTTTTGTGCTTGTGTTTGACATTTTTTGGCAGTCTTGTTAATTAAGCAGAAGTTATCCTTGATTAATGTAGTGTGAGCTGTTCCTAAAATACTATAAATAATACAGTGATTAACTGCCATATCTAAACCAGCCACCCTTTAATATACTTCAAAAATGGATTTTCTTGGTTGAATTTGCTGTCGTCTACTTAATAATCATATTTATGCGGAAAAAAGAATCTTCCTTACTTCTTTTCTACAGAAAATTACATCTAAACTATTTGGTATAAGATACTTATTTTGCTTAGTAGCCAAGAAAATTCTTCTTGTAATTATTGTAACAACCTCAAAGATTCCACTGAATTCAGCACAACTGAAAATTTAACTGCCTTATGACAATGTTTAATAACAATTTAAAACTTAATTTTACCATTTAAAATACAGTTTAAATAGTCATAGGAATCATGTTTTATTCTCATTTGTTAAATTCTTTTATTCTAGTAAATACTTAGTAATAGTTATTAGTTCCTCTCTTATACAAGTAACTTTTGAGTCTTTGCTTACTGGTAAGAGTATAAAGAGACTTTTTGTTGTTAGAACTGCTTCTGTAAATGAACAATTTTTTTGGTTGTTGTTGTTAAAATATTTGAAGAAGCAGGAATCATGTTTTTGTGTTTCCTTTCATTTCAAAAGAATATGATTATCCTGCAGAAGAAGTGAGAAAATAGGATTGTTAAGTTCACTCACACATTGGTTTGGTATTCAGAATTTTATTTGTAATACTGGTTAAATTGTGCAGTTTTTTGTTGTTGTGATATTAGTCTTTTTAAAGATATTTTATAGGTATTCCCAACTAACATGTTTTTATTGCTTGAGTGTCACTGTCCGTAAGGGAACGCCTCAGGTTATCACTCTAGTCATCGTGATCAGGTCTTAACTACCAAAAAGTTTCTCACAGTTTTGAACTTAATTTGCAAACTCAATTTACTTCATCTGAAAGAGGATAATCATTCCGTCATATCATGTTAGGATCACAGAGCATTTGGAGCATCGTCCAGTCTGCACACAATACATTCCAAAGGAAACAGGGAAAAAAAAAGTGAAATTATGCTCTCATATGTATCTCTCAGACGAAACGGGGATAGAAAAAGGTAAAGGTCCTTTCCAGAGAGGAAAACCTTGAGCACTTTCCTCTCTAATCATTATCAAATCCTGGTTGAGGGAATTTAATGGAAGATTACCTGCAATAAATGTTTATCTTGGATCAAGACAAACTATCTAGAGAATTATGAACTTATATCAGACGGCTCAGGCCCCAGTGGAATTGTATTATTGAATTTTGTTTCAGTGATGGGATGTCACAAGAAATCCAAATGTCACCTGACATTCTGGATAATATCATATTTAGCAATGCAAATGAAATAGATTTAACACCATTCCAAGTAAAACAAAAGCCCCAGGGCCTTCTCAATTATATCCAGAGCAACTTTTTCTTTTGTATCTCTCTTTTTCTATTTTTTTTTTTTAAATCTTAAGAATATTTTAAATCTTCTAATTTAATTAGCTTAATTAATTGTGCCACTCCTCTTGTTTTCGTTACTGGGAACAAATCTGCAGCTCCTTTCTGGCTACTTCTCTTCAGTATACCAGTACTAAACTTACTTTTGGTTTTATAATTTAACTACCCTGGGTTTCTTGCACATCTAATTTTCCTATGTATAAATTTTATTCTTTAATGATGAATGTACTATTGCAAATGATCTCAAATCTTTTGCAAAAGGGAAATAGGATATAAATAAGATTATGCATAAGAAGTGTTACCCCCACTGTTTAAGCATATGCCACCAGAATATAACACCTCTTCTCTTTTTAAACTCTACATAATCTTTCCCACCAGAATATCACACCTCTTCTCTTTTGTAAATTCTACATAATCTTCCCCAATGATCTCTTTCAGTCCTATGTTTTTAAATACAATCTAGACTCTGATAACTCCAAAATATACACCTCACTTCCACCTCTCCACAGAGCTCAAATCCCTTATGTGTAAATGACTATTCTCTCCTTTGACTTCTAATAGGCATTGATTTCTCTCCCAAACTCACTTGGCCTCATTCTTCCTCCTCTCTGCAAATGCCACCAAAATTCACTAATATACCCAGACAAAACCATTAGTGTTGTCCTGAAGTCCACTTTCTTCTTTTACAATTAATAGCTAGCCCATTCTCATATCCTCTTCTCTAGTTCTACCCGTAAGGAGTCCTGGTGGTACAGTGGTTAAGCACTTGGCTGCTAACCACCAGCCACTCTGTGAGAGATAGATGTGGCAGTTAGCTTCCGTAAAGATTACAGCCTCAGAAACCCTATGAGGCAATAAGGTAACTATGAGTCAAAATCGATACGACAGCAATGAGTTAGTTCTACTTATAGTTTCAGTATATGATCATTTCTCACCACCAAGATGGCTACCCTCCCAGTTGGAGTTATCATCATCTTTCACCTAGACAACAGCAATAACCACTTTCTCCATGTTTCTACTACTGGTTCCTACAATCTGATACAGCAGTCAGAGTTATGTTTCAAAAATGAAATTTGCTCATATCTCAGCTCTGCTTAAAACCCTCCAGGGGTTTCCTGCCACACAACAAAATCCAATGTCATTACATGCTTATAATGTTCTCTGTAATTTGGCCTCTGGCAAAGTCTCCAACTTCTGCTTCTAAAACTCTCCATCTCATTCACTGCCAATGACCTACCAAGGGTATCTCCCCACATGCTGGGTACCCTGTATCCATAACGCTGTTGTCCTAGCTAGTTGAGAGATTTACAACAGTGCATCTTTGAAGTCTTTGATGCTTATTTGCATCTGCTTAGACAGGTCTTTCTCATCCATCTCTTTCAAAATGGGAACCCTCCACTCATACTGCTCCAAACCATCATTCTCTATTCCTTTCTCCATTTAATTTTTCCAGTCACACTTTCCACGGCTTGAAATTCTATTAAATATTTACTTATTTTCTGACTCCACCACTAGAATGTAAGCTACAAGAAGGCAGGAACTCTTTCTGTCTTGTTCACTCTGAATCCCCAGTGTCCAGAATAATACCTTGCAGGTTTGTTCTATTGTCAATTTAGTTAAGCTCTAAAGTATGTGTCCCAAATCCTTTTCCCTTCATAGTTAGCGTTAGAGTTAGACAAAAGAGGAACCTGCACCAGATTTGGGAGATGAAAGCGAAGCAGGAGTCATTATTGTCTAAAGGTTCTTTGGCAGTTAGAAACAAATAGTGACCGAGAAGAGGTGTGAGGCAGATTCCAGCTTGTTCTCACTCTCTTGTTCTTGTTCCAATTTTTCTCCCCACCTATTAGCCCTACCTCAACAACAGCAGCCTCAGGGCTACCACCAGATGTTTCACAGTGGACCAGAGAGATAAAACTTCTAAATGACTTCTTCACAAGCTTCCCCCTCACAGCCCCGCTTCAGGAACTGAAGTGCCTGGGATTTCAGCATTCCCACAAGAGTTCTTGTGTCCCTAGTGCCAGAGCTTTTGGAGGGCTGATGGGTGAATTTTCTCAGATCCTTTAATTCCCACTTCCCTACCTGCACTTCCTCAGTTCCTTCCACAGTTCTGTAAGGTCTAATTCCTACAATATATCTTTCTCCCTCTACATTGGAGTCAAGCTCCAGGCATGTAGAAAGCACTCATTAGGTACTTACAAATTAATAAATGCAAAACACTTTGCACAGATCTCAGTACATATATAGTACTCAGTAATATGATTTGTTATTTTTCACATAACTATGAATAATAAAAAATAAAACTAATAAAAGATAATAATGGTTTCTGAAGCTGTTACTCAAGATGTTAAAGTTTTTGCAGTAATCAACAAATCAACAAAACAGCCATATGAAAGAATCAGTAATGGAACTGAATAAATGCAAGAGCTGCTCTCATTCACCCTTTTAGGCATGAATATAGTAACTTGCAGAGAATACGTTTTTTAAAAATTTGCTGTGAGAGTAAATGCCCTGACAGCTCTATTTCAAAAGTTTTCATCTGAAATTGGTAATTGATTTACATATGCATATACTGTGTGAAGGGAAGAGCTAGAGATTGAAATTAGTAGGAAGCAATTCTAATATATAAAGAAGCTTGTATCCAACAAAAGTATGATTTGACTTAGCAGGGTTTAAAAGAAAACTAATAACTAGTCTTCAGGAATAGAGAGACTCCTACGTTGGGTTGGAGCTTAGGTGGTATAGTCTCAAAACTGTCATCAAATTCTTTGTTTTATAAAATTTTTAATAGCTACTGTGTACACAATGGAGCCCTGGTGGCACAGCGGTTAAGAACTTGCTTGTTAACCAAAAGGTCAGCAGTTCAAATCCACCAACGGCTCCTTGGAAACCCTATGGGGCAGTTCTACTTTGTCCTATAGGGTTGCTATGAGTCAGAATCAACTCAACAGCAACTGGTTTTTAGTTTTTAGAGTGCATAATAGCACATGCTGGCGTTAGACCTATTGTTTACATGTTTATGGTGATAACTGTCAGAGAGATACAACATATACGTAAATGAATCAAAGTTTAAATTGTAGCTTGGTACTGTATGTGCTAGTTAGAAAAACTATGGCAGAAAATTGTCAAAGGTGGGTTTGTAGTCACTGCAGAATTCTCTGAAGAAAATGAATTTTCTGGTTGGATACCTCTCATGAAAATGACTTTTTTTTTTTTTTTAAGGAAGAGCTAAACATTACTATAAATCCAAAGAATGACTCTATGTTTGAACCAAATCACACTTAAAATTTCATCTTTCATAATAAAGACAACAAAACTGTGATAAAATTCCTTTTTTATATTTTCAAAGAAGAATAATAGTGTCAAATTTGAATTATTCAAGTAATCAAAATTGGCACGTTTTTAAATTTTCAGAATAACTTCTCTGATGATTACTACTATTGACTGCATAAATAGCCATTATAATGAATAGCCTGGAAAGCTTTCCTTCTTAACTTTAAAGCAACCATAAACAAATACTGTTCTTAGAGATGTTTTTTTAAAGGAAAAAAGGAGGGGAAGGTGATTTTAAAATAGCATACTATCTTCTTTCCAAAGTCTGATCATTCTGGCCCCTTGCCTTTTACTTAACTTTAAGAAGCAGTTCAAGAATTATTTCCTCCAAAGTGCAATTTCTTACTTGAATCTACCACCATCACCAAACAGGAACACAGACCCCAGATACAACTTTCTTCTGACTTTCAGTTTTTGTTAAATTCACAAATATGACACCCATATTGTTTAAATTCATTTGATGTACTTTCATCCTTATCTCAATTCACCTGTGCTGACTTTAGTTGCCATTTGATATTCAGCCTTAAGTTCAGTTTTAGGCCTTCACCTATTTCTAGATTCTCTCCCAAGGCAATCTCATACTTACCTATAGCTTCAATTACTCACAAATGTGTACACCCTGCCTGGACCACTTCTTAGGGCTCCAGAATAGCTACAGGCAAGAGTTTTAGGTGTGTAAACAACATCCCCTTCCCTACTTAAGTTAAAAGTCAATTAAGACACAGTCACAGGAGAAAGACAAGTGGAGGATTAAAATGTTAGCTTTATTACTGTTAAACTGATTAAGAGTACAAGTCATGTCTGTTTCTAAAAGAGGCTTGAAATACACCACCCCTGAGAAGGACAGACTTGCCTATATTGTAACGAGCAGGAAAGGAAAACTCCAGGCCTGTCTCGCTGGCAGAGACTTCCTAATTAAGCTCTCTGGAGAAGAGCAGAAATACTCCTAGCCTCCAAAACACAGAGAGATGAAGAGAATAAATTATATCAGTGTTTTCTCTGAAAATTATTAGCCAAATAATTTTTCCATCTCCACTGGAGAGGACTGAGTAAGAAATAAAGTGAAAGGTCCAGCATGTTATTCTTTTGGAAGTTCTTCCCTACAGAAATATGAGACCAGGAAAATTAGTTTTTGCATTAATGGTGCCTACTTAACATATTGTTTAGGGTATTTCAACAAACGTTAAACTAATCTCCTTTTTTGGAGGTAGATACAAACTCAATGAATGGTACCACCATCATCTAATGAAGCAAGTTAGAAACCTAGATGTTGTTCTTGACATCTCTTCTCTCCTGCCCTATTTACTCAGTCATCAGCAATTTCTGCCTACCTTATCTCATAATTAAATCTCAAATCTGCCCCTCTTCTCTCTGTCCAAGCAACCATCTCTTTTCCCTTGTCCACTCATCTACCTATAATACTGTTCACCCTCTCCAAACTTTCATCTACACTATAGCCAGCGCGGCAATTAAAAAACAAAAATATAATCAGGTTACAACCCCTCCTTCCACCCTATCCCTGTCCTCACACTCAATCTTCAGTACTCTGTACACTGCCTCAGTTATTTGTTTGCTCCTCATCAGTCACTCAGCCGCATCTTGTACTATACTCCATTCTACTCTGTCCACCAGTCATTTGAGCCTTCTCTCCATTTACTGTCCTCACCAAACCCATTCCTGCCACAGGTCCTCTGAACATGCTCATCACTGTCACTTACGCTCATTCTTCAGATTTGAGTTCCTCAGAGAAGCATCTCTAACCACCAAGGAGACTAGCTCAGACTCCTCAATTACAACACAGTATCTCCATGTATTGCTTCTTCTTATCACATGTAACTATTGCAGGTTATATGTGCAATAATTACGTTTTTCATTAATTATTTTATTAACACCCAGTCCCTCAGATTAGACTATAGGCTCCACAAGGACACGTAACATGATGATCCTCTAACTGCTACTGTATTTAGTGCTTAGCACATACCAGGTATTCAAAAAAGCATCTGTTGAACTAGCAAATGAGTGACTGCCATTGCCCCTGTATCTTACTATTAAATCTAAATACTAGTATATGAGTTCCTATCTGAATTCTTAACATTTATTAATGTAAATGTGTTACATACTTGTAATAATTATATATGAATACTTTTCATATTTTCATCAGTCTGAATTCTATCAGTAGTAATTAATGTAAAATATAATAAATAAAAACAAAACAAAAAGGCAATACAATCATTTATTCAAAAGAGTCTAATGCAGTGTCTTTGATATTATGTTTCAGAGTTTCTTATTCCCAAATCATTTTTATAGGCTTTCTAAATTCTGTGTTATCTGCACTTTTATCTTAGATTTTTAAATCCAAATTTGAAATATATTACTTATGGAAACATAATCATTGTGTATCCTTTTCCTCTTGTCAAAGGGAAAATTTATTTTCATGAACACATTGCCATTAATAAACCAGCAGCAGAGGATTATTTTTGTCATCCCTTTCAGTGTTAAAATTATCTATCTTTGCTGTAGAGTTTAATGCAATTTAGTAAGTATGAGATAATGTACATGAAAGTAATTTGTTAGCAATAAATGCTATAGAACAACACATACTGCTAATATTATCAACTATTTCAGATACGATATATCAGTAAGGATACATATAAATAAAATATTAGATAAATAAGTTTATAGGTCAGAATCTCACTTTTCATTTGTAAGAAGTTATGAAAGACATAATGCTATCCATTAAGGATGACTCATTTACTGTGTTTTTTCTAAAAAATAAAGTACGGTAAACAGCAAGCTTTAGATACCATAGCAAGCCTCTTGTTAAGGATGTCTAGATACAAATACAAATAAAAAAAAGTTTTGTCTTTTTTTTTTTTAATAAACCAGTGAAAGAGGGGACTTTTTCACGGCACCAAAATCAACTCCTAAGATTTTAAATTCACATTTTTTTTTTAATGAAAAAAATTGCACTCAGTGATTTTTTTTTCTTTATGTCAGTCTTGTACTTAATCCTATAAAGGGTTAACAGTTAAAATTAATGCTAGACAAATATCCTAATAATGGAAACTAAATTAAAAGAAATAATCTTCATGCAGAAGCTGCATACTATACTACAGAATTGATAACCAAGATGAACCCTGCAGACATAAAGGTATTTGTGAGGAGAGGTTATTTTCTAGAATAACTGTCCGCAATTAAAACATTACCTTTGTAACGGCTTCAGGATAGCTCATAACTGTCACTGGCACCATCAGCTACGTGATAAACTCAGCATCGGCCCCCTCGTGCTTTCTGTCTCTACGTTAGATTCAGCTTACTGTTCCATACACTCAGTTATTATGTGAACAGTATGTCAATTCTCTGGCTTCTTTTTTGGTTTTGTTTACATAACATTTATCCTGCAAAATACCATCATTAATATCACCACTATTTCCCTAACTTCTATATCCAGGTTACTGAGGGCCACTGGAGCAAATCATACAAGCTTTGCAGACTTATGCCCCTACAGATTCAGTTTGTGTAGCCTCATTTGAATCTTCAATGCTGCCTGACAATCCTCTGTGTATGTATCTATAGTCAGCTTCCTCTTCTTGACCAAGGGCAGCTGTTCTTACCTTTTATCATTTTGTTAAAGCCTTACTTTCTCACTAACAATTGTCTCAGCTGGTGACATTACATTCTACTTCACTGAGAAAACAGATAATAGACAGCACGATGCAGCAACTTTCTCAACCTAATAATATTCTCTAGTCTACAAATTTACCTATTTATGCACCAAGGCTTCATTACTTACCATCTGTCTCAGGGGGCAGCTACTTCTTCTATTTATTGAATGATCTATAATGCCCATTTTCTTCTATATTTTCAATATTTCTTTCTAGCTTTCTAATGGTATTCTAAAATTAACATGTTTAAGTCATTACTACGTTAAAAAAATAAAACAAAACCCTCTGACAACTCCACAGCCACCTCTAGCCACTTCACCATCTGTAGGCACCATTCCCATTTTCTCAAAATTCATTTATTTTTCAAAACACTAACATCTACGCTGATAAGCGCTTGACTACTAGCCAAAAGGCGGGCGGTTCAAACCCACCCAGAGGTGCCTTGCAACACAGGCCTGGCAATCTGCTTCCAAAAGGTCACAGCCTTAAAAACCCTATAGAACAGTTCGACTCTGCACATACGGGGCTGCCATGAGTAGACTCGACTTGACAGTGACTAACAACAACATGCTGGGGATACACAGAGGAATGAGACAAATGCCTCTTCTTAAGAAGGTCACTGACATTTACTACAATATGATGCAGTAAATTCAATAATACACATGTGTATACGATACAGAGAAAGCACAGAAGAACATGAGAAGCAACACAAAGGAATGCTCCCGAGGTCTGACAAAATACCTCTGAAAGTGATAATGTCTATTTTGGGTTGTGAAGGTTGAACAGGGTTTGTTCCAGTGAACAAAGGAGAAGAAGACATCTATTACAGGCAAAGGGGATACAAGCACAAAGAGATAAAAGTCTGAAATGCCAGGGTGTGTTTGGTGACCTATAAGCAATTCAGTGTTTCTGCCTTGTAAAGTGCCACAGGATGTGTGGACTGGCTAATAATGACGTTACATAGGCTGGCAGGAATGAATAGTTGTTGTCTGTTAAATTCTCAGTTAATGAGATTTAAGTGTGATAAATTAATGTGAATGTAGAGGAGAAGGAGATGCTATTAACTCTTTATAAAATAATTGATTTCTAAATTTAAAAGTTTTTAAATGATAGATGAAAATCTCTGAGGTTAAAGAACAGGTATAAATATAAAAATTCAGATCAACATAATAAAAAATATTATTATCTAGGCCAAAAATGAGTATTGTTCTTTTCTCTTTCTATATCCCTTCATGAGGTAAGAAGATTCAGAAAAGAAAGTTAATATTTTGGAAAGAAACAATATTAGTTTATGGAGAAAGACAAATACTCTTTCCAATTATGTCACAAATCAGAACAGAAACTATTAACATCTTTGTAATTTATTTTGCAAAGAAACAATTTTATTTTATGGAGAAACATGAATACTCTTTCTAAATATGCCATATATCCATTGGCATATAGTTTCGTCTCCAATTTAGAACAGTTTTTATTAAATATTAAACTGTATGTAAGTTGCTTAAGACTTCTAACTCATTTCTTGTAAATATCGGAGTATAAATAACGGTTATCTTCTAGGGTAACTCACAAGAGTGAATTTAATGCGCATGCACACACACAGATGCACATACACAAATGTATTACAATTTTACAATGAAAATATAAAATAAAAAATTCTAGTGATATATGCTAGCTATTGTATTAGTCTTGGATCTAAAAATGTGCAGGAGTAAGTAAAGAGAATAAATACACTAAGACACATACATAAAATACTGTTGTTGTTGGCTGTTGAGTCAATTCCGACTTATAGCGACCCCATACGACAGAGCAGAACTGCCCCATAGGGTTTCTTAGGCTGTAATCTTTACAGGAGCAGATCACCATGTCTTTTCTCCCCCGGAGCAGCTGGTGGGTTCAAACCACCACCACAACAAAAAACCTTTAAGTTTTCACAGTGGTTTTGGATTCAAGAATTGTGGCTAAGGGTTTCTGGATCTGAAGTAGCTACTTCCCAGGGTTGTTACATGGATTGAAGAAGATATTCACGTCTTCTCAGTACAGATACTGGTATGTGGTGGGTGCTTATCTATGTTATTAATTTCAGCATCGGTCTGGCTGTTACTTTAGTAACTAAAAATGTGTTATTGACTCAGTCATTCTAGCAGAAAGTCATATACTTGTACGCCTTGATTTTGATACCACACCTGGCTTCAAAGTATTTTTAAAAAATTGATCTTGTTATTTTCTCTGTGGAAACATTATGAAACACAGATTTGTGAAACGTGCTGTGCTCTTTATTTTTACATTTACATTCATGCTATAGAGTATGTCTCTCTCTTTGTACTGACTGCTAGAAAGTTTAGAAAAAAAGAAAAGAATCTGAAGATAAGCGAAGTAAAAATCTAAAATATGTTAATCATTAAAGATACTGATAAATAAAATAGGTAAAGAAATAAAATATAATAAACCAAAAAGTATACAAAAAGGATTAAGATTAAAAACTTAAAGCCAGGAGACTAAAATTTGAGAAAATTTTACATTTAGGAGATGAAGGATTAGGAATGAGAACAGGGCACCAAAAAGGCAAAAATATAAAATATTTGAAAGTGAAATTATTAGCAATTTTGAATATTATGGATATTTAAACTGATGTAAAAGTACAATTATCAAAACAGACTACGCAAATAACACTACTGCATCAACTGTGCCTCAAAGCTAGTGCAGCAACCTTAAAGATGAAAGGAAATGGGATACATTCCCTTACTAAAAACAAATGTTTTCAAAGTAGAGAAGAAAAAAGAAAAATTAAGTCCAGTTAGATGTAAACAGCATAAGCCCTGACTATACCTGAAAGATATCTGTCTCCCAGCATGTTGATCCCTGCCTTATCAGAGGAATCTAAGTCTAGAGAGTAAGGAAGGATTGAAGTAACTTTAAACTGCTCCCCTTCAACAGCTCCTAACGTTTTAAAAACGTGCAGTTCTATTTGTAACAATCTAGGACCAGTCCTTTTAATCAAACAATATTTCCCCAGTCCAAGCAATGGATAATCAAGCTCTAAAGACTTCCCAAGCTAACCTTAATTTAGAAGGTTAAAGCTGCAAAGCATAACAGAAAACACAAGACACTGAGTAAGTCATGAGGGATACGGGGACATTAGTCGCCGTGAACAGATCAAATTCTCTTAACTCACTAGAATGTTGAGACAGAAGAGGTGAAGAGTCAAGTCTGAAGGTAATGCTTAGAGTTTCCTAAGTAATTTTCTGTGTTACATGCCTGATAACCTGGCCATTAACCCCCAAAATTTTCTTTTCCAAGCCAAAACTTGGCCAGTCGCATTGCACACGTCTGTTATTCATATAGTTCTTTTTTCAAGGACTGGCAAAACCTCAGGTGTGTGTGGACATGGGGATGCAGAGGAAGGCAATGATACCCTCTAAATAATACTTCAGGGGAAAAGATTAGTCTGAAGGACTAATTGTCCACAGCTACCAAGGCCTCCACCAGACTGAGTCCAGTACAGCTAGATGGTGCCCGGCTACCACCACTGACTGCTCTGACCAAGATCAAAACAGAGGGTTCTGGACAGAGCTGGAGAAGGATGTAGAGCATAATTCTAACTCACACAAAAAAGACCATATTTACTGGCCTAAAAGAGACTGGAGAAACCCTGAGAGTATGGCCCCCAGACACCCTTTTAGCTCAGGGGTGAAGTTACCTACGAGGTTCACTGTTCAGCCTGGGAGTGGACAGCCCCGTAAAACCAAAGGAGAGTAACGAGGTACAGGAGTCCAGTGACAAGGGCCAGAAAGCAGAAGGGGACAAGGAAGCTGGTGATAGGGAACCCAACGTTGAGTAAGGATATTGTTGATGTGTTGTGAGATTGTTAACCATTGTCATAGGGCAACATTTGTAGTAACTGTTAAATGAGAAACTATTTTGTTCTGTAAGCCTTCATCTTAAGTGAGAATAACAGCACAATTCGAAGAGCATAGTCAATGTCACTGAACTGTGCATGTAGAAATTTTTGAAATGGTGTATCTTTGGCTATGTGTATTTTCACCAAAAAAAAAAAAAGAGGTTGAGAAGTTACAGGGTTGATATGTTGTGGGGTTGTGAACCAATGTTATAAAACAACATGTGTACTTCTGTTTCATGAGAAACTATTTGTTCTGTAAGCCTTCACCTGAAGTACAATAAAAAAAATAATAAAAATAATAATAATTAAAAAAAGTAATAATAAAAAAAATGATCACCTATAGGGAATGAGAAGAGCAGAGAGGTTATACTTTATTGCTATTGACTTATAACTATTACTGTGAAATATTTTGATAAGAAAATATAAAGGTCCATTTTATACCTTCTAAAAATAAATAAATAAATAATTAAATAATACTTAAGGAAGAAAAATTCAAAGCTTCTTTAGAGAACCTTCCAACTTTCTTTGAAAGAAATACTTAATAGTCTCCATTTATTTATATTTTGAGCCATTTTTTGGCTCTTCTAAATAGAATGGTGCCCTGAACAATTTCCCAATTGGCATACAACTTATTCAGGCTTTGTTTATCCTCAAGCGTATACAAGCAAATAAAAATCTATCTGAAGAGTCATTAGTCATGCTCACTGGGACAGTCTTTCTATACACACACACATACACACACACACAATTCCCTAATTTCCTTGTCCTACTATACGCAACTGTTAGACCTGTTTCTTGCCAGCCCTCGAGGTAAAGAAACCTCACTCAAATGAATTGGGTCAATGGCTTTGTTCAGTTCTCAGTCTTCTCTATTTATGATATTTCTTTCCAAATCAGCAGCACTCTTTCCAACCAGCCAGCTGTTATTTCCAAGTACAACATCAGGCCAGTGTGCGCTTGGTAGCGCAAAAGGAGAAAAATGTTCGTTCTCTTTTCAGAAACTTTTAAATACTGATTTAATAACATGTTATATATGACATGGAAACTGCTGATGTCAATCTACATTACTCTTAATATTTTACATCAAAAACTACTTAATTTTCAAAGACTAGTATTATCCTTATTTGTTTCCAGAGAGAAAGCTTAAATGTAGGACTATTTGGTTGTAAATAGGAGCAGCCCTCTCAGTGTCCAGGAAAGAAAGCTCTAGCCCATTCTCAGGGCACAATGCCCCCATTCATTTGCACACAATGTTCTGATGTCTTCTGTTCCTAGGTCAGGGAGTGCTATGCACATTTCTTATAAATACAGTCCTTGCCTTTACATCACTGAGTATGTGACAGTAATACTATAATGATGAGGACTTGCTTAACTGACTTTTGAGCACTTCTAAGACAAAGGTCCAGAATTTACAGGGATAAACGGGTTTTTATTTTCTTGAAATTAATTACTATTTTCATTAATGTATGATTTATACCCCACCTATTTTTAAAAAGAATTTGAAGTGGTCATATTAAATTTCGTTGAAATAAGACCTCCTGAAAAATTTTCATATGCTGCATTTTTGGGGGAGAAATTTCTGAATGTAAGCTATGACCTACTTTTAGGTGAGAGTCAGGGAAATTTTTATCCTTATCAAAACTTTCTCCTTATGTATTGCTAAGTTGAAACTCTCTGTATATTAAAACGTGTTATTGTAGAAATAACTGCCAATGGAAAAAGAACTGCTTGAATATCTTGAACTACATAATCCCTTTTACAATTTTTTCATTTTACTCTTTTCCTTTTCTACCCAGCACTTATCACAATTTACAATTACATATGTAAGTGATTATTGTTTTAATGTCTGTATCCTCCAGGAGAACGTAAGTGCTTTGAGACCAGAGATCATTTACAATGAATTAGATAAATACATATAACTAATATTTTGTAGGCATTGATCATGTGTCAGGCAGAGTTTTAAGAATGTTAAATGCATTGACTCATTTAATTCTCACAGGATTCCTATATAGGGACTATCATTATTATTTGCACTTTATATAAGAGGAAATACAAAGAGGTTAATTAACTACCCCCAAAGTCCAATTGCTGCGAAGTTTTGGGGCCACTCTTCAAACCCAGGCAGCTCCCCAGCCCTGGCACTCATGCTCTTAACTACGATGTTATTTAGCTTGGTTAATAGTAGGCTTTAGCATTAGACTGCCTAGCTCCACTCTTTATGAGCACAGTGACTTGAGGAAAATTACTTAATTCTCTGTCTTCTGTTGGAAAAAATTAGACACAGCAATACCTATCACAAAGGACTGTTGACAAAAATTAAATGTCATTATATACAGAAGGACCTAACTCCTAATGGAGCCCTGGTGGCACAGTGGTTAAGTGATATGGCTGCTAACCAAAACGTCAGTAGTTAGAATCCACCAGACGCTCCTTGGAAACCCTGTGGCGCAGTTCTACTCTGTCCTATATGGTCGCTATGAGTCGGAAGCGACTCAATGGCACCTAACAACAATAACAACTCCTAAAACCATGCTTGCTTCACTGTAGGTATTGGTAAACGTTGAAAGACAAAAGGTTAAAATTGCTATGTAGATACATATAATACATCCTTCCTATTTTATTTATTTGTTTATTTTTTAACTTACTGCCAACCTTCATATAATGAATTCCTTTGGGAAAAGGGTTAAGAAAAAAAAAAAGGTAAATGAACTCCTAAAAGAAAGCACAGGAGTCACTATTTATGACCTTGGGTTAGGCAAATGGTTTTTATGATATGACAACAAAGGGCAATCTATTAAAAATAAAGGTAAATTGAAGTTCTTCAAAATTGAAAACCTGTGTGCATCAAAAGACACCATCAAGAAACTGAAAAGATAACTCACAGAATAGGAGAAATGTTCATAAATCCTATCTGATAAGGGATACTACACAAGAATGTATAGAGAATTCTCACAACTTAACAATAAAAAGACAAATAGCACAATTTTAAAAATAGACACAGGATTTGAATAGAAATTTTTAATGAAGATACAGAAGTGGATAATAAATACATGAAAAGATGCTCAATATTGTAAGTTATTAGGGAAATGCAAATCAAAACCTCAATTAGATATCACTTCACACTCACTAAGATGGTTAAGATAAAAAAAGACTGGCAATAACAAGTGTTGGTGAGGACATGGAGAAATTGGAACCCTCATACTGCTAGTCCAGCTGTTTGGAAAATGGGTTGGCAGTTTCTCAGAATGTTAAACACAGAGTTGCCACATGACCCAGCAATTCCACTCCCAGGTATAACTCAAGAGATTTAAAAACAAACATCCACAAAAGAAGCTTTTACAAAAATATTTATAGCAGCATTATTCATAATAGCCCCGAAGTAAAAACAAAACAAATGCTCATCAACTAATTATTGGATAAAATAAATGTGATATCATAAGATAGAATATTATTCAGCAATAAAAAAGAATGAAGTACTGACACATGCTACAACATAGATACACCTTGAAAACATGCTAAGTGAAAGAAGCCAGTTAAAAGGGATACATGCTATGATTCCATTTCTATCACACATCCAGAATAAAGAAATCCATAGAGACAGAAAGTAGATCAGCGGCTGCCAGGCAGAAGTGAATGGCAAGTTACAGCTAATGAATTTGGATTTTCTTTTGGGAGTGATAAAAATGTTCTAAAATTAGATAGTGGTGATGATTGTACAATCCTGTGAATATACTAAAGCCACTGTACACTTTAAAGGGGTGAATTTTATAGTACATGAATTATATCTCAATATTTATTAAAAATTTAAATGAGATGATGGGTTCTAGTTGCAATACTTATAGTAACTTCATTATGACTACATATTTATTCACTTTGGGTTTCAGTTTCTACAACCATTAAATGAATAGTTCAGCTAATCTTTAAGATTTCATCCAGCTCTGAAATTCTAATCACAATGAAATAATGTTTTGTATAATAATTATATTATTACATATACACATACAGACATATACGCACTAACACATTGCTCAGTGGTTAGCATTCGGCCGCTAACCAAAAAGTTGGCAGTTTGAATCCACCAGCCACTCCTTGGAAACTGTATGGGGCAGTTCTACTCTGACCTGTAGGGTCGCTATGAGTGGAAATTGACTCGACAGCAATGGATTTGGTTTGTTTTTAAGGTATACTTCATTAGCGCCATTTATTCTATCCAATAAAGTTACACTGTAAAATGTGCAATTATAAATGTTTACTTTTATATCTTTACAAAGATTTTCAATTGAATTAACATATCATGAAAATTTCCTTATCAGAAAATGAGACTATAATTTATTATATTTAACCCCAAGTATCAGATTTGACCATATAATTATCATCTTTTCAATGACTTAAGGATGAAAACAGAACAAACAGAATATTTCATGGGACACAAAGTTCAACATCTGCTAGTGGAATAAAAAGGTTATAATGAGGAGAAGGCCTGGGACAAGCTGCGAACAGCTTGTGAGGCCTTGGGTTATGGATTCAACATGGAAAGGGTAAAGGCAACTGAGAGGGCACAAACACAAACTTGGCTCAATTTACAATTATGAAGAGAGCAAGCCATCCTCAGGGTTATTATTATAAAGTAGTAATCCTTGTTACTGTAGGATGTTCAAAGTATAGAAGCTGGCACTACATCACCGAGTTTTCAATGACATGCCTGAGAGCTCTTTTTGATATCTGCATGTTTACATATTATCTGTCTTCTCATGAAAGTAAAATGTGGATAGCTCAAAGAAAATGAATGTGCAGTAGTACGATCTGTGACTAACCTATATTTACCTCTAGTTTTAAATGTCAAAAATAAAAATGAACCAAGAAACAATCCCATAAATACGAGATATTTAAGTTGTAATTGATTTTATGAGACTATTTGCTCCTTTTACAGTTTAGGTATATATCTTTTACAGGTGTGAGGCAGCTCAGTCCTACTGCTAGTCACATGCCTATTAAATGGAGTATATTTCTTTTAATTTCATTTTTAATTATGTGGTTTAAATCTATAAAGCACTAAAAAGTTATACGATCATGAATCTCTTATATAATTCTAGAAATTTGTATACATGTACAAGTAAACAAAATATAGGTTATCTTCTAGCTCACATTTTAAAATAGATTGTATAAGATACACACTGCTCTTCTGCATCTTGCTTTATTCACATTAAAGTGTATCTTGTAGATATGTCCATATAAGTAGAGTATTCCTGAATCTTCTTAATAATTGCATATTCTCCCATTCTTTAACAACCCATAATTTAATATGCCATTAAATATGTCACCTTTTAGGTACAGCCAAACTTCTGCTATTTCAAACAGTGCTGCAAATGAATGCTTGGGCATATGTTAATTTTGTGTGTCAATTTATCTGTGAGATAAATTCTTCAAAAAGGATATTAATGGACTATCATTTTCATTTAAATGCATCACCTACATCCTGAAGCGGCTATGTAGATACATGGTTTCTAGTTTCCTCAGGCCACATCAGCATGTGTAGGCCCAGTGACTGTAATCGCTATCAATCTCTCTGACTCAACCCTTGCACAGAGATGCAGAATTCAAACTCCCTTCCATACGGTTGTTCAATAATTACTGATATGTTCTCTTAATTGGTCATGCTTTCACTCTCATCTTCAAAGACAGCAAGTAGGTCTCACTTTACTATTGTGATATTTTGTCTTCTTCATATCTTGAAGTGAGCTATGTGGCTCAGTTTCCATGCTCTCTATCCTCTTCTATTTCTGATATTAGTTTTCCAGGCCATTTCTACAGCCTTAAAGTTTTTCTAACCACTTTATCCTATAATGAGGAGCACTTCCTTTTACCAGCAGTTTATCCCACACAATCAGGTGATATTAATAATTTGTTTTTCCATCTTCTTTCTTTCATACAAATACACTATCCGTTTTTAAAACTTTCCTCTCATTGCTTAGCTGAACTATCACGTTAAAAAAAATTTTAATAGTAGTTTTTTTAATTATTTGTGCTTTATACTTACCAAAGTATGTTGTACTTAGGACCATATTTTCCCAAAAGATATACGAAATTGTGTTGAGGTTTACTATCGTCCCCATCCTCACCTCCAACACATTACTGTATTTCAACTCAATTTGTATCACCTATTACTGTTTAAACGGAAAGAAATTATTAACTAGTATGCACCTACAATTACATAGGCAGTAATGTTGAAGTAGGAAAGAAATGTAGAAGGAGAAATAAAATTGTTTATGTATTGCTTCCACCAAACTTTTGTCTTGTGATATGGCACAAAGAGAACAGCAAATTAGAGAGAGCTTCAACTTCATGGCAACTATGCTCTCAAAATGGTGTATTTGACTGGGATGCAGAAAGAATAATCTTCAAGTAAGTATTAGAAGACTGAGATGCAACCAAACGATCTTGAGTTCTCAAATAGTAAGCTTAATACATCACTAGATTATCCCTTCTAACTATAATATTTGATGTCTCTTGATTGAAGTCAACACTAGGCTTGGTAACAGTCCAAGTTCTCCTTTATTTCTTCTGTATAGAGAATCCAAAGGTTTATACATAAACACACACACACACACACATTTCATTTTAATTATATTTTTATCTGTTTTTTCCTTCTGTCCAATATAGTTAATGAAAAACCTATTATTGCAGAATGTGTAATTTTAGGAGACTTTAAAAATTGTTTTTAAACATTTTAGCTTATAAGAATAATAATTTATAGATAGCATGTGTAAAATAAAGTATCCTCATTTTATATATAATTATAATATTGTTCTGAATTTTAAACATTTTATACAGTTATTTCAAAGGGTTTCAAGAATTTAATGGTGTAACTTTTTGTAATTGTGATTAACATTTGGATTTTAGACTACGTGCATTGACAGATATAAAAAATGGTTTACTTTTCAATGTGTGTTTCATATTATTCATTCTAATTCACTGAAGTTTGACTTGACCATATTTCAAATAAGATTACAAAAATGCACAGGAGTTTGTCCTACTGTTAATGAGTGTTTTGCCTATGCTTTGGAAAAACAAATAAACATGAAATCATCTTATTTAAATTGTCGATATCTCAACACTACTGAAATGGAGTTATTTATTTTTAATCCTTCCAGAACTGAAAGCACCTGATATGTTGAATTTTTCTTACATTTTCTCCTCCTCGGAGCCATCTTTTAGATCCTAACTTCTCCTAGATGATAAGAACAGTAATGGATTTTAATCACTCCATAACAATTATTGTCTTGCTTTGACCATCCCTATGGTATATGTCTTATCTCCATAATTAGGCTCTAAATTCTGAGGTCACGTATGACACATTCTTCACTGTATATGCTACATCTCCTAATGCAGTTTCTGACCATGGCAGGAGCATAAAAAATTGCTTGTTGAAGATGACTGTGTGTTATGATGATAATTCAAAGAACATTTATGAAATGAGAACATTACCATGTATAAAAAAGCACTTAGTACAGATATTCACATACAGAAAGTAATATTTGTTTCACTGTATTTATTAAATATATTTTGAGCAAATGCAACATGCAAGACATGCTAATAAGCAGCTTAGCTTCTCTGGGACTCATTTTCTTTAAAAATATAATATTCCTTAAAAATACAATATAGTACATGCTCTATATTTAGCACTTTAGTTCTGTTTTTCTATAATGAGATAAAATAATATCTTGCCACTGAAGTAAATTTCGCTGTCCTCCTGAATAAAATAATGCTTTAAGTTAAAATATAAATTTCATCAAAATACTTTATCAAGAGTGGCTCTAAAAATTTCTGACAATATGTCAAACCACTGAAGGAATTATATTTTTTAAATCAGCTCAGCCTTAATAAGTGAAGCCTATAATAATATATTTTATCATATCTAATTCTTCTGTCATAAAAGTACATATGCTTAAGAAGAATCTACTAGATTTTATTACATATTTCTAAATACATGCTTTTCTATGATAGTAAGTTTAAATTTTATAAAATGTAGTTTTCTATAATCATAAATAATCCAAAATACATGACATGGTAGAAAGTGTTTGCTCTTTAGAGCCAGACTTCAGTTTGAAAACAGTAACTAATATTTACTAGTTACTAAACGTTGGTGCTGTTATCTATAAAACAGCAATAAAACACGTTGCCCTCGAGTTGATTCCAACTTATAGTGACCCTGCAGGATAGAGGAGAACTGCCCTATTGCATTTCCAAGGAACAGCTGGTGGATTTGAACTGCCAACCACTGTGCCACGAGGGCTCCATAATAGGAATAATTCCACCTAAATCTAAGTAGTTAGCCTGCTGCAAGGAATAGAAACAATGTATTTAAAAATATGACACAGAATATATTCTTAGTAATTGTTACCTATCCTCCTATCCTATCAATATCTTGTAGATATTAATCTGCTGTATTGTGAGACACATTTCTAGCCATAGGCAACTACAGAAAATAAATATATTGGGAGAGGAAAATCTTGCTATTGGCAAGAATGAAGATTTTGAGTTAGAATTCCCAGGTTTGAGCATTGATTCTGCTTAGTTAATATCTTTTACCCTTACACAAATCATATCTGCTTATTTTAGTGCCATGATTAGTGAAAAGATTATAACAGATATTTATCTATGTACCCTTTTGCCAGATAAACAATTTATTAGAAAACAGTTTTAAAGGGCTGTGCAAATATTATTTTATCACACATCTACATTTCTTCACGTATTAATCATACGTGTGAATGACTTACTCAACAGCTCTCTTCCTTACTAGTCTGTGAACTCCACAGGGGTAAGGATCATGCTATTTGCCTACCTTTTTGACTTCCAAAACTCAGACTTTTAATTTTACTCCTTGTTGTAAAAATCCCTTTATTAGTGAGTATATCAACAAAATATATGAACATTTAAGCAAATACTGAAGTAATTATGGAAACAAACACCATACTCTACAACATTAAAACCTGTGAAAGCCAGAACCTGGATAAAGTGGAAACCTGTCAAAAAAGGAAAACTCAAATATTTTACACTAAAATAAGAGACAGAAAAGTGGTAAGACTGCAACCCGTCAATGGTGGAAAACCTACCAGAGCAGGAACAACAAGGCAGTCTCGTTAAGTTCCAGCTTTCACAGTTTCACTGTAATATATATTTTTTAAATATTTCCCTTGGTCATTGTTCGATTAATCTAGAACTTGAAATCACTTTCTAATTTTAATATGTCTTAATGAATTTGTTTATTTTGTCAAACAAAATCACTGATAGAATGAGGTACAGATTTCTGTTCAGTACTACTGTTAACTCTAAGAACAATTTACTGAAAAGTATGCTATTTGCAGCAAGTTTAAATGTAATATTAGACAAACAGCAAAATTACACTTTAAGAGGAAACTAAATTTTATAAAATAGCATAGCTAGTAATGGAAGTTATGTAGAAAGAAGTACACTCATTTACATAAACAAATTTATTTCAATTAAGACATGCAAATGTTAATTATATCAAGTCAAAACAAATGTTTATTGAAGGGTACACATAATTATAAGCAGCCCTGGTGGCATAATGGTTAAAGCTCTCAGATGCTAACCAAAATGTAGATGGCTTGAACCCACCAGCTACTCCATGGGAGAAAGATGTGGCAGTATGCTTCTGTAAACATTTACAGCCTTGGAACTCCTAGGGGCAGTTTTGTTCTGTCCTATATGATTCTTTCAAGTTGGACTTCAGAGATATTGAATAAATTTTAAGAAAAGAAACCTACTATTCAGTGCAAAATCTGGAAGTTTATGTTTAATTAGGTTTCTTCTATGATTCTAATTTTTATAAGATTTACTTTATCAGTCTAGCCTCAAAAGTATTTATATTCTTCCGGTTAAAATAGCAGTAGGAAGCTTTATGCATAGCATGATCAATGAACTACAGATCCAAAACCACCCACACTGCAATATCTAAGACAAGATTAGGAGGATTAGCCTCTGTAAAAAGTTTTCTAGGATATTTACATAATGAATTAATCCATTCTTTACTGATCAGTAGATTATTTGGTAATATCAGGGTGCCTGATCAGTAAACTCTGCATCATTAATAAACAGTCACCTTCAAGTAAAATCAATGAAAATAATCACTTCTTAACTTTTGGGCTAAGATCACATGTAGATAATACTGAATGAAAGTAACAGAAAAATGATTAACACATTATGAAAAAAATGTAGAAAATGAAAACAGTTATTAATAGTATGACAAAAAAAATAATATGCTGGTGGTCTCCAATGAAACAAAAAGAGTTGAATATGAGGTAGTATTCATTTATGAGGCAGTAATACATGTTAAAAAAACCTAGCAGGTATACAGTAGAAGGAGACCAGTGGTATTTTTATTGGCTGGCTGACTAACCTTGGGCAAACCAAATCAACTTTTTTGCCTTCTTTTCCTAATTTTTAAAAAAACAGTGAAGACGACAAACTCAAGTTCCTTACAGCTAAAAGTGGTCCCCACTGACCAGTATTTTTATAACACCATCCAGCAAAGATAAGGACCCGTGGCAGCACAGTGGTTACAGCACTTGAATGTTAACCAAAAGTTTGGGGGTTCAAATCCATCAGCTGCTCTGTAAGACAAATATGTGGCAGTCTGCTTTCATACATCACAGCCTAGGAAACCCTACTGGGCAGTTCTGTGTCATATAGGATCGCTAAGAGTCAGAATTGAGTTGATGGCAACAGTTTTGATTTTTTTGATGTTTGAATGCACCAGAGTAATAATTTTGATTCAAAATGACCAATACTAACTTGAAAGAAATACAACTAACAGAAAAGGCATCTCATCAGATCACTAAGATGTCAACATAAGAATTCCGTAAGAATGAATATCCTGTTAGCTTTACTCCAATTCTTGTTTACCTGGAAAATTTCAAGTCAATAAACTTTTTTTTCCTTCTTCATTGGAGAGGCTTGACTAAAATGCAGTATTTCCCAAGACCATTGCTTCCAATTTGGGGGTTTGACATATCTCTATTTATGAAGTTAATTACTGAATTTAATTATGAAATAAATTATCCTGTTCCATCAAGTATATGGAGAACTTGGTTAATATGTACTATTTGTCAAGGGACTGATGTTTTCCGAAACAATGAAAATCCAATTAGCCCTGAATTACCAAGGCTGTATATTCTCTAAAACTGTCTAAAAATTTGCTTTATCGTTAGCATCCAAGCTACTATTTTTTTATTTTCATTAAATGATATATCAATATCAATAAATACCCATTTCCAAAGAACTTCCCACTTGTTGTCAGGTGCCATCAAGTCAGTTGCAACTCATAACAACATTAATACAACAGAAGCAAACACTGCCCAGACCCACGCAGTCCTAACAATCCTTGCTATGTTTGAGCCATTGTTGCAGCCACTGTGTCAATCCATCTAGCTGAGGGTCTTCCTTGTTTTTGCTGACCCTCTACTTTACGAACAGTGATGTCCTTCTCCAGGAACTTGTCCCTCCTGATATCATGTCAGCAGTACAGGAGGCAAAGTCTCACCATCCTTGCTTCTAAGAAACATTCTGCCTGTGCTTCTTCCAAGACAGATTTGTTCCTTCTTCTGGCAGTCCATGGTGTATTTAATGTTCTTTGCTAACACCATACTTTAAAAGCATCTATTCTTCTTTGGTTTTCCTTAGTTATCCAGCTTTCGCCTGCATATGAGGCAACTGAAAATATCATGGCTTGAGTCAGGCGCACCTTAGTCCTCAAAGTGACATTTTCACTTTTTAACACTTGAAAGAAGTCTTTTGCAGCAGATTTGCTCAATGCAATATGTCATTTATTTCTTGACTGCTGCTTCCATGGGCTTTGACTATGAATCCAAGTAAAATAAAATCCTTGACAACTTCAATCTTTTCTCCATTTGTCAGGATGTTGCTTATTGGTCCAGATATGAGGATTTTTGTTTTCTTTATGTTGAGGTGTAATCCATACTGAAGGCTGTAGTCTTTGATCTTCATCAGTAAGTGCTTCATGTCCTCTTCACTTACAGCAAGCAAGGCTGTGTCATCTGCATATCACAGGTTGTTAATGAGTCTTCATATAGTCCAACTTCTGGAATTATTTGCTCAGCATGCAGGTTGAAGAAGTATGGTGAAAGGATACAACCTTGATGCACACTTTTCCTGATTTTACACCATGCAGTATCTACTTTTTCTGCTAGAACAACTGCATCTTGTTCTATGCACAGATCCCATATGAGTGCAATTAAAAGTTCTGTAATTCCAATTCTTTGCAATTTTATCCACAAGTTGTTACAATCCACACAGTCCATTGCCTTCACTTGTCTGTCAATTTGTCATACTATGGTGGCTTGCATGTTGCTGTGATGCTGGAAGCTATGCTACCAGTATTTCAATTACCAGCAACGTGGACAGGTTTCAGCGAAGCTCCAGACTAAGATGTACTAAGAAAAAGGACCTAGCGATCTACTTCTTAAAAAATCGGCCCACGAAAACCTTAAGAATAGCAATGGAACACTGTTTGATATACTGCCAGAAGATGAGCCCCTCAGGTTGGAAGGCACTCAAAATATGACTGGGAAAGAGTTGCCTCTTCAAAGCACAGTCAACCTTAATGACATGGATGGAGTAAAGCTTTCAAGATTTTGGTTTGCTGATGTGGCATGACTCAAAATGAGAAGAAATAGCTGCAAACATTTTTTAATAATCAGAACATGGAATATACGAAGTAGGAAACTAGGAAAATTAGAAGTTGTCAAAAATGAAATTGAATGCTTGCAGATCAATATCCTACGCATTAGTGAGTTGAAATGGACTGGAATCGGCCATTTTGAACTGGACTATCATATAGTCTTCTATGCTAGGAGTGAGAAATTGAAGAGGAACAGTGTTGAATTCACCTTCCAAAAAAACGTTTCAAGATCTATTATGAAGTACAACGCTGTGATAG
>NW_004444114.1:5350303-5351482 GCF_000243295.1 Trichechus manatus latirostris
ATGAGAAACTACTTGTTCTGTAAACCTTCATCTGAAGTACAATAAAAAAAAAATGTATGTAACCACACATTGTTATCAATGATAAAAGAACAATGAACCAGCTATTTTGCAAAATATGATTTGGAAAATCTTAAGAATTATCAGTAAGTTCTTTGAAAATACACTTCTGAGAAACAGTTATTGACTATAAATTCATTAAGATTAGTTGTTTGATATCTGTAATTTTGTATTTCAAGACTTTTTTACTAGGTATTTTCAATGTAACTGCATCTTATTATCTGGCAATACTATCTGTGTTAAAATAAATAAATATATATGTAAATGAATATATGTTTTCAAACGAAATGCTACCTTGGTGTTTTATTAAACTTATTCTTCAGCTAACTAACAACAGCAATTTATTTAGCCTAAATTAAATTCACATTTAGACATATTAAAGGAAGAAACTACTAAGATTAGAAGATTTCTATGCTTGTGTTACATTAAAATTTAACTCTACTTATAATTTTCAACATTTTATTTTATTTAAGGTTACAATAAATGCCCCTGATTTTAATTTTTAATCAGGAAGTATAAATTACATGGATATGTAATTTGTTTTACACCTACAAAATTATAACATTCAAACTTTGAGAGAAATCTTTTAAAACATATATGACAATGATTCTATAGATTACCTCCATAAATGAGAGAAAAATAGTGGTATAGATGGATATGATTGGCACTATCTTAAAAGTAAATATGATCAAAAGACACCATTTTCAGTAAAGGAGAATGGGTAAGTGGGTAGTGGAACAGTCAGGCAAAATAATATTATTTTCAAAAGTTATACAGATATTTTTCCTTTAGTTATTAAGGACATTACTTAGACAAATAATAATAATTGAATATCTATAGTATTGTACCAGTGTTAATTTTCTAACTTTATTATAACTACTGCAGCTATGTAAAAGATTGCAAGATTATCTTTATTCTTTTAAGAAATACGCACTGAATCTAGAATTTTAATTTTAATAGCTAGCATGTGTAAAATTTACTCTTCAGTGGTTCAAAGCAATATAAACTTTATAAAAAGCAAAATTAAAAAAAAATTACATAAGCTCAAGCTAGATAATTTAAGTGTACTTTATAGGTCAGCCAATGTAAATCTTCAGTGATCAAAGTTCAACTGGGCCCTGC
>NW_004444114.1:5352321-5365839 GCF_000243295.1 Trichechus manatus latirostris
GAGGTAGATACTAATATTTTCTCCACTTTCAGTTGAAGAAACAGGAAAGATGAAGTTGTATAAATTGCTCAAGATCACATAGTTGTAAGTACAGAAGCTTGGCAGTTTAACTCGAGAGCTCACACCTCTATGAAACATTAATGAGAATTTCTAACATTACAATGTATAAAATATTCCAAAAGTTATTCCCTATAGAAACTGAGAGATTATTCAGTCATTGTGGGCCATCATTTCTAAAATGACATTTAGAGAGCCAATGTTCCTTTGACTTTAAATTATATGAATATTTCTTTGACACATGAAAAGGAAAATAATATTTACTAGTAAGAAAAATACTATTTGCTGGAATCAAAACTTCTGATTTGATTTCATTCATTCCACAAATATTTATTAAGTACCTGTTTTACCCAGGCACTGTTCTTGGTGCTAGAAAAGCCATGGTTAAGCAGACATCATGGAAATTTCATTCTAATGGGAAAGACATAAAATTATATGAAAGTATAGATTATACCATAAAATGGTAAGAGCTAGGATTAAAAAGCAAAGCAGCAAAGGGAGATATGAATATTTTAGGGAGTTGGGTACTATAATTTTAGATAGAGTAGCCAGAGTAGGATTCACTGAGAAGGAGCCAAGGGGCAAGGCATAGATGTCTGGAGGAAGAGCACTCCAGGCAGCAGGAACAGCAGGTGCAAAGGCCTTAATGCAGAAACATACCTGGTATATCCAAAGGCTAGGGAGAAGGTCAGCCATCATGGCTAGATTCAGAGAGAGCAAGAAGGAAAGGAGTAAAAAGGTAAGACCCAAGAGATAAGGGAGTGTAGGAGGTACCAACCACATAAGGTCACGTAGTTTACTATTCAGACATACCTTTTTACTCATAATGAGGAGCCACTGGAAAGATACAAGAGAGAAACGACACAGTATGGCTTACATGTTTGAAAGGATCACTTTGGCACTGTGATAAGAATGGGGATCGTGGGCAGAAGCAGGGAAATCACCTTATAAGACTACTGAAGTAACCCATGTGAGAGATGATGGTGTCTTGGACCTGGGTGGAAGCAGTCCAAGTGACTAGATATGGCTGGATAGTGGATATAATTTTCAAGCAGAGCCCATAGTATTACCTACTGATTAGGCATGGAGTGTGACAGAAATAAAAGAACGAACGACGGCTGCAAAGATTTTAGCCTGAGCAGGTGAAAAAGTGAAAGCTGCCATTTACTGAGATTTGTGAATCTATGTGGGAATAGCACATTTTGAGGAGTGTCCAGAAGTTCAATTTTAAATATGTGCAGGTTGAGATGCCCATTACACATTCAAATGAAGAAGTCAATGAACACAGAAATAGTAACCCAGAGTCCCAGGCAACAGCCCACACTGGAGATAGAAATTTGGAGGTCCTCAGCATGCAGGTTGTATACAGTATACAACATCATGAGTAGAGATGACATCACCTAGGGAATAAGTGCAGACAGGGAAGAAAATGACCCCAGGACTGAATCCTGAGACACTCCAATATCTGCATGTAAGAACTTCCCCATAAAAAACCTGTTGCCGTCCAGTCAATCCCGACTCACAGCAACCTATAATACAGAGTAGAACTGCCCCACAGGGTTTCCAAGATTGTAATCTTTATGGAAGCAAACTGCCTCATCTTTCTCCCATGGAGCAGTTGGTGGGTTTGAACTGCCAGCCTTCTGGTTAGCAGCCACATGCTTAACCCCTGTGCCAACAGGGCTCCTAAGAAATTCCCAATTGGATGTAGTTTCTCTTGAATTTGAATCCTATTATCTCTTTATAGCACTTAGAGTCTGATTGGTACATAGAATGAATTGATTGTTTCCAATGTGTTGAAAGACTCTGTGTCTAACTCATCTTTGTACTTGTATGGTTCTTGCAGTGCCTAGCAGTGTGCATTTAACTTAATGATTTCTTACTATCTTGTGGATCTGATGCACCATTTGTTGTTTCCCAAGCTGAGTGGCATCAAATATGCATGAATGGGAAATGGAGGTTTACAACAGAAGTGTTCACCCATAGCAGTCTGCAAATATTTTGGCATCAATGTCCCTTTTCAGCTTAGAAAATATAAACTCATAAAATTCCTCCATATGGGGAAATAGAAACACAATCATAATCATAGTCAGCCTCTCAAACTCATATATCCATAGGATTTTAGACCTAATCTTTAAGTCCATCTATTCTAGTTCAGCATCTAAAATTAAAAAATAAATTCTTGACTTTTTTCAAATTATGAAATATAAATCATAAAATAGCACAATCTTTCTAAATGTAACTTTCTATTTCATAAAAGTCATAAAGATGATGGGCCTTAAAGGTTCTATGTTAATTATAATACTGGAGAACCCTTACAATACTAAATTTTTCCATTCGTTGAGAGGGACTTTAAAAATATTTTCTGCAATCCCACAGGATTATCATTATCTCTCCCATAAGGAGAAAAAAAAAAGAAGAAGGGGTGGAGAGTTTAAGTGATTTGCCAGATATCTCACAGCTTTTAAGTGGCAAAGTCAGGATTTGATCCCAGGTCTTTCTGACTTAAAAGTCAATGGTATGTTTTATTAATCACATTATTCTTTTTCACAAATTCACTAGCTGTTAGCTCTTTATTTGCTTATGTATTTTCAATCACAGAAAAATTTTCAGACAAGCTAATTCCATTGTCTGATTCACTTAAATATAGAAATTTCTTACGCTGAATGAAACCTGCAACCCCCTACACTCCCCCTCATTGACCCTGATTTTTCTATCTGCGGCAAACAGGTAGGAAAATCAAATTTTTCTTTTAGATAATAGACTTGCAAATATGTTAAATCACCTACCATATCCTACCAGAACATTTTGTTATTCGAAATACAAACTACTGCAAATGCACAGGGCAAGAACTTATTTTGTCTATTCTCCTCTGGGCTTGATACATTCCATTAAAGTGGCTGGACCAATGCAAAGTAGACTTACCTTTTCACTCTTTCTTTCTGAGTCATGTAACTCTATTTTCTACTGATAACCACTTTAACTGCTAATTGATAGCCTTGGGAATAAAGCTCAATCTTGACATTTACTTGCTGAAGAATCTTGGGAAAGTTACTTATCTTATTTAAATTAATTCTCTTTGTACAATATTTATAGTACTTTCTATCTCATGGATTTGTCACAGAAAAAACATGGGATGAGTACATAAAAGTCACTAGTCCAAGTTGTGTACATAATACACTCAATTAATGTTGTTTTCTCTCTCACTTCTATATGGAGTTCAGAGTTAAGCTAATCATGTATGTTGTAGTCAAATCAAGTTTATCCTCATCTTCAACTGCACACTTTTTATTGATGCTAGTAAGAAAAGGAGAGACTAATAAGCAAAAAAAAGACTCCAGAGTTGACTCTGTTAAAAATCATTTTGATAACCTTGACCTACATTTTCAATTTGCCCCAGTTTCTTGGAATTTCTATTTTGTAATTCAACATATTTAACATATTCAATTTCCCTTCCAGCTTCATATCACTGACATTTTTTAAAAGAATTGTTCATATATCCATATCCAAGTTAAAAATGAAACTTCAGAATAAGATAGGGTAAAGAATGGAGCCTGTGAAAAAACACTAGAAATCTATCTCCCAATCCATACTAATCCATTAACTCAGGATTATCTGAGCATGATCTTTCAACCAGTTACATACTCAGTCAATATTTTTTCCATCTTGCTATGAGGACACTAAAAAAGGCCTTTGCTAATGCCTTATTGAAATCCAGATACAATAACTCTACATCTTTTCCCTTAGAGTATATTTGCAAGGAATTCCCAGTCTTAAAGATTGTAAAATCTACTTGAGAAACAATCATGACATTCATAGTAGTCTACTTAAGTGGAAGTAGACTCTAATAGATATTAACATGAGTCTTTGTAACTGTGAAGCTCTGAGTTTTAACAGTTCTCAAGGGATTCCTTTCCTTCAGAGAAGACGTTCTTATGAAAATTTCGTGAAGAGAATCAGATTTACGTCATATAGGAGCCACCGAGTTTCTAACAGACAAGAGAAAATTATTTGAGGAAAATATTTTATAAAGTTTTTAAATTTGCAAATCCCAAACTGTCCCTTCCCCATACCTCTGATATGTATTAATACGGGTTAAAATAAGATCAATTAATCATCCACTTGTAATAAACCATAATTTCAACCTAAGGATCTCTGTTATGGGTAGTCATGACATAGTATTGTGAAGCTTGTTTTAACAGAAAAACATTTATTAAATATCTAGTTCAGAAATTCCCAAACTTTCTAAATCTTCAACATTATGTTATTAATATACTGTCTAAACAAAAGTGTTATTTATGCAAACCTACTTGAAAAATATTAGATTAAGCAGAGTTAAGAGCTGTTCTTCATTACTGTGATGCTTCCTTGAGTATCTGCTATGCTAATATGCATCGTGAACCCACAAAGAGAGATGCAGGATACAATATTCCCCACACTTTATTGACAATAAAAACTTTTTATCTCCTAGATCCTATTAACGTATTCTAACTTAATACCTTTATAATAGTCATTGATTAGATACTTTAATCACAAGAAAGTGTAACAAGAACTCAGATCTGATGTTGGAGTTAAAGGTCAGGTGTATCCCAAACAAAACAAACAAAAACATCTCATAAGAGACAGAGATCAAGAATTGAACTAAATCTTGTGCATGTACTAAATTTTGTGGGGGTAGGGAGTGCTCAGTGTTTGATCGTCATTGGTATATCATCCTAAATCCTAGGATTATTTAGCAGGAACAAGATTCACAGAGCAATGCAGGATCCCAGTGATAAGACCTGAGAATCCTGGAGCTAGGCTGGTTAATGCCAAATCCACCCTTCCTGCAGCATGCTGATTTAAACTGCCCTTTCACCCTTCCTCAGGATGAGGAATTACATTGGCCATCTAAGAACTAGTCATGAGGAGATGTGGAAGGCAAGGTAAATGAGGTGGTGGCTAACTAGAGAGAGACCCAGGGATACTAACTGTGACTTCAGGGAATCCAAGAAAGCGCTGAAACTGCATGCAAAATAATTATGATTATACAGTAGAGTCTGAGAATTTAAAGCTTTCTTTAAATTCTTTCTTTAAATTTAAACAGCTAATGACCTAAAAAGGTTAAAACCCTTCCACCTACATTAGAATTTCCCTTCCCTCCTCCCTCCTCCCCTTACAGCAATACCAACAACTGCCCTCAGCAAAACTGTTGGTGAGAAAATTGGTCTCTTTAGGGTTCTCCGGCAGAAGATGAGCAAACAATCTTTTTAAGGCCTGGCAGTGCTGCTAACAAATGCATAATACCACTTCCAACAACAGCTACAGAGATTTTTTAAATCATACAAAATACTAAAAGATTTACTGTCTTTCTTTTCACATGTTTCTCTTATTCTTTACATGTTTTAACTTTGGCTAATTTGCCTCACAAAGGAAGAGGAATGCTGAACTTCTGAATTAGTGGAGAAGTATTTTATTTGCACTACAGATTTTTAAATATCTAATAGAAGTTGTAAGGGAAGGCTTCTTCTAAACTGATGAACTCCTTAAAACAGGTAACCTATCATCTGCATGTTCTTATTTTCACATTATTAGAAGACAGTACCTGCTAGAGATAGTTTTCCAGGGCCACTTAGCTTCTTTCCCCCTTTATCTCCACTACAAGTACACCCTTATTCACATTCTGCTACTGGACACAGTTATCACAACACGGCTTACTCTCCTTTATCCTGGTCTAATACTCTACGCATCCAGGAAAAGTAAAGGGAAATAATCCTCAGCAAATATCCCTCTCTGTTGTGCATTAAGGGACACATCAGAAGGCAAGATCAGGGCTCGTAATAATATATTTCACAGAGTACTTTACTCTCAGCTTGCCTACTCTTCTTTTACGCACAATTGCTTTTACTATCATACAGGAAAATTGTGTTTGTCTTTCATAACATCTTCTGACACGAGAAAAAGAAGTACATAAAGAATCTGAGCACATCAGAAAGAAGAAAGATATCAGAATTCATGACTCCTGGTGGCGCAGCGGTTAAGCGCACGGCTGTTGAGAGGTCTGCAGTTCAAGCCTACCAGCCGCTCCTAGGGAGAAAGATGTGGTAGTCTGCTTCCATAAAGATTACCCATTGCCATTAAGTCAGTTCCAACTTATACCGACCCTACAGGAAAGAGTAGCACTGCCCCATAGGGTTTCCAAGGAGCTGCTGGTGGATTGCAATTGCCAACCTTTTGGTTAGCAACAGAGCTCTTAACCATAGAAATTGTAATACTAAACAATCGTTTACTTTAGCCATAAATATTTTTGTCTTTCTCAAATTGTTTTTATGCTACTGATTTCCCCCTAAAAGATTTTTTTTTTTTTTTTGCTGCCAGCAATGCTCTCAGTACACTGCTACCAACTAAAATCAATTCTCATTTATTTCAGTATTATACTCTTGCCATTATATTGCCTCTACTGGAATGGAGAGTGTTGACAGCTTAATTTTTAATAGCCATACATTAGGACTTTAAAATTAATATTACAGCTCTAATCTTCCCTTAAGGAATATACTATGGAATACATGGCACATATCACTTTGATGATCACATTAGCAATCCTCTTAGTATCAATAAACTGAGTGTGAATCCAGAATATGTATCCCCAATTAAATCTAGCTCACAGGTCGGAAGAGAATCATGACAGAGTAGCAAAACAACAGATGTGCCTCCTAATCAGGTTGAAACACTTTAAAACAAAAACAATGAAAAGATGTAGACATTTTCACTCTGAATACAATTCAGTCTCATTGCAGAGCCTTACCTGGAGGGGTTCACTGAACAAACTATCATACAAAATTCTGCCAAATAAAAATGAATTTTAATTGTCAGATCACAAAGCAAGTCCTTCATTATCTGTGGTAAAAGGATGACAGAGAGGGCATATTTTATCTATTGAAGGACTTATTTCAATATAAGCTATAAAAAAAAAAAAAAAACCCTTTGCTATCAAGTCAATTCTGACTCATAGCAATCCTATACGACAGAGTAGAACTGCCTCATAGGGTTTCCAAGGAGCGGCTGGTGGATTCGAACTGCTGACCTTTTGGTTAGCAGCCAAGCTCTTAACCACTAGGCAACCAGGGGTCCATATAAGCTATAACAGCTATATTATTTCAGATATCAAAAACCCAAAACCAAACCCATTGTCCCTGAGTTGATTCCAACTCACAGTGACCCTATAGGACAGAGTAGAACTGCCCCATAGGGTATCCAAGCCTGCAATCTTACAGAAGCAAACTACCATATCTTTCTCCCACACAGCAGTTGGTGGGCTCGAACTGCTGACCTTTTCATATACAGTCAAGCACTTGACCATCACACCACGAGGACTCCTTACTTCGTATACAGATATATATCTTCACAACACAAATGAAATGTTTTATTTTCTACATTTAACTCCAGATAACGTAAAGTTTTTCATAATTAAAAAAAGAATATACAAGAAGTAGGGCTACAGTTCTACAAATATTTGTATACTCTAATTTATTCTTAACCAAATGTATAGAAACCTAATCATTCAGGGTTCTAAATACTGCTGAATGCTTAAACTATTAAAATGAAAAACAAATGATATTAGGTGTTATTAAAATGAAGCTGGAAAAAAAACTGCAGCAAAGAGCTATTTTTATGAAACTCACTCCTGTTTTAAGGATTGCATACCTTGATTTTTATAAAAATTTTATAGCATCACCACAGCTGCAACAAACTGTAGCTACAGAAAAAGTGGTTCATTTTTTGACCTTAGATTGTATAAGAATGCCTCCATTATTTGTAAATCCTCCATTATTTGATACCGTTGTCAAAAATCAAATCTCTAATGCAAAACATGACTGAATCTTTAAATATTTATCAAAATAATCAAATACTGATAATTTATAGAAATTACTCAGATATCTACTCAGTCATCTAGTCATGGCCAGAAGTGTGCAAAAACTGTAATTACATCCAAAATGATGTGTGATACCAAAAAAGACTACAAGTGTTGGCCCTAAGTATTTATGAGAATACGTCAAATATTAAACTTGTATGGTAGAAAAATTAGTGACTATTTTATAACAGTGTATACTCTAAAATATGAAATTTGAGCTAATCTATTTTTTAGCACATATATTTTCCTATTTTTAAAATACAAGTCCTACATGAACCACCTAATGCTTTCGAGGGTATCAGGGAACATCAGTGAATGTGAGAAGCCCATGGTGCATCACGGTGATCTAGTTCCATATACATTCCCCTTCAGACCGTTTCCAAAGCCATACCTACAATGCTTAGAATGGATCATGAATCTCTACACATTGTTATCATCCGAAAACTCAATAGGTTTTTTTTTTTAATGTTTCACAGAATGAAAACTCTTAACACTTAACAGCTAGACGTGTCTTTTTGTACATCAGGAGTTTCTGTAATGCATCAGTCCAAACACTTGTGTGGCTCCCAAACACACACATACACACACACACATATGCAGGGACACACGTTTCCACAAAATTGTGTTCAAAATTAGCTGTCTGAATAAAACAGAAATCTAGGATTATCGGCTAGCAAAATGTAGAGTCCTGTTTTTAAAGCTGTACTCCAATAAATCCTTCAAGGACTACGATGCCTGAAGCAATCATGAGCCTACCTTCTCTGAGGTACTTTCTATGCACTAGGGATACAGCAGGAAATAAAAAAGACAACATCTACAAAAGTCCTAACGGAGTTACATTCTAGTTGAACTCTATAGCTGCTTTACACACACACACCCTCATTCCAACTAGAATATCGTTTTGTTTTGTTTTTTACCCTTTTGATTTTTTTATGCTTATGGGTAATATTTTGACCAAAGAAAGGGTTCAGCAACTACCATATTTCTACACAAATAATGCGCACCTTCTACATTTGTTTGCCAACCACACTCTCCCCTTCCCGTAAGGTATTTTTGTAGGCGAACTGTGCCAATCTTTTTACAGCAAGAGATCATAAATAAATTGGCGTGGGACACTTAGGAAAGTACCTTGTGGGGGGAGAGTGTGGTTGACAAACAAATGAAGCCGAGCGTTATCTGTGTAAAAATATAGTAAAGAAAAAGTTTTGAGAACATAGTATTAAGAAATCTTTAAGAAATAAGAATATATTATATTTTAGAGAAGATATTGGATAATAAATTTTATGAACAGCTACAAGGAACAATGTATATGCTTGAAGTATAATTAAATATTATTTTATAATTGCATATATATAATTATAACTGCATATATATGATTTATAATTGCACATATAGTATTACATATATATAGAGCCCTGGTGGCACGGTAGTCAAGAGCTCAGCTGCCAGCCAAAAGGTCAGCAGTTCGAATCTACCAGCTACCCCTTAGAAACCCTATGGGGCAGTTCTACTCTGTCCTGTAGGGTAGCTATGTGTCGGAATCGACTCAAAGGCAACAGGTTTTTTGGTTTTATACATATATATACAAAAACTAAAACCAAATTCATTTCTGTCAAGTCAATTCCTTAACCACTGCGCCACCAGGGCCATATATATATATATATATATATACATATAATAATCTCTATCTATATATATATGCATATCCATACTGGGGAAAATAAAGACAATTGTAAAATAATGGTCATCCCTTTCTAAAATTTAATTTATTTTAGGCATAAGTATTTCAATTCTCCACAACTATATGCAATCAATACATATACTTTTATTTCTTAATAAATGTGCTTTTGATTTTCAATAGCACATACCTATACAGACTCAAAAATAAATGGCATATTCACTTGTATTTACACCACACACCTAATTTTTTTAAAACTATTTCAAATTAAAATCATAAATATGCTTTGTAAGACACCAAACATAGCTAAGAAGACACTAATCAGATTTATTAATGACTAAAGGTAATACATTCCAAAAGTCCACTAAAGTATGGATTCAAAACTCTCCTTCCTCCTCCCCTATCACACTCTGCTGTTGCCATGCAGCTATCCAGCAGTATACCCTCTCTCCCACGTGGTCCCTTTTATATGGGTGCTATGCTGTTGCCATGGATATAGCTATGTCTACATTTTTTTAAGCTCCTCTTTAAAAACATAGTACTTTCTTTACACAACCTCAAGAGAACATGTAATATCATGTATTCTAGATAATCACTTAACAGAATATAAAATCATACTAAATTCCAGATCTCTAAAACCATTTTAATCTCCATGTAACTATACATATATTCAAAACTGTAATATGTGGAGACACCTACAGTATTTTTAAATACTAATGGAATGCTCACTGACATGCAGAATTGCACAGAGCCAGAAATCCATTTTTAAAAATTCTATTTCACTTAGGGGAAAAAAACTCATAAAATACCTGAAAAATAGTAATAAATGAATTTTCCAGTCTATACAGACACCCTGATATTCATTGCCTTTACCATTTCCTCTGGTTGCCTAAGAAGGAAAAATAAGTGGGATGCTAAATATTCACTTTCAAAATTAAAACCACAGGATAGATTTAAGACCACATACATGAGAGAAAATGAATCTTTACAGCAGCTGACAAATGAGCCAGAAGTCAATTCCGATTTCAGACTGAATTCACTGATAGTCCAGCATCAAATTTTCATGCATTACAATTAAGCTCCATAGCACTTTCTTACGGTGACGGTTAATTCCCTTAAGAATGCATTTGGGTAAAGAAATGTCAGGCAGTGTGGTGAAAATGTCTCCTCCCCAAATGAATGATGTGGATATAGAATTGAGTCAGTGCCATCAGCACGGTCCAGTACCTTTCAGATTACTGGTGTTGCAAGAAAAAAAATACCTCCTTTATATGACCATAGAGTTGGCATACTGGTACTTCTCGGTTGCCAATCTATCTTCAAGGGATCAAGAAGAAACGTATCACCATTCAGTGATAACACATCACAACTAGATAAACCATCCAAAGCAGAGTGGCAGTCTACTTGTCTCTACATGTAAAATTAAAGGAAAAAAAAAACAACAACAGAGTTGCCTTAGACTCCACTGTGGCTTACCAAGATCCCATGTATGGGAAAGTAGAATCATGCTCCATAAGGTTTTCAATGGCTACTTTTTGGAAGTAAATCACCAGGTCTTTCTTCCATGGTGCCTCTAAGTGGACTCGAACCTCCAACCTTTTAGTTAACAGTGGAGTGCATTAACCATTTGCATAACTCAGGGACTCCCTCACATATAAAGAACATACTCACCGTGACAGAGATGGACCAGGATCACAGTAGAGGGTCCCACACAAAGCAGGAGAAAAATGTAGAACAAAAAATCAAATTCATAAAAAAGAGACCAGACTTACTGGCCTGATAGAGACTGGAGGAACCCCCAAGACTATGGCCCTAAAACACCCCCGACTTTGAAGTGCAGCCATTCCCAGAAACCACCTTCCAGCCAAGCAACAGGCCAATAAAATAAACAACAAAACCTGAAAAGAACATGCTCCATAGAACAAACAATTATATGAGACCAAACGGGCAACATCTGCCCAAAAGTAAAGATGAGAAGGCAGGAAGGTAGGAAATACCAGACGAAAGGAAATGGACCCCAGGGTGGAAATGGGGAGTGTTGACACAGTGTGGGGATTGCAACCAATGTCATGGTACACTTTGTGTACAATTCGTTGAATGAGAAACTAATTTGCTCTGTGAACTTTCACCTGAAACACAACTAAAAAAAAATAAAAACCCAAAACTAACAGATACAGAAAATTGGTTAAAAGTGTAGATTCTGGAGTCAGACTGCTGGGTTCAGATATTAGCTCTTCCACTCACAGCTAACTTTAGGTGAATTTATTAACTTATTTGTGTCCTAGTTTTCTTGTCTGTCAGTGGGGATAATAATAGTTACCGACCTCCATTAGGTTACTGTGAGGATTAAATTACATCACACATATAAAGCACCTAGAATAGTGACTATCACCTAAGTCTCAATGAGTCTTATATCGTATAATGCCCTGGAGAAACTAATAGGCTAATGTTGTAGAGGGGGAAAAAAGGCTTTCTGGTTAAAAGTTAGTGATTATCAAAAGTTTCCTATTTTTTTATGTTGCAAAAGCACATTATTTAGCAATTATTGAGGGTTTATGGATGAGGTGTCATGTTATATGTAAAAATCTGGCTATACAATTGAATTGGTCAAAATGATGACAGACTAATTTTTAGGAAAATAAAATTGCACCCTGAAGAGCGAATTCTGTTATGAGCCAGAAGTAACCAAACTGCATGACTCTATATATTGATTCACTTTACAAATTTTGCATTCTGAAAAAAAGATTTTACACCAAAAATGCCTTTATTAACCTAATATATGTATAAGATTAGTAAACAAATTATATAAATACATTTATGTAATCTATATATTAAATAGAAATAGAAATAATTTATATAATTAAATAAATGTATTTCTGAAATATATATAAAAACCCACTGCCGTCAAGTCAATTTCGACTCATAGGAACCCTACAGGACAGAAAAGAACTGCCCCATAGGATTTCCAAGGAGTGGCTGGTGGATTCAAACTGCTGATCTTTTGGTTAGCAGCCTGAGCTCTTAACCACTGCGCCACCAGGGCTCCATAAATGCAGTATAAATTAATATACTTAATATAGGTGAAAAAATGAGACAGAGAAAATAAAGTAGGTGGAGACAAATCAAATATCCAGAGATAGGTTTGGGAAAGAAAAGAAATTTTCTGTATTATGAACACTTGATGTAATTTAATCTTCACAAATCGCTCTATAAGATAGGTGTTATAATACAAATTCCACAGATAAGAAGCTGAGGCGCAGAAAGGCTAAAGAACTTGTCTGTCTGCAGAGCTAGTATTTTCTTAAAATAATCAACTAAGACAGCGCAGAATTTTTTTGTTTTTCATTTAGAATAGAAATCATTTTTTTGGAATAGCTGTACTCTTTCTTCTAAATACTATAATTTTGCAATGATGCCACTACATAAGAAAAAAAAAAATCAACAGGCAATTACAAGAACCTACTAGGTTTAAAATAAAGGGCTAAGCAATACTAAATTTAAAAAAAGGCAAAAATGCATTCTGAACATCAGCCAGGAGTCCTGCTTTGCTGGTACTAACAAATCAATGGCAGATTAGACCACATTAAAGATCAGCACTTTTGAATCTATAGTCTAGACTAATAGTTTTTCACATAATTAGGTCGTTTTTTAACCTGTTTGACAACTTTGCTTACCACAAACAATATTTTCTTCCCCAAAGCAATAAGCATAGGATTATTACTTGTACAGCCTGGCATCTCTGCAGCTATACCTCAGTGTCTTAGTTATCCAGTGCTGCCATAACAGAAATACCACAAGTGGATGGCTTTAACAAAGAGAAGTTTATTTCCTCACAGTCAAAGTAGGCTAAAAGTCCAAATTCAGGGCATCAGCTCCAGGGGAAGGCTTTTTC
>NW_004444114.1:5365939-5367433 GCF_000243295.1 Trichechus manatus latirostris
GTATGAGGTCCCCCTGTCTCTCTGCTCACTTCTGTCTTTTGTATCTCAAGAGATTGCCTCAGGACACAATCCAGTCTTGTAGATCCAGTCCTGCCTTACTAACACAACTGCCACCCATCCTCCCTCATTGACATCATAGAGGCAGGATTTACAACATACAGGAAAATCACACAGTACCAGGAATCACGGCCCAGCCAAACTGATACACACATTTTTTGGGGGACATAATTCAAACCATGACACTCAGGGATGGCTTAGAAGACAATTTAAAATCTGGATATAATCAAAGATACTGAATAAATATAATTTCATTAGCTGCCTTTAGGTTATTTTTAAAAAGTCCAAGGGATACTACCAAAGTTCTCCAAAAAGGATGATCAATTTTCAATGATGAAAGGAGAGAAACTGGAATCACAGGAGGCCTACTGCATTGACAACATTTGTTTAACTCCTATATATCTCTGCTGGGGCCTTGCTTGTTGTTGCTCTCAAAGCCAGTAATGATCACATTTACAAGTAACCCTAGTTTTTCTTCTTGTAAAATAACAGGTTACAGAATGTACACCTCCTACTCCCATCATATCGATTAATGTAAAATTTAATTACTGAAATTTAATTCGTATACAGTAGATATTTAATTTTAAAAAATTACACTTTCAATGAATAGTAACATTTACTAACTATAGACAAAAGTTCAAAATACCTAAACTTTTTGTTTCTTTTTTATTGTATTCATTTCCTAGGGCCCCCATATCAAGTTATCACAAACTGAGGGGCTTTTAAGAACAGAAATTGTCTCATAGTTCTGAAAGTTAATAGTCTGAATTCAGGGTAGGGCCCTGTTCTCTCCAAAGGCTCTAGGGGAAGTTCCTTTCTTTTCTCTATGGGCTTCAGGTAGTCCCAGGTGTTCTTGGCTTGCAGCTGTAGCATAACTCCATCGTCATAGTATCTTCTTCTCTTCTAAAAGAACACCATTATGACTGCATTGGAATCCACACTACTCTGGTGACCTAATGTTAACTAATAACATCTTCCAAGGTTCAATCTCTAAACAAGGTCATGTTCATGGTATAAGGGGTTATAACTTCAAAATATCTTTTGGGGGACACAAGTAAGTCCATAGCACCAATTATTTTTATTACAGGGTCTATCAGGGAGTTATACCTTCTCCTTGTTTCCATATACATTGCAAAGAAGTTACAAAAAGTCCAACTCATGTGAATAAAACCATCCAAACAGCTACTGGCATCATCTTGGACTCCCCATACCCTTGACTCAGACACAGGAGAAATGAAAAGAATTCCATCTCCATGCACTGACTTAAGGAAAAATATGAGACAAAATGTTAATCTTTTACTACACTACAGACATATAAATAATCATGTTAGTAGCCATACATATATATATATATATATATACACATATATATATATACACACACACACATATTTGATTTGGAAACTAAATCTAGCTGATATTTTTTCATACTCAAGT
>NW_004444114.1:5367533-5437637 GCF_000243295.1 Trichechus manatus latirostris
TAAGGAAAAATATGAGACAAAATGTTAATCTTTTACTACACTACAGACATATAAATAATCATGTTAGTAGCCATACATATATATATATATATATATACACATATATATATATACACACACACACATATTTGATTTGGAAACTAAATCTAGCTGATATTTTTTCATACTCAAGTTATTCTGATGGGAAATACTCATTTTTAAAAAATGAAGAATAGAATTTTTGCCTAAATATTCATATAAACAGGTTCTATAGTAATGTCCTTTTAGATAGAAACATTCATACTTAATTTTGAAATTTTAGGTAAATGAAGACACAAAACTACTTGGTTTGTGGGCATAAGAATATATTTTTATAACTAAGATTGGGAGACAGAGGTAAACCATAAAAAGCATTATCAAGTGGCGAATGTGAAATGATGTTTCAATTCACATTATGATGTAAATTAAGCATGCTGTTGTTAGGTGCAGTCCAGTGGATTTTGACTCACACCAACCCTAGGCTCAAACAGCCAACCTTTTGTTTAACAGTTCACCACTTAAGGATTGCTTCACCAGGGCTCCTTAAATTATGCAGAAGGTATCCATTTTCCCAACATCTTTAGGGTAAATTAAAAGGATTGAACAACTGCCCAACAATAGACAAAATATTTACAAGCATTTCGATAATTATGAGGTTTTTTTTTAATTTTTCAACTCCACAAATAATAAAAAATCTACTAGGATTATTTTGTATACTGAATTACATTGGTGAATAGTGTATATGTGTGTGTGTGTGTGTGTGTGTTTAAGATAAGGAATGTTGATGTGTGCTGTTGAGTCGATTCTGACTCACATCGACCCTGTATGACAGAGTAGAACTGCCCCATAGGGTTTGTAATCCTTAAGGGAGCAGATCACCAGGTTTTTTCCTCAGAGGAGCCACTGGTGGGTTGGAACCACTGACCTTTCCATTAGCAGCCAAGTGCTTAATCCTCTTGCCACCAGGGCTCCCTAAAAATAAGGACTAGTTTATTATAAAGCCAGATTTCAAGTATATTTTTAAGTCAAGGAATATAATTTTTTTTTAAGTTGAGTATGTGGAAATAATTTGCTTATCCAGCACAATGTGAAAAAATAAAACCTAAACAATTACACAATTTTTATTATGTCAAGGAGATACCAACTGATAGACTATCATAAAGAACACAATTCCTCAAATGGTAATACCATCACCAAACCAACTTTTTTCATATATACACAATTTTTTAAGGCAGTCCTTTAAGTTACAACCACATACACAGTGAACAAATATTAAAATAAAGTCTCTATAAGTGGTTTGAGTCACTGTTTAATAGTTTAATAAGTCTGGTCTTTTGATAAAAATTAATTTGATCTACAGTCCATTTGCTTAAAATCTCTTTACCTTTTCAGTTTTCCTTATTAAATACATTACTGTGAGCAAGTCATTCAATTTCTCTAGGCCTCATTTTACTAATATCTAAGAAAAGGTATTTTAATGTCTGTAAAGACATTTCCCACTCCAAAATTATATGATCTAAACATGAAAAGATAGTAACTATTAGGTGCACTTCAGGTATCTAAATAAAAGAACTAATGATCTCAGAATATTATAACAAAATCCTAATAACCACATATGTTGAAAAATTGGGTGGAAATTAGAGTTATGATTCATAACCCAAAGCAATCCTTATCCTTAGAAAATAGGTTTAATACGTTTTCTTAAAAAGCTATCTGCCTTAGTGCACTGAAAATATGATTTAATTTACAGCAGCATTTTAATATGCATACAGCTTTCCAGGATCATAAATCAAAATCTTTTCTTTTACACTTGAAGGAAACAGAGACCTAAGAATGTTAAACATGTAGCCTAAAGTCACAAGCTAGCAGAAGAGCTAGAAGTTCTAGATTCTTTAAATTCCAGGCTACTAATTGTATTTCACCTACCCAAAACCAAACCTGTTAGCCTCGAGTCGATTCCAACTCATAGCGACCTTATAGGAAAGAGCAGAAATGCCCCATATGGTTTCCAAGGAGCAGCTGGTGGATTTGAACTGCCAACTTTTTGGTTAGCAGCCATAGCTCTTTACCACCACGCTACCAGGGTTTCCATTTCCCCTACAGTAAAGTCCAAAAAGCCAAACCCCTTGCCATCAAGTTAATTCCTACTCATAGCGACACTAGAGGACAGAGTAGAACTGCCTCATGGGGTTTCCAAGCCTACAGTCTTTACAGAAGCAGATTCCCACATTTTTCTCCCACAGAGCAACCAGGGAGTTCAATCTGCTGACCTTTTAATTAGCAGCGGAGTGCTTTTAACAACCGTGCCTCCAAGGCTCTACAGTAAAGTACTGCTTTGTAAATAATGATTACTAGGCTGGGCCTCTTTGGTGACGACTGTGTTAAGCACATGTGAGTTTTATTAAATGAGAACGTCTGTGGTGGTGATTGTATTAAGTACATGTTAGTTTTGTTAAATGAGAAAGTATACGTGTGAGGTTTTTTTTTTTAGTTGTTTGCCACAATAAATTTTCTTTTCCACGAATCATCAAAGGAATATTGAAGTCAATGTTTTCTTTAAATAATTCCCACTTAAAGAAGTACAAAAATCAGAAAACCAAACCCAGTGCCATCGAGTCGCTTCCAATTCATAGCAACCCTATAGGACAGAATAGAACTGCCCCATAGGGTTTCCAAGGAGTGGCTGGTGCATTTGAATTTCTGTCCTTTTGGTTAGCAGCCAAACTTTTAACCACATCGCCACCAGGGTTTCCATAAAAGTACAGTATAATTAAAATTACAGAACACAGAATTCGAGTTGTTTTAAAAACATAAAGTAAGCACTTTTATAAGACAACGTAAAAGTTAAATGCTAAAATTCATTTTAATAGGTTTATTATCTTCAGTTATTAGAATATACAGAGAAAATGAAAATACTTGAATTCACACAACCCTTAGAAAGAAATCCAGTTGAATAAAAGTAACCTGCTATACATATATATTATATATATATATACCTATATACTGTACATATTCATACATACATATTTCTTTTGAACCGCATTTGTGTGAAGGACGGTTACATTGAGGGGATATTAAATAATGTTACACATGAGGTGTCATCTTTGAGCAAAGGGACTAAACTTTGTTTAGGCTGGGCTCCGAGGGGGATGTAACTTTCCCAAGGAATGTCCTTCTCAGAAGTCAATGGGTAAGAGACTGCTGATTGTTCCAAGGGGAAATCAGAAGCCAATGAAACCATGATACAATGCATCAGCAGATGCAGAAAACAGAGCTACTGCCTCATGAAGTTTGCTAGAGGTTGTTTTTCTTAAAGTGAAGCAGGCTGACAACTATGAGAAGCATTTACTAATAGGGAGCAGAGCCATCTGTAGAAATCAATTGATAACAGATTTCTACTTAAAGGCTATACTTTGAGCAAACGCACAAGCAGATTTTTACTAATTAATAAGTTGCCTTATTAGAAAAAACAAAAGGAACAGATGAAGCAGATGAAGATATAACATAAACTATATCCTAGTCATATATTTAAAGTTATAACAAGCTCCTTAGAGTAAGCAAAAGCAGACTGCCACATCTTTCTTCCACGGAGGAGCTAGTGAGTTTGAACTGCTGACCTTTCTTTTCAGCTAGCAGCTGAATTCTTTACCACTGTGCCACTAGGGTCTTTATAAGTCAGAATTGACTCAATGGCAACAGGTTTTTTTTGTTTTTTTTTTTTGGTTTAGAGTAACAGGGAATCTTTCACAGGTCCATGGAATCTCCTTTGTAGCTTCTTATATTATTTATTGTTCTTGTTACAGAGTTTGAGTTCAGTGGCTTTTTCAATTTAAAGAACCGCAGCAGGCAGTATTACATACTGCTACTCAGTATTACATACTGCTACCTGTATATAAGTGGTAAGTTTCTTAGACATGCAATACATAAAGCCAGATAAACAAGACCAATGTCTTAATCCTGTTACTAGTGTATATGTAGATTTGATTCTATTTGTATCAGATCTTTTCCTAAATCCTAACATTTTCTTGAAGGACAAAATCCAATAACATTTATTTACAATTAATTAAATGAGAAAAAAAAATCACTGTTCTTTTTCTGTAAAGTACTATAATAATACCCTGAACCTTTTATTCAGAATTACTCAATTTACATTACTGATCCTTATTTTTAATAGATATCAATCAGTAGTTTAATAAAATAGATCACCGTAAGCTTCCTAGAGCTGCCATAAAAAATTATCTCAAACTGGGTTTCTTAAAATGACAGAAATTTATTATCTCACAGTATGGAGGCTAGAAATCTGAAATCAAGGTTTTGGCAAGGCGACGTCCTTCCAAAGGCTCTAGGGAAGAATCCTTCCCTGTCTCTTCTAGTTGCCGGTGGTTGCTGGCAATCCTTGGTGTTCCTTGGTTTGTGGCAAAATAGCTCCAATCTCTGCCTCTGCCTTCATACGTCCTTCTTCTCTTTGCGTCTGTGTCTGTTTCCATCTCTCTCTCCTTATAAGGATACCAGTCATTGGATTTACGGTCCACACTAATCCAGTATAACCTCATTTTAACTTGATTACATCTGCAAAGACCCTATGTCCAAATATAGTCACAGTCACAGTTACCAGGGGTTAGGACTTCAACATAATCTTTTGAGGCGACACAATTCAACACACAACATCCTTATCACAATAATGTGCTTATATTCATTTTGTATTTTCTTACATAATAAAATTAATTACTTTTCATCAAGAACTATTTCTAAGGTCAATGTACAACTTTCTCATATGTATGGATCTCCAGAAAAGGCCAGCCTATTTTACAATGTGCAGTACTTGTGAAAGATGAGAGGACAAGAGGGAGAATCGATCATTTACTAATTTGTAACATTCTCAACTTTTCAATGTAGTAGTTGAATGAGGGGTACAACAAGAAAAGGTGTTCAATTTTTTTTTTCAGGTGCAAAAGGTAACTCAGCCTCATTCTATCTTATTTATAGTAAATAAATCAGGCAAAAACAAATGAAGAGAATATGCCAGGCACAGCATAGCATTTATCAGCAACATTTGTTTTTCTCTTAACAAAATAAGCACAGATTATAGTTAAACTGTTTTGTTTTTTCTTTAAGAGGACATCATCATTTTTAAGCTTTACACACTAAATCCCCTAAGGATACCTAATATCACAAGGTGCAATGAATAGTAGAAACTGTAACAGCTGGGCTGCAAGAGCGTAAGCAGGGGTGGATGACTCAGTAAGCAAGGTAAGCACAATGTGGTGAAACCCATGTGAAATTGTTCATTATAGATTAGTAAGGAAGCACAAGTAAGCCCGTGCAGATGGGCTGAAAAACACGTGAAATTGTTCGCTACAGATTAGTAAAGACAAGTAAACATCTGTCCTGTCAGGGACTGTAAATTTAAAAAGACACTTTGATTCTGTAGGTAGGTGCTGTGGGGTTGGGAGAAAGAGAGATGCCAGCCATACCTAGGAGCAGAATCTTTGATGTGGTGAAAAAATGTGAAATTGTTCACTACAGATGATCTGGAAAGCAAGGTAAGCACCATGCTTACCTTGCCTATTGGAAAATTTGGCCCTGTACATAAGATACACTTTTTTTAGTATCCTCAAATTTTCCAGAAGCTTGGTTACCTCCATGAAATTCTGTGGTTTCATAAACATGATTCTTTGTCCCTATTGTAAATTGCAAGCATCAGAACTCAGACATCAAACTTATGCTCCACAGAAACAGAAACAATTCTTCTCTGAACTTCTATTTTATAACACACTGCACCAGTACACGATGGAAAAATGAATAAAATGCAAATTTTAAACTACACAAGAAAAATAAACAGAAAAAGCTGTCACTTCCAAGGAAAGGACTGACAGAGAACACAGAGGCCAATAAAGAACTTTACTTGGAAAACTTAACAAAATCACATATGGACATGCAAATAAATATTTCAGACTTTTAATAACATATCAACATTCATTTAGCAATGTTTTTTCCTTATGATAACCCTTATGCTGCATACTCTACAGTAATCTTCACTACTAAATCATTTCCTTCATTCAAAACTAGCCGCTAGCCCTTGCTATCTTTCTGGAAAATGTATTTTCCAGTTGTGGAATCCAGCCCAATGTTTCCTGAATTAAATAATAATAATTTTCTCATTTTAATCACTTCTTAGATCTGAGGTCCTTCCCATGACTTTAAATAAAAGGATTAAGAATTTTTGTAATGCTATGAATGAAAATAAAAAAAGATCATTAGTACAACCCACTCTCTCTTATTCACTGTGTACTTTTAACACTTAGCACAGTGCCTGATAAATCATAGGCGCTCAAGGTATGTTTGATGAACACCATTCCAGTCCACAGTCCCACAGATTCAGCCAGAATGTTAAGGGGAAAATTATGTCATTGGGTCTCTTCTCCTGATATGCATTTAAAACTCTAGGAATATACTCTACACTGATGTTGTTGACTATGGTTTGGATCAGGGATAGCGCTACAACAGTATGCCCTTTTGCTCACTCGTTCATGCTCTTATAAATTGACTATTCATTTCATATAAACCTGTCTCAGGCTTGGGATTCTTACACTTTCCATTGTACCCACCCCTACAGATTTGTAACTACGTTTCTGAACTTAACTACGCAGTTCTTCCTTAGCTCTGCTTTATGTTTGTCCCCACAGTTACAGAGATCCAGAATTTGGGCTAATCCCTGCCCCTGACTCTATCCCCTGCAACTTGTCAGTACTAAATATGAGCTTGTTGAACAACTCCAATGGTGAGAGACGCTCTGCCCTCATCCCAGATTATTACCTGGTCTCAAAGGTCATCTTGTCTTCACAAAAATGTTCACAATAACCAAATTATTCCACATCCATTTACCATTTTTCCAACAAATAAGTACTGAACATACCATAGTGATAAAGATCAGGGAATCTGCAGTCAGACTTCTTGAGTTCCAACCCTAATCTTCCATCTTACTAACTGTGTGATTTTGAGTATGCTGCCTAATTTCTCTGCTCCTCCATTTTCTCATCTATAAAATGGAGATAGTAATAGTCTATATTCACCTCAGGGTGTTGATTTGTTCATTAAGAAGGTTAATAATGCAAAATTCTTAGATTAGGAACCGGCACATAATGAGAACTCAATAATATTTGTCTGTTTTTTTTAATTGTTGTGCTTTAAGTGAAAGTTTACAATTCAAGTTAGTCTCTCACACAAAAATGTATACATACATTGTTATATGACCCTTGTTGCTCTCCCTATACTGTGACAGCACACTCCTGCTTTCCACCCCTGATTTCCCATGTCCATTCAACCAGCTCCTAACCTTCTCATCTCGCCTCTGGACAGGAGCTGCCCATTTAGTCTCACGTACCTACTTGAGCCAAGAAGCACACTCTTCACGAGTATCATTTTATGTCCCATAGTTCCAGTCTAATCTTTGTCTGGAGAGTTGGCCTCAGGAATGATTTTAGTTTTGGGCTAACAGAGAGTCTGGGGGCCATGTCTTGTGGTCCCTCCAGTCTCAAGCAAACTATTAAGTCTGGTCTTTTTACGAGAATTTGAGTTCTGCATCCCACTTCTCTCGTGCTGCGTCTCAGGGACTCTCTGTTGTGTTCCCTGTCAGGGCGGTCTTTGGTAGTAGCCAGGCACCATCTAGATCTTCTGGTCTCAGGCTAACGAAGTCTCTGGTTTATGTGGCCCTTCCTGTCTCTTGGGCTAATACTTTCCTCGTGTCTATGGTGTTCTTCATTCTCCTTTACTCTAGGTGGGTTGGGACCAATTCATGCATCTTAGATGGCTGCTCACTAGCTTTTAAGACCCCAGACGCCACTCAACGAAAGTGGGACGCAGAACATTTTCTTAATAAGCTTTGTTATGCCAACTGACCTAGATGTCCCCTGAAACCACGGTCCCCAGACCCCTGCCCCTGCTACTCTGCCCCTCCAAGTATTTGGTTGTATTCAGGAAACTTCTTAGCTTTGGTTTAGTCCAGTTGTGCTGACTTCCCCTGTAGTATGTGCTGTCCTTCCCTACACCTAAGATAATTCTTGTCTACTATCTAGTTAGTGAATACCCCTCTCCCTCCCTCCCCATGCTCATAACCATCAAAGAATGTTTTCTTCTGTGTTTAAACCTTTTCTTGAGAACTCAGTAATATTAGTTTTTATTATTATTCAACATGAGAGATTAGTACTAGCAACTGGGGATGTGTGGCGCTTTAACAAAACAGCCATGGTCTCTGCCTTTGCGGAGTTTACAACCCAGTGATGAAGAAAGACATTAATGAAATATGGAAACGAAATATATTTAGTTGGAAAATAATCATATCATACATGAAATTATTTTTCTGGGAAATATGCAGTTAGAAGTATACGCTATTACATGGGAAACTGAGCAAAGCAGCCCCTGACAGCTGGGAGCTGGCCTGGCACTATCAGCTAGGCCTTGGTGTTGCTAGAAGGTGGTCAGACACTCACAGCTAGAGCATGGTGTTCTTCTACTCAACATAAACAATTTTATAGAGCACCAACAACAGACAGGACCACTCTGTGACTGATGAAATCAAGAGAAAAAAGACCACTCAGTAAAAAGGTCTGTACACAGACAAAAACAAGAACATTGTGCAAACTATAATAAAGATCAATTATCCTCTTTCCTGGCTATTATCAGGGCCTTTACCAATTACAGTTTCAGCTTGAATAAGAATAATTAAGATACCCACCTACAGAACTACCTTCGTCTCCTGACATATCTATCCAATGTAGAGCAGAGCTCTACTTCTTTGAACTTACCTCAAAAATACTTAACACAAACCTATATTATAGTAAGTATTTTGCCCTCTTGCTGAGATGCCCATAGCTCTTTGTATTATCTCTCTTGCTGCAATTTGCCAATAAAGCTAATTTGCTGGAATAAACATATTTCTGGTAGTCCTTGGCAGGAAAGCATTAACACATATTTTGGTATTTTGTAATGAAAGGAATATTTGTTGGAATAAAATGCCCTCACTAATGTATTGAAATTTTTGGAAGTATCAAATGTATGACATCACAGTCTATTAATTAATCTTAAAATCCCTAAATTCTTCTGAACTTTCCTTGTATAAACAGGCAAAGGAACTATCATTTAAAAGCAGAAAAGTTAATTCTATGTGCATTTCTTAAGTGACTCAACATAATACTTACTTGTAAAGCCTGGCTACATAAATGTATTTTCATATTCAATATCTAAAAAGAACACATGAACAAATGTTTCATATTACTATTCATGATCAAAGTGTTTACATTGGTAAATATTTTGTATGAAAAATGTTCTCTTTGTCAGAAGAAGGAAAAATAATTATCCCTTGCCTCTTAGGAAGAATATTTCCTTACTTGTGAAATAAGTTTGTTGGACTCCTCTCCCCACAGTCCCTCAACTCTATATGGTTCTATGTAAGAATTCACCGCTTTCCAGGATTCTGAACATACCCCAACACCTGAAAATGCATTTAACATTTGTTAGACCATATGCTCTGAATAAATTTTTCTCAACGTATTAGTGACACGGATACTAAACTTTGCTAGTAGTGAGATGTAGGGTATTTCTGAATATGATCCTGCAGCTGAGATATGCCACAAGTACACGGTTCAATCTGTAGTGTTTAAAGTAATTAAGTCACTCTTGTAAGCAAGCAGCTGTCATTTTGCCCAGAACATCTGAGTGAAGAATTTTCAAAAGTTGTAAAGATTTAAGCAGAAGGTGGCTTGTATTTGTTGTGTTACAATATTTAAGAATTGGATCAGTTATGATCTCAGAGAAGCCACCTTTCTATGCCTTTTTCCACAGCTAAAAGACCAAAGCCTTGAAAATTAAGGCCATAAGTTAGTCATTAGGGGAATCTCTGTGAAGACAGGCGACAAATCCATTCTTTACAATAATGAAAAATCTATTATTAGTTCATTGAGTCTGCAGAGGTAACTTCACATCCAGAAAATAGCATATTTTTATTACAGCTTGTTATATTTTTATGAGGTATATCACTGGTTTATTATTCCAATTAGAAAAAGCTTTTTAAAATGTTAGTACTTTGGTCAAATTGTTAGAGCAATTATATAAGACGTATTCAGTCAGCATAAGTAAAATAAGAGCATGAACTTGGACCTCATGCAGTCTTCTGAAGCTCTAATAATTTTTTTTTTCAATTTATTCATTCTATTGAAACATGCCTTTAAAACCATCATAAATCTATACCGACATGTCAGTTGCAACGAATGATCAAAAGCTTAGGAATTGTTTGTGTTATACACGTATTTACTTTATTCAACTTGTTGATTTTTCCTTCAGTTCACATTTAACACCGTTTATTTTTCTGGCTCATCTTAGGTAAAAAATAATGCAAGAATCATTAAAGCACAGACTCTGAGCAGAAAGGAACCTTAGAAGTCATCTAGTTATTGAAATGCAATAATCTACTCTACAATGCCTTTTCACAAGTTTATAAATAGATTATAAACTCTTCATATGAGTTTGTTTCCCATAAAACCAACAATTTAAAAAAGATTAATCCACAGTGAATAGAAATCTAAGCTGTAGGCAAGTAATAAATAAAATAAAAGTGGATAATATGATTCACAGCACAGTGCATTTATTAAAACTTTAAATATACTGTCCTTGTGTCATTGGACTACTAAATGCCAAAATTACAGCATAAGGCACTTCAGGAAGGCACCAATAAAAGAGTCCAGAACAGGTGGCAAGCCTCAATCATCAGTCTAACTGTCCACTTGTCTCAGCCCCTTCTCCCTCCATGTCCCCTCCAGCGGGACTCTAGGTCCCAGGCCATCAAAAGCAACATTCAGGAACAAAGCGCTAGAAAACACAGCGCCAGAACTGCTGCGTTCTCTTCAAAGAGACTATTACAATTCATCCCACTATGCCCCACTACGAAGCAACCAGAAGACAAATGTCCTTGGGTGTCTGGTATTACCCAATTCTCATTCCAATACTGCTTGATTCAGCCTAATGTTACCCAACACCCCAGCTTACCTCATCTTCCAACCTCTTCCACCTCTTTCCCAGTGCTTCTTCATGACTACCATTCTTCCTTCCTCTTATAAAACAAAATATAAATTTGAGACTCACAACCTCTGATTATATTACCCTCTCCCTCACCTCTTTCTGTAAACTAGCACTCTTGCTCAGCAGGCGCCATGGTTCTATTTCAACAAATCAGAAGTGTGGAAATGTTTGTAAGGAGAAAACTTAAGACATCTGCTACAGTTCTATGAGAGATAAGAGTAGCTTAAATAATGGTGCCAGAAGTTAAGGTAGGCCAAGTGGACAAATATGGGAGTCACTTGCCCTTTTAACCTATTCTCTTCAAAGAAGCAACCTTTTAGAAGTCCATTCATGTCATTTACCAGTTTAGATCCTTAAATGTCTCCCCTTTACTTAAAGGAAAATAAGGAGCTTTTATCATGACTTATAGATCTTAAGTTATGAGAGGTATACCTTTTCATTCCACCTTTTCCTTCTGCCTCCTGCCCACTGTCCTCTGTATTCTGCCACACTGGTCTTTCAGTCACCCCCTTATTTTCCAAACACTTTCTCATCTCATGCATTTCTTTTCATGACAAGCTCCTTCTGATTTTTAAACTCTCAGTTTAAATAGTAATGACTTCGCTGAACACTCTTTCTCAGATAGATATCCTCAAAATCATTCTCAATATCAGTCCATTGATTGTTTCCTTCCTAGCACTTATATATTTTTTTTAATTGTTGTAAAAATATACTATAACATCTAACGCAAATCTACGGCCGTCAAGTTGATTCTGACTCATAGCGGCCCTACAGGACAGAGTAGAACTGCCCCATAGGGTTTCCAAGGCTGTAAGTCTTTCACAGAAGCAGACTGCCACATTTTTCTCCCCAGAGTGGCTGGTGGGTTTCAACCACTGATCTTTTGGTTAGCAGCTGAGAACTTTAATGACTGCACCACCAGGGCTCCTTATATATAACACAACATTTGCCAATTCAATGTTTTTCACATGTACAATTTGTGACACCAATTAATCATGTTGTACAATGATCACCAATATCTGTTGTCAAATTTTCCATCACCATGAAAAGAAATTTAATGCTTCCTGAACAATTACACCCCCTTATCAGTTTGTAATTTTATTTATGTACATGCAACTTGTTTCATTTTTTTTCTCTCACATTAGACTGTAATACTCATGACAACAGGAACTACATTTGTTCATTTAATTATTTGTTCATTTATTTAACAATCTTTTTAAAGCACCTAGTATTTGTCAAGGAGCCCTGGTGGTGCAGTGGTTAAAGTTCTTGGCTGCTAACCTAATGGTCTCCGGTTTGAAACCACCAGCCACTTCACAGGAGAAAGATGTGGCAGTCTGCCTCCGTAAAGATTTACAGCCTTGGAAACCCTTTGGGGCAGTTCTAGTCTGTCCTTTAGGGTCTGTCTTAGTCATCTAGTGCTGCTACAACAGAAATACCACAAGTGGATGGCTTTAACAAAGAGAAATTTATTTCCTCACAATTTAAGTAGGCTAAAAGTCCAAATTCAGGGCATCAGCTTCAGGGGAAGGGTTTTTCTCTCTGTTGGCCTTTTTCTCTTTGGTGTTCCCCCAGACTAGGAGCTTCTTCTCTGCGCAGGGACCCCAGTCCAAAGGATGCGCTCTGCTCCCGGCACTGCTTTCTTGATGGTATGAGGTCCCCAATTCTCTGATTGCTTCCCTTTCCTTTTATCTCTTGAAATCTGGGTAAAGGTGGTGTTACAATCCCACCCTAATCCTCTTTAACATAAAATTACAATCACAAAATGGAGGCCAACCACACAATTCTGGGAATCATGGCCCAGCCAAACTGATACACACATTTTTTGGTGGACATAATTCAAACCATGACAGGGTCACTATAAGTCAGAATCGACTCAGTGACACTGGGTTAGCATTTGTCAGCCACCTTTCTAGGCATTTAGTAGGATAAGTACATTATTTTCCGTTGCATTCCTAACAGATAACACAATGCCTACCACATAGGAGGTGCTCTGTAAAGGTTAGTTCAATGAATATGTGAATAGATGACCTTCGTGAAGAAAAATTGTTACATGCTCCATAGGTCTAGGAAAAATCAGGCGAACCCTAAGTACTACTAACTCTTTATATGTAAAATAATAACACAGTTTTACTTAGCCACATTGATAGTCTTATTTTATGCATTTCCATACTAAAAGATCCAAAAATATTATGCTCTCCTTTAACCCAAAGCCTTGATTTATCTAACAAACTTTAACTAAATTATATGTACAAAGCATTATGTTAAATGCTGGATATACCAAAATGAATATGTCACAGCTCTTGCCTTTAGGCTATTCTCAGTCCATCAGGGGAAACAGGGACAGAAATAATTATATTGTGATATGATAAGAGTGAAATAATAATAATATTCACAGAGTGCTTTGAACACAGTGACCAACCACTTCAGCAAGATGGGAAAACAGGAGGTGCCATTATGACGGGGCCCTGTAGATGAACAAGGGTTGTACTGATGGTTATGAACTGGGAAGGGTAACCTGCTTCCTCTACTCCAGGCCACTTTCCATCTTGTTCTCAGATTTATCATTTTAAAAGATATCCCAGTGTGTCATTCCCCTGATACGAAGTCTCCATCTGTTCCCTACAACAAATATCCTAAAAATCAGCAAACACATACTTTCCCATCTCACCTCTCAACGTACCAGAGACACACTCTCAATACGCTAGTTAAGAGGATTCTACCTGAATGTTTAAATGGGCTTTGCTGCTTATCAGGGGCAAATGAGTAACCATTTTGTTTTCCAAACTTCTTATCTGAAAAATCAGTGATAGTAATACTCTCATAGGATAAAGTGCTCAAAACAATGGTTGTAATAGCAAGCATTCAATAAACTGTAGTTGTTTTTATTACTTTTGAAGTTGTAATAACTCCCATCATCCCATCCTCAGTATACTTCTAATACTTCAGTCACATTCATCTTCTCTTTAATCTTGAAAAATCTATGTCCTTTATTATTTCTATGTTCTGACAGATGTTACTCCCATGCTCCTGCTTGTATTAGAATAATACTCACTAGCTACAATTTGTATGCTTTTTAAAAAACTTAATTTCTTAAAAAATCATCAATGTTGAGTGAACTAGTAATTTATAAGTCCATAATTATAGATAGAAAAACAGATACAGGCATACCTCATTTTACTGTGCGTTGTTTTATTACACTTTACAGATATTGTGTTATTAAAAGATAATAAAAGTTTGTGGCAACCCTCCATCCAGCAAGTCTATCAGCATCATTTTTCCAATAGCATGTGCTCACTTTGTGTCTCTGGGTTATATTTTGGTAATTCTCTCCATATTTCAAACTTTTTCATTATTATTATATCTGTTACGGTGATCTGTGTTCAGTGATATTTGATGTCACTATTGTAATTGTTTTGGGGCACCACAAACCATGCCCATGTAAGTCGGCGAACTTAATCGATAAATGTTGTGTGTGTTCTGACTGCTCCAACGACCGGCCGTTCCCCCTCTCTCTCCCTCTCCTCTGGCCTCCCTATTCCCTGAAACATGACAATATTGAAATTGGTACAATTAATAACCCTACAATGGCTTCTAAGTGTTCATGTGAAAGGAAGAGTCACGTCTTTCACTCTAAATCAAAAGCTAGAAATGATTGAGCTTAATAAGGAAGGCATGTCAAAAGCTGGGATAGGCTGGCCAAAAGCTAGGCCTCTTGTGCAAATAGTTAGCCAAGTTTTGAACGCAAAGGAAAAGTTCCTGAAGGAAACTAGAAGTGCTACTCCAGTGAACACACGAATGATAAGAAAGTGAAACTACCTTATTGCTGATATGGAGAAAGTTTTAGTGGTCTGGATAGAAGATCAAACCAGCCACAACATTCCCTCAAGCCAAAGACTAATCTTGAGCAAGGTCCCAACTCTCTTTAATTCTAAGACGCCTGAGAGAGGTGAGGAAGCTGCAGAAAAAAAGTTTGAAGCTAGCAGAGGCTGGTTCAAGAAGTGTAAGGAAAAGAAACTGTCTCCATAACATAAAAGTGCAAGGTGAAGCAGCAAGTGCTGACATAGAAGCTGCAGCAAGTCATCTAGAATCTAGTTAACGTAACTGATGAAGATGGCTATATTAAACAATAGATTTTCAATATAGACAAAACACCCTTACATTGGAAGAAGACGCTATCTAGGACTGTCATAGCTAGAGAGAAGTCAATGAATGGCTTCAAAGCTTCAAAGGCCAAGTATTACTCTTGTTAGGGGCTAATGCAACTGGTGACTTTAAGGAGAAGCCAATGCTTATTTACCATTCCAAAAATCCTAGGGCCCTTAAGAATTATGCTAAATCTATCTGCCTGTGTTCTATAAATGGACCAACAAAGCCTGGATGACAGTACATCTGTTTACAACATGGTTTACTGAATATTTTAAGCCCACTGTTGAGACCTACCGCTCAGAAAAAAAGTTCCTTTCAAAATTTTACTGCTCATTCATGATACACTTGGACACCCAGAGATCTGATGGAGATGTAAAAGGAGATTAATATTATTTTCATACCTGATAACACAACATCCATTCTGCAGCCCACAGATCAAGGAGTAATTTCGACTTTCAAGTCTTATTATTTAAGAAATACATTTCGTAAGGCTATAGATGCCATAGATAGTCATTCCTCTGATGGATCTGGGCAAAATAAACTGAAAACCTTCTGGAAAGGATTCGACATTCTAGATGCCATTAAGAACATTCATGATTCATGGAAGGAGGTCAAAATATTAACATTAACAGAAGTTTGGAAGAAGATGATTCTAACCCTCATGGGTGCCTTTAAGGGAAGGGGTTCAGGACTTCAGTGCAGGAAGTAACTTCAGATGTGGTGGAAATAAGACAAGAACTAGAATTAGAAGTGGAGCCTGAAGATGTGATTGAATTGCTGCAATCTCATGATAAAACTTTAACGGATAAGGAGTTGCTTCTTATGAATGAGCAAAGAAAGCAGTTTCTTGAGATGGAACCTACTCTGGTTAAGATGCTTTGGCACTGTTGAAATGACAACAAAGGATTTAGAATATTACATAAACTTAAGCTCATAAAGCAGTGGCAGGGTCTGAGAGGATTGACTCCAGTTTTGAAAAGAGTTCCATTGCGGGTAAAATGCTATCAAACAGTACCACATGCTACAGATAAATCTTCCGAGAAAGGAGAATAAATCGATGTGGCAAACTTCATTTCTGTGTTCTTCTATGACATTGCCACAGCCACCCCAACCTTAAGCAACCACCACAGCAGCCATCAACACTGAGGCAAGACCCTCCACCAACAGAAAGATTACGACTCGCTGAAGGTTCAGAGGATGGTTAGCATTTTTTATCAATAAAGTATTTTTTTCATAAAGGTATGGACTTTTTTTTAGACATAATGCTATTGCACACTTAATAGACTACCAAAACTCGTTGCCGTCTAGTTGATTCCAACTCACAGAGACCCTAGAACTGCCCCATAGGGTTTCTAAGGAGCAGCTGGTGGATCTGAACTGCCGACTTCTGGTTAGCAGCCATAGCTCTTAACTACTGCGTCACCAGGGCTCCTAATAGACTACCTGCTGCCATCAAGTCGATTCTGACTCACAGCGACTACAGTATAATATAAATATAACTTTTATAGACTACAGTATAGTATAAACATAACTTTTACATGCACTGGGAAACCAAAAAATTTGTGTGACTCGCTTTTGCGATATTGGCTTTAGTGATGTGGTCCGGAACCGAATCCACAATATCTCCAAGGTATGCCTGTAGGTAGATGAAAGATGATAGAAAGATAGATGATACACACACATATCTATCTAGATATATATGTATGTCTAGCTATCTAGATATCTTATGTATATCTAGATATCTACCATCAATGTTTCCACTAGTAGTCAAGTACTTAATCATCTGCACCACCCAGGGGTATATATATATATACACACACATGCACATGTATATACATGTATACACATAAACACACGTGAATATATGGAGAGAGAGAGAGGATGATAGGGTCAAATTAAGTAAATCTTAATATTTAGGAATTATGGGTGAAGAGTATTCAGGAAATTTTTGTCTGTTCTTTTTTTCTTCAGATGTACAATTCAGGATTATCAATTACATTAATCATGTTGTAAAACCACCACCTATAATAACTGTCAAATTCCTGTCATCATAAACAAACACTCACTGCTTCCTAAATAATGGATCCCCTCCCTCCCAGTCCTGACCCACTGCTGTCGAGTCAATTCTGACTCATAGCAGCCCTATAGGACAGAACAGAACTGCCTCATGGGGTTTCCAAGGAGCAGCTGGTGAATTCGAACTGCTGAACTTTTTATTAGCAGCAAAGCTCTTAACCAATGTGTCACCAGGGCTCCCCCTCCACTCCTGGTAACCAATAATAAACTCTGGTCTCTATACTCAAAAAACATTCATTGCCATTGAGTCGATTCCAACTCACAGTGACCCTACAGGACAGAGTAGAACTGTCCCATAGGGTTTTCAAGGCTGTAAATCTTTTCAGAAGCAGATTGCCATATCTTTCTCCCCGAGAGCAGCTAGTGGGTTCAAACAGCCAACCTTCCAGTTAGCAGCTGAGTGCTTTAACCACGGAGCCACCAGGGCTCTTGGTCTGGACACATTTGTTATTCTAGGTATTTCATATAAGTGAGATTTCATATACAATATTTCGCATACAATATTTGTCCTTTTGTATTAATTTATTTCACTGAGCATACTGTTATTGAGGTTCATCCATGTTGTAGCATAGATCAGGACTTCATTACTCTTTATGGCTGAGTTATTGTATGTATGTACCACATTTTGTTTATCCATTCATTTGCTGATGGATATTCACGTGTTTCTCCCTTTTAGTTATTGTGAATAGTGCTGCAATGAACATTGGTGTATATGCATTTATTCTATTCTTAAAACATTTTTGTAAGACTGAAATTATGTCAAATTAAAAAAAAACAGTGCACTATATTAATATATAACATATTAACTTCGGTGAAGGGAAGGACAACACACAATACAGGGGAAGTTAGCACAACTGGACCAAAGCAAAAGCTAAGAAGTTTCCTGGACACATCCAAACACTGAAGGACAGAGTAGCTGGGACTGGGGTCTGGGGACATCTAGGTCAATTGGCATAACAAAGTTCTACATCCCGCTTTGGTGAGTGGCGTCTGGGGTCTTAAAAGCACGTAAGCAGCCATCTAAGATACACCAATCAGTCCCATCCCACCTGGAGCAAAGGAGAATGAAGAAAACCAAAGATACAAGGAAAATATTAGCCCAAAGGAATAAAGGACCACATGAACCAGAGACTCCACCAACCTGAGACCAGAAGAACTGGATGGTGCCTGGCTACCACCAATGACCACCCTGACAGGGAACACAACAGAGAGTCCCAGACAGAGAAGGAGAAAAACGTAGAACAGAACTCAAATTCATGTAAAAAGACCAGACTTAATGGTCTGACAGAGACTGGGAGGAACCCCCAAAACTATGGCCACCTGATGCACTGTTAAGCCAGAACTGAAACCATTCCTGAAGCTCAATCTTCAGACAAAGATTAGACAGGACTATAAGACAAAAAAATAACACACATGAGGAATGTGCTTCTGAGTTCAGTCAGAAACACAAGACCAAATGGGCAGCTCCCATCCAAAAGCAGGATGGTAAGGTAGGAAGGGACAGGAACTGATCGAATGGACACAGCGAATGCCAGGTGGAAAGGAGGAGTGTGCTGTCACATTGTGGGGATTACAACTAATGTCACAAAATAATATGTGTATAAATTTTTGTATGAGAAATTAACTTGAGCTGTAAACCTTCACTGAAAGCACAATTTTTTTTAAAAAAAAGCAGAGTAAAAAAAAGAAAAGAAGATTTAAGGATGGAAGGAGATGATGATAGAATGTAAGTCTACCATTTAATTTCTCCAAAACTCCATAAAAAAACAACATAAAAAAAATAAAAGTTTGTTGAAGTTCTACTTTGTATTTTACTTATGTGTATGCATGGCTCATTTCCTTTATTAAACCATAAGCTTCTTGAGGGCAATAGACATATATATGTGTGTATGCATATGTGTATATATATATGCACATATATTTACGTAGACTAGTTTCCACCACATGCCCCAGACTCCTTAACACTGAGGATGACAGCCAAGTGTTATCATCAGGTGTGTAGAAACCAGTGAGTCATATCTACCAGCCCTAACCTGTATGCGGCCTAGGCCTAGAGGATGTTGCCTATTTTGAATATCATCCCTACTCAATCCTTCTTGAGAGCTGAATCTTCATGACAGCAGTGAGTTTTATCTGCTTGTTCACTAATGGATCCCCAGCACCAAGAATAGTTTCTGGAGCATAGTCAGAACTTAATAAATATTGGCTGAATAAATGAATTAATAAATGAATGGTTAATACTCAAAAAAAATTAATATGTTACTAAAGCAAAGTAACATATATGTTACTAAAATAAAGTAACATGCTTTACTTGTAGTAAATATCTTTAAAGGTTTATTCCTTTCCAGTTTGTCACTTTGGTAGCTATATAAATTTCTCACACTTTTACTAATGTACAGAACAATTCTGAACTCTTCCCCAGAAACTATTAAGTTCCCCAGAAACTATTCTCAGATCTGGTGATACGTTTTTGAGAACGTCCTCAATGGTGAACTTTTTTTTCATTTGAAATGTATTTTATTTTTAAAAACAAACATAAGTCATTGAATCACTGAATTAGCAGTCTAGGGAGTATTATTTTTGGGACATGAAACAAATATAAAATTATGAGCCTGGATGCCCGGGTTTCTTATGTGGATTTAAAAAAATAATACAACAAATCCACCGTTGTCAAGTTGATTCCGACTCATAGCGACCACATATGGTTTCCAAGGCTATAAATCTCTACGGAAGCAGACTATCACATCTTTCTCCCTTAGAGATGATGGTGTTTTGAATCACAGACTTTCTGGTTAGCATTCCATCATTTTAACCACTACACCACTAGGGCTCCATCTTGTGTGGATAATAAACTACTTTTTAATGTAATTCCAAATACTAAATATCAAAAAATTTTTGAAAAATAGCAACATTTTCAGGAAAAATTGTTTCCCAAGGTGACTGATAATGATATTTTGTTAACATTTTCTATTCAGTACCTAATATGTGGCAGGCACTGTGCTACTATGCTAAACCTCTTAGATGAATTCTATCATTTAATCCTCACAACACTTTTAGATACGTACAGGTTTCAGTGGAAGATTCCAAACTAAGACAGACTAGGAAGAAAGACCTGGTGATCAACTTCCAAAAATTAGTCAATGATAACCCTATGGATTACAACAGAATATTATCCAATGTAGTGCTGGAAAATGAGCCCCAAGTTGGAAGGGACTCAAAATACACAGTGCATTTGAGCATACCAATGATCATGAAGATGGCACAGGACCAGGCAACATTTCCTTCTATTGTATATGGGGTCACAACGAGTTTGAGCAGACTCAATGGCAGGTAACAACGTTGGCAGGCATATTTTGCAGAATAGAAAACTGAGGCTTAGGTAAATATCTTAGTTTGCCAAATATTTTCCAGCTAGTATGTAAATTTAGGAAACATGACAACAAATTAGAGATTTTACGCCCTACACTATATGGGACCATGAAAAAAACCAAAGACTTAAGTTTAGAAGATTAGCACTTAACTGGCTGACTGACTGTTGGGACATGAATTTAACATTTCTGAACCTGTTTCCTCATCTATTAGAAAAAAAACAAAAACTTTTATTTATATGGCAATTCAGTTGCTAAATGAAGTAATATGTGCAAAGTCATAGTGTCTATAAAATAAAAAGACAAAGGAAGTGGTAATAATATGTAATAATTGTGTTGTTGTTAGGTACCATTAAGTGGATTTTGACTCATAGCTACCCTATGTGACAGAGTAGAACTGCCCCCACAGGGTTTTCTCAGCAGTAATCTTTACGGAAACAGATTGCCAGGACTTTCTCCTGAGGAGTGGCTGGTGTTTTAGAACCGCCAACCTTTCGATTTGCAGACCAGCGCTTAACCATTGTGCCACAGAGTTCCTTATATGTAATAGTAGATAACATTTATAATTAATTTACTTGTTTCACATTTAATCCTTACAGCAACTCTTTGCAGTGAATTCTTTTATTACTCTCATTTTTCAGATGAAGATAGGTTTTCAAAAATTAGCTAATTTGATCAGGATAGAGAATCACAGAAATGTTATTAAAACCCGGATCTGGCTGACTCCAGAATCAAACCTCTTAAGCACTATTTTAAGGATTCCTTGGATGGCATGAATGGTTAAGCGCTCAACTACTAGTAGAAAGGCTGGCAGTTTGAACCAAACCAGAAAGGCCTCAGAAGACAGACCTGGCAACCTGCTTCTCAAAGGTCAAAGCCTTGAAAACTCTGTGGAGCAGTTTCACTCTGCATACACGAGGCTGCCATGAGTTGACACTGACTGAAGGGGAACTAACAACAACAAGAAGCACTATTCTGCTTATTTGTACTGGAAAAGTTACTTATACAGCTACCACACTTAAAAAGTTCATAAAGTTTACGGTAGGAAACAAGATAGCAGGGCTTGAGCCAGTCTGTATGCAGACTTGAGTACTAGTTTTAAAATATACCCTGTAGTTGAGTAGGTTTGAACTGCACGTCACAATTCCAGGGTTTCTAGGAGGTTTCTCACGCACAGGGCTGATGCAAATGAGAACAGAAAATCTTGACAGGTGAGTAGACAACCTACTGCAGAAATCCCCAGAAAAGAGATGAAGGTTTTCCCTTTCTTTTGGGGGCTTCGCTCTTCCCTCTGTTAGCACCACAAAGATCCACTCTTTGTTCTTCTGTCAAACACAAAAGACACCATCACTGAGGCTCTTTAACCACAGAGACACAGCAACAATTAATCCACCCTTTAAAGACCATGCAATCCTTCTCCCCATCAAGGAAAAAAACCTTCTCTTGTAATTCTAGCCATAATAATTTCTGCCTTTCCTGACTTAACTCTCATTTTTGTCATCAAATCATACTGTCTTATATTATAATCTAATTATTCCACATAAATCAATACAAAGAATAGTAAACTAAATTATAGCAAAGAAAATTCTTGCTTAAAAAATAAGCTAAGAGGCAAATTTGAATTTATCAGTGAATTAGAAACCTCTTCTACTGATGAACTCAAGTATCTAAATCTCACCCTACATTACTCACCAGAAACCTCTTTCTCTCATCCCTCACTTATTTATTCTTTCTTTTTCTTAAACATACATTTAGCATGACATTTTCAGAAGCAACAGGTAGTTTATAATGCTTGAGTATACATACAAGGAAGATATTTTAAAAAGTCTTACTATGAGTATAGAAATATGATTTGATGACAGTAAGCCTTATTCTCTTCTATAACTTGATGTTTAAACTTATTAAAATCAAATTATTAATCATAACTATTGATTTATTAATCAATGTTAATGTGTGTACACACACATATATCCACACATACACAGACTGAGAGTCTATTTGTGTCAGTCATTCTGTTAAAGTGTTAGTATTAAAAGGATCAATAGGACCAAATTTCTGGTCTTAAAATTTTTATGGTAATGTTGCTTTCATATGTATAATTGAATAAACTCTCTGACATATTAAACCTTGGGACAAGTTACTTAACTTCTGTATGCCTCCGTTTGCTTATTTGCAAAATAGCAATAACAATAATACCTACTTCATAGGTTTGTTTTAAGTACTAAATGTATTAATACATGGAAAGTCTAGATCAGTTACAGGCCCTCAGTATACACGTAATATTAGTCTCTTCCCTTATTTCTTTTATTTCCTTATTCCTTTCCCATTTCAAGCACACAGGCCATTCTGCAGTAAAGGTGTCAGCAGTGGAAGTGGAACAATCTGGTATGTTGTTGAGAGTGGGGAGTTGGAATTAAAATTTAAAAATTGCAAACCTAGTCTTTCTTTTCAACAGCCTAAATCATCAAGGGGATATAACACATTTAACAAAATGTATGAGAGATGAGGATTTGAGAGTAGGGATCTCTACATCTCTTCCCTCTGCCATCCTAGACTGAAAGAAGATCCCTAGGACAAGAATAAGAGACGCAGATGGGAATTTAGAGAGCAGCTTGTCCCAGGTAAAAGACCCTGAGTCCTTTATCAAATATGAAATGATACAGGGAGTATAGGACCGGAAAGTTTTTTGTTCTGTTGTACATAGGGTTGCTATGAGTTGAACCAACTTGACGGCACCTAACAGCAACAACACAGGCAGAAAAAGCCTTGACAATCCATATAGGATAGCATGGGCATGAGCCTCACATTTGGCTGGAAGCAGCAGAAAATGCTGGTAAACGTGAAGGGATCAGATAGAGAGGAAAGCAGGGTATTTCAAAAGTAGGTTTTGACTGGGGGTTGACACAAGACCACATAGGACCACTGACATCTCAACGAACATTTATGAAGCTGGATGACCCTGAGGAATAACTGAACATGTGCACACTACTTTGGTTCTAGATAAGTCCTCTGGGAAGTTAGAAACAAACTTGGTAACAGGTCATGCCAACTGACTGAGATTAGGTACTTACAACCTACATGGAATGGAAACTCAAAACAGACGGTAGTGTACAGACAAATATATATATATATATATATATATATATATATATATATATATATATAATTCCTGTACTTCTCAATCGAAGCCTAAGATTTATACCTGCTAAATGAGAGATAAAGTACCCTGAGGTTACCTTGATATCTGGCTCCTCATCATTGTTATTTCTCTGGCTTCATTCCTACTACCCACTCCCTGACCTTATTTGAAGCAGTTTCACTGGCCTTCTTGCCAATCTTCAAATAAACTTTCTTGTCTCTGGGGCTTTACACTTGCTGTTCCTTTTCCTGTAATACTCATGCGTCAGGTATCCAAAGGACTTCTTCCTTCTTTCAGGTTTTTACTCAAAAGCCACCTCTCAGTAAGGGCTTATGTGGTTAATCATAATTTAAAGTATCAACAGCCCACGCCATCACTTTGTATTTCACCTAACACATATTAGACATGCGATATACATTTTCGAATGAATATATGAGCTGTAACATGAATTTACTAATACAGAATAAAATAAAGGTGAACTGTCAAATTCTATCTATTTGTAGTTAGTAAGGAGGCTACCTTTCTTTCTTTTTTGAGTTTTTGATAGTTCAATAAACATGACTTTTGCCTTCCCTGGATAAGCAGCTTACTTCATGCATGCTCAGGTTAGGAGACTTTGAGATATTCTTGGCAGAAGACTAGAAAAAGCATATCTGCAAGGGAGCGTTGCCACAGTTCCTTTACGGAATAGCCTCATGTTCCCTGTTAACTCAGGACAACCCAGCTGATTTTTAGGGATCTGGGGAAGACTACATTCAAATTTAATGCACCCATACTTTATCGTAAGTTAGTACATCTTCAGATCTTCTTTTGGAGCTATACTGAATATAAAGGATATCAAAAATATTCAAATTTAAACATTTATTCCTATTAAAACTGTGATCATTTGGTGTAAAACAGAAGCAGAAGTGATATACAAGTGGGAAAAGTTATCTTTATTTTAAAGTAATAATTAGGTAAATATAAATCCAGACATAATAAGTTGTAAAACTTGATGCTAAAAATGTGTAAGTACAGGATTTCACAATAAAAATTTTGTTCAAATATAACATGGCTAATGAAAACTAAGCTAAACTCCTTCCACATTATTGTGTTTCAGAAATGCAGCATAGTGTATTCAATTCAGAATAAAACAGAAAATCTAAGTGAGCAATTAATGAAAGAAACAATATCAAATCCAAAGATAAGTATCCAGAAAAATGAATACTGTAAATTGTGTAAGACATAAATCATTAGTACTTGACCCCAGTATTACTAACAACCTGCTCAAATTGCCATGCATCAATTTTGGAGAGTATAAGGCTATTTAGAAAGTAGTTGGTAGTTCTTTTCCTTGGAAAACATGCTCAACCTAAAAGATAGCTTCATGTCCTTCAATTAAAATTCCAGAACTGACCTTAACAGGTCCTTATTATTCTGAAGTCAAAATTAGTTCATACTTATTTAGATTTTCCCCATAGCTGAAAATTTTTGTCTTGTTCAAAAGAATGAAAAAAATGCAGAAGACACTGAAATATTTTTTATAAGATTGCAAGAATATGCTTAAGGACACTGTTCTAAAACAAGTCACCTGGGAATCTTGTTAAAATGTAGATTTTAATCAACAGGTCTAGGGAGCTACCTAATATTCTATATCACCTATCAGCTCCCAGGTGATGCTGATGCTGCTGGTCTGCTGGTCATACTTTCATTAGTTTTAAATTTTAGAAGCAATGTCCCCTCAGACACATTCAGTTAACGATGTGAAATGCAAAAATTAAAAATAATTGTCATTCATTTTTCTCCTCCTCCTATACTTTCTCCTCCTCTGTGTTTTTAAAGAAGGGAATATAAAAGATACTGTAACAGAGTTGGGAGCCCTGGTAGTGCAGTGGTTAAGAACCTGGCTGCTAACCAAATGGCTGGCAATTCAGGCGCTCCTTGGGAACCCTATGCAGTAGTTCTACTCTGTCCTATTGGGTTGCTATGAATTGGAATCAACTTGATGGCAACGGGTGGTAGAGTTGAGCAAAAACTCTGAAGTCAGACAGAAGAATTTGAATGCTGTCTGCAAATCTGGATAGTCTACCAAAAGTTAACATAATAATTTACTACACAGAGCTGCGATGAGAATTAAATAAAATAGCACCTATAATAAATAAAATAGTATAATAACATCCAAAAAGTACTAGTCAGGCACTCCCTTCAATTCATAATTTTCTTAAATTATTTTCCCTAGATGTGTACAAAATGTTTATTTTTTTATCCTTTTTTTTTGAATTAATATTTTCTAGTTCTCAAAACCATTTATTCTCTTTATTTCTCAAATTATTTCCTATTAGTTTGAGACATGCTTGTTATTGGTTAGTTTCAAATTGTTTAAATGAGAAATCTTAAAATAGTTGTAATGGGGTTCAACAACAAAAATTTAAAATATTATTTTCGACTATAAATTTTAAAAAATATCCTGACATTTTACACATATACCAGAATCAACGCATTCATGTAAGTAACTGGAAGATACAGGCTCCAGGGATGCTACAGTGTTTCAAAATAAGCTTAAAGCTGCTCTTTTTGAATAAATAGAGCCTGTTCTTAAACTACATTAAACACCCAGTGCCATTATTTTGTAATCCATTTTGTTTTTTGGCTAGAAATTATACTTTCTACTTTGATCATCCACTTTATACACCAAATTTGGCACATTCTAACTTCTGGTAATGGCAAAAACAGAACTGACTCTTTAAATTTGAAGATCTGCCACTGTTGAGAATTACTCAAAGTACATCCTACAGAATCCAACGGTAATGCCAATAAAGGGGCCCTAACAGTGTAAGCAATGGCGGCATTACTGTATTCTTTGGCTCTTTTGGTGACTACTGTGAAGAGGACATCATTCATTCCAATAAACCAGTTTAAGTACATTATTCAATCAATCTCATTCTCTTAGTGTCCCACCTCATATGTTTTCATGTGGATTTTAATGAGAAATGGAAAGACTTGGATGTTTCTCCTCTCATCCTATTTCCAGGACCCTCTGCACCAATAAAATAATTCTACAGCACTTGCTAGCGTTTTAACCCCAGCCACTCCTCTAATTAACTGAGCTGATGATTCTAGGATGGAAAGAGGAAGCTGCATTAAAAGGCAGCTGCTCACTATACCACATTACTGTTGCAAATTCACTGGCACATATGGGAGCCAGAAGCCCACATCACAAAGCTCATGAATTCTGGAGGCCTTTCCACTAAAGCCAGGAAACTGGCAACAGATGAGTTTGAAGATTTACAAAAAGGGAAGGCATTGGCAGAATTCTTTAGAGTCTCTGGAAGAGCAGCTCTTCCAGCTGCTTCTCCGACCTTCCCTCATCACACCTGCTTTCTCTGAGATTGTCCAGGTAGCGTTAGCTACAGAAACCCTGTTTTCTAAAAAATAACCATGCCAGATGGCACCTTCAAAGTATGAATACCTGGATCCTAAATGCATATAACAGACATATAACTATAACACTGTGAAATCATCTTTGGAAAATATTTTACTGCTACAATTAAATATTTTCTAGATTTTTTTTCTGAATTAAAGTATGATACTATATATATTGATATATTTTCTTCACTTACAGTTATTCCATTTCACTAATTAGATTTTTTAATTTTAAGAATTTTTTTTCATTTAGAATTTAGTAAATTCATGTGTAATGACTTCCCTGTGAAGGCAGGATAATGTATTTATCAAGGATTATAACTTTGAAGTCGTCCTTTTGAGCATCTTAGGAAAGTCATTTGATCCCATTAAGCATTGCTTGGAGTGTGCTACTCATGGACTGCCAGAAGAATGAACAAACCTGTCTTGGAAGAAGTACAGCCAGAATGCTTCTGAGAAGTAAGGATGGTTGAAACTTCATCTCATGTACTTTGGACATGTTATCAAGAGGGATCAGTCCCTGGAGAAGGACATCAAGCTTGATAAAGTAGAGGGTCAGCGAAAAAGAGGCAGACCCTCAAAAAGATGGATTGACACAGTGCCTACAACAATGGGCTCAAGCATAACAACAATTATGAGGATGGTGCAGGACCGGGCAGTGCCTCATTCTGTTATACATGGGGTCGCTATGAGTAGGAACCAACTCAAAGGCACCTATCAACAACAACAACAGAGGTAATAATAGTACCTAACCTCATACAGTGACAGCTGGAGATAAATATGGATACACATTTCTTAGTATAGTCCTTGGTATAAATGAAACAATAAATGTAAACCACTGTTTTTGCAAAGTTCAGTTATGGGTGTCTAAAGAGTAAATTAGTAGGGAAAACATAGTTCCCCACCCTCAAAAAAATTTAGCGTTCACCAGGGCAATCAATATCATAAATATCTATACCCATCTAAATATCACCACTTTATCTACAAAATGCCTTTTCTGTAAAAATAAGGACTTATAAGTGCTGTAAGGTGCCCTGGTGGCCCAGTGTTTAAGCTCTTGGCCTTTAAGCGAAAGGTTGGTGGTTCAAACCCACCTAGCTATTTTGAGAGAGAAAGACTTGGCAATCTGCTCCCATAAAGATTACAGCCTAGAAAACCCTATGGGGCAGTTCTGCTCTGCCACTTGGGGTTGCTATGAGTCAAAATTAACTCAGTGGCATCTAGTAACAACCACAACGTAAGTAACATAAAAAAAACATATGCAAAAGTTTCAAGTGGGAGATCAATTTGAGTTAAGGTTATGAAGATGTTCTTTTTGGCGACCTAGCCACACCTAATGGCCTGATGTTCCCTAGACTTAATATGGTCAACATACCTCTGCCCCCTCTCATCCAGAATCCCCTTCCACTCTCTACCCCTTATCTTTCAATAGCCCATTCAAATATCACTGATTTTATAGAGCCTCCCTGACCTAGTCAAAGAGCGCTGGGTGGTTTTTGAATATTCCTCTATTCTCAAGCTTTTCCTATTGCATCACACTTATTCGTATGTATGTAGGTCCCCTTATCAAACTGTAAACTTTTTTCAGAAAAGAGCCATGTTCTATTTATTATTCTATGCTCAGCATCTAGCATATAGCACTCAGTAATGATTTGGCTTTGTTCACCTTTGTTTTTGTTGTTTTGTTTTTTAATTATGAATATATAAATGGGAGAAGGTGGCACACTGCTGGACCTAAAAGGATGAAAACAATTGCATAGAGAGATGTTGATGGGGTGGAGGAGGTATCCCAGGTGAAGGACAGACACAGAAAGGAGAGGCCTAGGGCGTGTTTACCTAAAACTTGTAGGCAAATTTTTTTTGGAATAGTACACAACTGAAAAGGAAGGCTAGAACCAGAATAAAAAGTGTTGGATAGTATAGGTATAAATCTGGAGGCAATTTGCTGCTTATAAATACAAGTAGGGAAAACCAGGTAAAGCTCGCTGCTTAATTAAATCTTTCTTCTTTTCCTCCTTTCCGTCCTGAAATACATGCTGTGTCCATAGAATTTCTTTCTTATCTCCAGAGGGAGATTAGGCTGCCCAAACCAAACCATTAAAGGTAGTTTACAAAGAAATACAATTCAGATAGATGAGCAAGGGATTTAGAATCACAGGACTGCTGCCTCTGGTACCCCTTACAAAGATTTTTCCCATAAATAGTCAATATCAAAGGTCACACATTTAAATAGTCTCCTGGAAGTAGAGGCCTGAGGGAAAATGCCTACGAGAAAATGTTTTGGCTAGCTTTTAAAGCTCTTCATTGGGTTGGCAACTACACAGACCATGCTGGCCTCCCACGCAAGTGTGTCATTTCAGAGGTAGTAGAAAGGCTGCCTGCCCCTAAATATCACACTTATCTGCCTCTGACTAGTTCCTGATTTTTCTGAAGCAGAGATACATTATTTAATATTCAGGGTCTTTACTCTGTTGAAATGTAGAAATCTCTGAAAGCAAAGAGAAAAACAGCAAAACTAACAAATGATCAGTGTCTACAAGCTGCCAGACATTATGCTAGACTTTTCACATATAGTCTGTCATTAAGTTCTTACAGCCAACCCTCTGAGTCTGATTATCTGATTGTAAAGACGAACAATTTCAAGCTCAAGGAAACAACTTGCCAAAAGTCATGCAGCCAGTAACTTTGGAACTAGAATTTACCCTCAGGTCTATCTGACTCAAAACTACTTTTGAATTACTAATTTATGAAGTAATTTCTCACTATTTTAGATCATGGTGTATTTTTTCTAATACGTCCAAGTAATCACTAGATACGAGCATGATTTGGTCAGGGAAATAACAGAACACATACGGTGGAGATGAAAGGAAGAGGGACTCTAAGATGCTGAAAAAAATAGTGAGGAAGCAAAGGATGAAAAGCTCACAACTTAAAATTTTAGCAGGTAAATAAGGCCAATCCGACTGGAAATCAGCTTTACTCTACTACAAAGAATGTAACTAAAATATCTGCCTATACATTTTGAGAAATTTATTCATTTTTTGCAACATGAAAAATTATCACCAAGGTAAGTTGTTCTGTCTGTTTAATGTATTGTTACTGTTACAAATCAAAATATAAAATGCAATTTGTTGAGGTTATACAAACACATAAAGCATGACACATTTATGTAAGGCATAATATGTATACCAGTATTTAAGATTTTTCAAATCATCAAATGAAGGAAATTGAAAAGGCTTTCTCCATCATTACATATATCACCGTTTTGTTTGATAGGGCAGAAATAAATTGATTGGTAATAAATGAAAAGATGAGTAATAAAATTTGCCTAGAAATGTAGTAAATGATGTAAATGCTATCACTTTAAGGTATCATTGAAACATAATTCAAACATAACAATATTCAAAATCTATTTTCTACTTTTAGTTCCCATTCCAATATCCCCAAACTTTCTTTCCATTTCTTCTCCTTTCCTGGTTCCTCTTCCTTTGACAACTCCTAAAATACTGGACTTCCCCTCAGGTTTCTTTGTTCCTTTTACTCTCTTCAAGTGGGCTCTCCCACTCTCAGGACTGCAACTTACATGTCTGAGCTTTTGTAAACTCTTCTCTAGTTTCTGCATATTCAATCTCTCCCCCCACCAATTATCCTTAATGTATACATACTGTACAAGACAAACGTAGCCATGTTACTCCTCTTCAATAAACATAATAACACAAAAGTTCATTATGGCTCTTAGCATCTTGCACAATCTAAGCCTCCCCTAGTGCCTAACAGGCTTACCTTTATTCTATATGCTTCCTCTGCTCTGAACTGCATGTAAAATTTTTGAAGTGTTCCATATTTTCCATCACTCATTTGTCAGTTTGCCCTACTGCGGTGACTTGTGTGTCGCTCTTATGCTGTAAACTATGCCACTGGTATTTCAAATACAAGTAGAGTCATCCATGGTAAACAGGATGCAGCAGAGCTTCCAGACTAAGACGGCCTGGAAAAAAAGCCTGGCAACCTATTTTTTAAATTAGCAAAATAAACTTTATGAATTACAACAGAACATTATCTGACTCACTTGATTTGGACATGTCATCAGGAGGAATCAATTGCTGGAGAGGGACATCATGTTTGGTGAAGCAGAGGACCAACGAGGCCAAGGGAGACCCTCTGTGAGATGGACTGGCACAACAGCCACGACAATGGGCTCCAACCTGCTGGAGATCATTAGGATGACACAGAACTGGGCAATGTTTAGTTCTGTCGTACATAAGGTCTACATGAATTAGAGTCAACTTGCCGGCAGCAGTCTATCTCTATCTCTACGCTCTAAGCATCCTGGACTTCTTACCTGAAACCAGTCATGCCTCTCTGTTTATATTTATTCTGGCTCCTAAGCTTTTCCTCCTTTCCTCCACAGTAAATAATTTCTTCATTTTAAGGCCTTCCTCAAGCGTCACTTACCATGAAGTAAGCTGAAGTTTTTTCTGATCATATCAGGCTAGTCCCTCCCATAATACTTTGTCTAGGACTGTACAATGGAACATGCCAATTATGTCTTATGATTATTTATGATCATGTTATGTCCTGATGTGTTTTAACATATCTTTGTACCTCCATAAGTCCAGAAGGACCTATGTTCTTAAGATTTGTAATACAGATTTACTGAGTATTTTAAAAAATATCATAATTGAAAAAATTGTATAGCAGAGATTTCAAAAAAAGAACAGTCAACTATTAAATACATTTATATTATAAATGTCTCTAGTCAATCTTGTTTTCATTTCAGAAAAATAAGTCTATCTTTGTCCATATTATCATACAGAAAAAGCTTATGTGTTTATTATATTAAGTATGGGAGAAACATATAAGTATCACAGGCAAATCCAATTTACTTAATGATCATTAATACAATGATCATGGTAACCAAAAGGTGTACATGAATCGATGTTTTTTTAAAAAGTGCATATCCTTTTCCAAAAAACAGAGTGCTCTGAAATGCAGATGTCCCAGCTATGAAAGTTAAGAAAATTATCTCAAATTATTTTCAAAATTTCAAATTCTTCTGCTTATCTATTTGTTAAATCAGCTCTTACGTTGTTGGTATAAATATTCTGACTATTAGTAAATTCCAACTCTAGGTTGAATATGTTTCTTTTTTAAATATGAAGATTTTTAAAGGTTCATATTCTAATTCTTCCCAAACAATTTAAATTTTCATAACTGAAGTCACAGCAAAACAACTTAACTGCACAACTGACACTGTACGCAGGCACTGATATTTTTGTTATACATGGTTCACTTAAAAGGTCTAAAGAAATGACCTTTTTTCAAAATATAAATATTGTAAAATAGACACTTGATCCAAAATTTGAAAATGCCAGCCCAGCCTAGCAACATTTTGCCCTAATCCTCTTTTTACACTCTAAACGTGGCACATTTAGTGCTTCTACAGAGTACAAGGTTTTGTGCACGTGTGTATGTGTATTCTTGTGAACTATAATGATCTGGCAATTCTCTGCTTAAAAATAAGCATACGGTGTTCCAACCTTAGCTAGATTGTATTTTGTTATGATTTCATTTTGCTTTAACTACTTCCAAAATGTATGACCCCAGACAAACACTTCCACCTGCTCATCATTTACTAAGCATGTGCTTCGGTTAGCTTTTTGTACCATTTCAAACCCACGGGCTTTTATTTTCCCAGTGCATTAGTTACTATAGAAACTATGTCACTGAAATATGGAAAGGATAGTGCTTAAAATATGCTTAAAATAGCCATTCCAAAGCACAGTAGAACATATATTTCATGTACGTACGTAGATATATGCACGTTTATGCATACATGCACATAGTCCTCTGTGAGTATACTGCACACACACGGGTATACAGTACATACCTATATGTAATCTATTAATACATGGATACATATACATGATATATATAGTTGAAATTCTCATTATAAATCATAAGGCATATATGGTTTTATTTAACATATTGAGAGTGCGTAAGTTAGCAAAAATATATATCATTTAAATAGAATGTTTTCCTAAAAATCTGATTTTAAAAAATATAAATACACAAAAAAAGGCAAAGAACATTTTGTTGTGCATTTACAATTGTGAGCTCTAATGTAAGAGAAAGGGGCCCTGGTGGCACAGTGGTTAAGCACTTGGCTGCTAACCGAAAGGTTGGCGGTTTAAATCCCCCCAGCAGCTCCGCAGGAGAATGAACCGGCAATCTGTTTCGATAAAGATTACAGCCAAGAAAACCCTATGGAGCCTTTCTACTCTGTCACATGGAGTCACTATGAGTTAGAATCGACTCAGTGGCACCCAACACAGACAACAATATAAGAAAACCACAAAATATATGTGTAAAACAGAATTCATAAATTAATGTCAAATGCTTAAAATAGCTATTTCAGAAGAACAGAAGAAAATGTCAAATTTAAGGAAAAAGTCTTTCCCAAGCTATTTTATATGAAATTTAAGTATTTAAAGACACAGGTTTTCCTAAATATGAGTTTATCAAATGAGTTAATCAACTACAAAGAAACATCCCCAGTGTAAGAAAAATAAATATTGTGACCAAGTATAAACATATGACTTGTGTTATAAATACAAATGAAATAATTTTATTTGGTATTTTAATTTTTTACAAACTGAACACAATGGGTTGTTTTTCCTCATGATTTCCAGTTGGAAATCAACTTGTTGCATACAACCGACAAAATTTTTACTATCATTGTTATAAGACAGAACAGGAAGCTTGTGTAAAAGCTCATACCCATAAAATAGAATTTTTAGAATATTTTATCTGTGTCACATACATGATGCCCAATAAGAACAAGAATGATCGCAACAGAACTTACGAAAACTACATAACCTTATTCATACTTTTCAGATGTATTTGTAGCTATGAAAAAATTCTCTATGCTTTGGTACTCAGAAATATTGAAAGTCAGTTTTATTGGTTCCAACTGAATATTTTTTATTGCTGTTACTGTTATGAAAAATAAACTTTGTTAGAAAAACAGCTTGATAAAAGGTAAGATTTTGGCTTATTATCATAACATAAAATTTGTGAATGTATAGAACAGGCCAGAATAATTAGCACATGTTGTCCTCACTCTCTTCCCTTTACTACACAATATAAAAGTCATCCTAAAACAAATTTACAATTGCTATCTACCATTATTCAAGTAATACATGTAATATTTACATTTTATGAAACCTGTATTCTAAATTCCAAAAATTGCTCAAGCATAGAAGAAATCCCTGGCTTATTGTTTAAACAGCACAGTTTTTGCAGGTTTATGTAGGTAGTTCAAAGAATCTAAAATATCAATTGTACAAAAGACTTTGGTGTTGGTTACAAAAATGTCTGCCTTACAATACATTCTTAAGTATACATTCTTGAATGTGGGGTTCTCATTTTATGTGTTTTACTTTACAATAAAAAGATTGAAAATTATTTTTCTATAAATTATCTGCAATAACTCTAATTGTATACCTTATAGCAATGCAAAACAAATATTAAAATATTTTTCTTTAAAAAATGTATTTCTCTAATTTGAGTATTTTTTTAAAAGATGAGATTATAAATTTCCCAAAATAAAAATTTATGCTTTAAAATTTATGCTTCATCTGTTTCTCATTTACTCTCATTTATTACAAAAAAAATTTTCTAATTTCACTTTATTTAAAAATGGAATATATTTTAAACAAAAATAAAATTTTGATATGTAAAAATCAGCAATCATCTTCTTTTTGTTGACAGTTATATCTCATGTAGGTAATGTTCTCCATGTATGTTGTTGTTGTTAGGTGCTGTTGAGTTGATTCTGACTCATAGCTACCCTGTGTACAACAGAACGAAACACCACCCAGGCCTGTGCCATCCTCACAATCGTTGCTATGTTTGAGCCTATTGTTGCAGCCACTGTGTCAATCCATCTCGTTGAGGGTCTTCCTCTTTTTTGCTGTCCTCTACTTCACCAAGCATAAAGTATAGCTATCTTTAATTGTCCTGAATTATTTTCTAGTATGTACCCCAAACACATAGAGTCTCAGGTTAAAAAATAATTAATACCTATGAGAGGACTGACATTATCAACTTGGCTACTGATCATGAACATATACTTTAAAACTGGCAAGCTTAATGTTTTCTGATATCACACAATTAAACTCTTTTAATTACTCCTTTTTACTCCTTTTTGGTTAGAAGCTCATTAAAACCAACATCTCATTTACTAAAATAAAATTATATTATTTTCAGTTTATCATCTTATTTCTCTTTTTTTTTTTTCTTCCTGAAATCTAGTTTAGATTAAAGCTTGACTTGGGATCTGAAAAGCCAAGGGTAATCACATCTCTATCTCCGGAACCTTACTATAATCCAGGTGTCCACTTGCGGTCATTAATAAAACCTCTCCATGTTCCCATTATAATTAATGTTGTACACTCAAAAAATACTATTGGTAGTTTCCCAAAAGCCCAATTATACATATTTCATTTTCAGAATGCTCTCCCAGGTTCACTGATTTAAGGCCAATAAAGGCTCTAATTAATACTGTGATTAGTATCTTCAATCTCTTTACTTTGTAACCTATGCTACTAAATATCTTTCTATTGTAATTACAAAAATTTGGTTTACTTAATTTTCATTGGATAACATTTAGTTGTCACCCTTTGTCTCCTCTTAGCACCTTGAAAAGTTATGTCTTTGGATACGTGTCTCATGAACCATGTCTCAATCCACGAGATTTTCTTAAAATACACTTTTGTAATCAGTATAGATCCTTTATAATGCATATAAATAAGCTGCCATAGGCATTCTCTGTATTCTTATAATCCAATCCCTTCAATTTACACTTAGACCAAAAGGTGAAAAGCACTAATTTAGTTGTAAGGAGGTGGAAACTACCTCTTAATGTCTTTCTGAGAGACATGTAACTTAATTGAGTAAATTCAAAATTATGTCTCAGGAATTTTGAATTCTTATTTCTTCCTTCACACTGAATGCCTCTGTTACTATAAAATTTTCTTTTTCTTTTGAGATGAATACTAATTCTGCACCCTGAAGGAAATAATTTGAAAATTATTAGACCCTAAAAATAATTTATGTAAAATGCTTAGGAATAATTAAAATCTGTAATGGTAAAAATTTAACAGCTAAATGTACTTGCATAAAAGAATTAAAGTCTGAAGCTTTGGGTTATATTATAAAGCTCTTGATGTTTTTAAAGGTGATTAATTTATTTCATAAGTATCAGTGTATTCTTTTATTTGGACTAATGTATACGGGTCCGTTTTCTTAAATCATTTCAAAACATAGAAAAACACAGAAGATTCAGCCTCTTATTTATAACAACTGTCCCTCAATTTTGCCACTTTATACGACTATCACTCTAAAGATTCATTTAATCTTATTTCTGAGCATATAATACAAATGTTCCAAATCTCAATACTACTGTAAAAAAAATACAATGCATTGTTGAAAAATATAGAATATAATCCTATGGCTAATATAGAGATATGTATTGACTTGAAATTAATGACTATGTCAGTCTGTTTTAGGTACAGCTGGATCTTCAAATCAAGTATTATCCGATATATTTAGTGCACTTCAATGAATCAAGCATCTTGAAAAAAATTCATCAGGCGTAAGTCTAAACCTCACAAACTGAACACATACTGTTTATATTATCTGACCAGCACACAAGCTCCACTGCTACACCACAACACAGAAGCATTCTCTCCCTCTCTCTCTTTTTCAGGAAATAGTCATCTTTTCTCCACCCTATCCCATCTCAACACTCGAATCTTATGGCTAGTTATACATTTATTTAAAGTGAACTCATTCCTTGGCCACTATTCTTTGGTTCAGGGCTGAAAAACTGATGCCAGCTTGGCAAATCAGAGTTCTTCCTCTGAATCCTAAAACTGGACGTAAGTGACTCTAATCTGTCCCCCAGCTCTCTACTGTAACTATTCCCACGTACTGAGAAAAGAGTACAACTGGTTAGCTGGGTGTGGAAAATGTTCCTACAAAATACCGATATTCTCTCTGACACTGTTTTTAAAGTACAGAAAATAGATTTGAGCTTAAAATGTACCAAGCATGAAAAATGTTACTGTAAGTTTAGTCACATGAGATGATAGTTTTCATTTCTCAAACTTGTCTTCTTACGGGAGATAAAGAGGTCAAACCAACAGAAATAAGCTCTCTACTCCTTTGACCAGATCTTAGAAGGGTTTAAACCAATAAGGAAGAGGCTTCAGGCGATGATGTCCCAACTTAGAGTGGAAGAGCCAGTGAAGAGCTGGCTTGGCTCTGATTGGTAAGAGCTGATAAGGTAGCACTATAAGTGATTATTTCCACAATCAGCAGTGGTGTTACTGAAATGAACATCTTGGTTGTTCAGATGATCTTTTTAGACCAAATTTTTCTCTGACTTCCTCAGTAAGCAAAGCCAAATATCTGTAAATACAAATTTACCCTTGTTGTTAGGTGCCGCGAGTCGGCTCCGACTCATAGCGACCCTATGTACAACAGAACAAAACACTGCCATCCTCACAATCATTGTTATACAGCTTGAGCACATCGTTGCAGCCACTGTGTCAATCCAATTTACCCTATTACCAATAAATTAGTAATATTTTTTACAATTTGGCGTTGTTTTCATTTGTACACTAAAAAGATTAATGATTATATATGCTATAAACACTTGGCTATTTTTAAGGGAGTAAAATCAGAAGGCCAGATATGCTTCATTCTAAAAGCTTCCTGTTTTAATTTACACAAAATAATTTCCTTTAAGATCAAAAATATTTGTGAAAATATAATCATTAAGGGCTTTTTTCTTCTTTTTAAATCAGAATAAGACATCTAGGAATTATTTAATAACAGAAATTAATTGAAAATAAAGAGAAATTTTTTGTGTGCGGGAAATTTGAAAATGGTCTTTACCATAATATCAATTATGGTTTAGAAATCTGGTGATTTAAAAACGTGTGCAAAATCCTTAATTCTTTTGTCATCAAAGTTGGTGTTTAATTCTATTCTATGATAAAGAAAACTTATATGGAAGAAAAGTTTTACAAAATTTAAAAATATATATAGAGAAAGCACAGATGAGTAAAGATATATTTGAGAATCCTATAAACAAAAATATGCTCTGATGACAAATTTATTCTTGCAGTACTATAGTAGAGTATGTCAAAAAAGTATTTTAGTTTGATATTACATCATTCATTAATTCAATAAATATATTTATTGAATCCCTATTACATCATGCCAGGTATGCCCATTACATCATCCATGGGATACACAGTGAACATCGCAAAGATCCCTGCCCTTCTAAAGGTATTAAAATCATTCCTAGGATATAGCATAAGAATGAGAGACTACAGTATAGTCAGTGACATTAGGATATTGGGAAGCACCATCCAATTTTCAAGTATTTTAAGGCATTGTTCGATGAACATATTGCCTGAAAATCGGTATGCTTTACTTTTACAGTAACAATCAATATATTTCATCATGTTATTGAAAACTCCTTCAGCCAAAATTGTTGTTTGGAATGGTAATCTGTGAATGAACACTCACACTTGAATCTTAATTGATTTATCAAATTTTTGTTTAATTTCTTCTCAAGAAGACCTATCGATACTTATTGATTAGGGTAAATTCGCCTGAAAATTCTAGTGTGCTAATAATGTAAGACTATGATGTCTAAATGCTTTAACTCAAATGAGCCATTGATGAGATCACTGACCTCTCTAAATATATGGCTTGTTCAGGCTCAAGTCTTCCTTCTCTCAATAAATCTTTCAAGCTACAGTGATCATGCCCTCTGAATTCACAGTCTCATTTTTTAAAATTATATACCACTTAAATTCATACTGTCTTGGGACACGTAATTTTTTTTCACATTTCTATGTATTATTTCACTCTTGAATTTTAATTAACATTTTAAGTTCCTTTTTGCCACAACTTGATTTTAAGTTTCCTGATATAATGCCTTTAATGTATTATATTTTGTATTTTATTGTTCATTTCCCAACTATGATGTAAGCTCCCTGAGGGCAGTGACTTGACCTACTTTGCTCACTGCTGAAATCTCAGTGCACAGCACAGTGCAACAGACACACAATAAATATTTGTTACATAAATGAACCAAATAATCAATAAGTATTTGCTATTATTCAATGGAAACTCTACCTGAGAAGGTACAATGACTATTTCAGTACCCTTCAAATTGTTACATAAACTTTAATTTAAAAAAATCTAAAATATCCCCTTTATCTATAGGATGCTAACAGATAAACTTTGATTCTCAAATATTTATTTTCCTGTAGCAGATGTGACAATGATTTTGTGTGGATTCCACATTAGGCTCTTACGGGGCAATAAACAATAACCAAACTACTTCTTACAAATAGATCCTTAAGCTCGCATTTCACCACACCCCTCCAACGCAATGTCAGATGGCATTTGGTAAAATTCTCTAATAAAGAAATACATCTAAATGTTGCTAATTATGAGTTTGGAGTAAAATGCTTTCCTTTGTTCTTGAATCAAGTTTTTAGATGGGGTGTAATTTTTTTTTAAGCATTAAAAAAAATTACTAGCAATTAAAGCTAGAAAGTGAAGTGTTTTAGTGGACTGATGAGCTTTTCCAATCTGATTTAAAGGAGTAAATCTAAAAAACGTATCTTGTGGTGGTGGTTGTTAGGTGCCGCTGAGTCGGTTCCGACTCACAGTGAACCTGTGTACGACAGAACAAAACACAGCTTGGTCCTGTGTCATCCTCACAATAGTTGCTATGTTTGAGCTCACTGTTGGCAGTCACTAAGTCAACTGCATCTATGTCTACATAAAGATGGAAAGTGAACATGAAGCAGCACTATTCCACTTACTTGCGTAAGTATGGAGTCCCTGGGTGGTGCAAACAGTTAATGTGCTTGGCTGCTTGGCTGCTAACTGACAGGCTGGAAATGTCAAGTCCATCCGAAGACACCTCGGACGAAATTCCTGGTGATTTACCTCTGAAATATCAGCCATTGAAAACTCTATGGAGCACAATTCTACTCTGACACATATGAGGTTGCCGTTACTCAAGTTGACTCAAAGACAAGTGGTGGTTTCTGGGGTGTTTTATGCACAAATATAAGCTGGATAGGTAACCACTGCATTGGCAGAAGTGTATAACTATACCTCTGGTGGTCTGAGGAGAGTGTCCTTCCCATAAATCCTTAGCATATAAAGCTGATCTATAGGGGACAGTGTGTAAATTTTTACAAGACTAAGGAGATTCCTCAGAGGAAAGGATGGAGAAACTAAACTCTTCCCCAGTGTTTTAAGGTTAAACACTAGTATAATCTAGGTGCTTGAGGTTCTAAAATGTCCCTAAATAACATGGTTCAGATTGAGGTCTAATAGCTGACAAGAGCTCAAAGGTCCTTGGAAGAAAGATCACAGTCAGAGTGAGGTTGTGGAGGGGTCTCCGGAAAGCCAGGTTGCAGCACAGGTTGCGGACTGGTGTAGAAGTACTTCTGGACTTATTACCCTGGCATAGTGGCATCATATTTCAGAGAAATAGCTGAGCATATGAATATAAACTGGACAAAACTTAGAAAACCAACTGTTAACTGCTATCTCTTCCTGTACAGGGATCTAAACTAGCAAGGGAGTAGCAGTAGACTGAACACATCAGACCATTTGGGGCTAATTTTCAATAGCAACATAACGTGGCAGTGACAGAAGCAACGAGAGCTAGAAAGTGAAGTGGTCTAGCGGACTGATGAACCTTTCCAATCTGATTTAAAGGAGTAAATCCAAAAAATGTATGTTGCTGCTGTTGTTGTTAGGTGCCGTCGAGTCGGTGCCGACTTACAGCGAACCTGTGTACAACAGAACAAACACTGCCCGGTCCTGCGCCACCCTCACAACGGTTGCTATGTTTGAGCCCATTGTTACAGTCACTGTGTCAATCCATCACTTTTTCACTGACCCTCTTCTTTAACAAGAATTATGTCTTTCTCCAGGGACTTGTCCCCCCTGATAACATGTCCAAAGTATGTGAGATGAAGCGTCGTCATCCTGATCATCCTGACTTCCAAGGAATACGCTGGCTGTATTTCTTTTAGAACAGACTTGTTCGTTCTTCTGGTAGTCCATGGTATATTCTTCGACAATATTCTTCGACAACACAATAATTCAAATGTATCAATTCTTCTTTGGTCTTCCTTATTTGTTATCCAGCTTGCACATGTATACCAGGCAACTAAAAATATCATGGCTTGGGTTGTACACACCTTAGTCCTTAAAGTGACATCTTCACTTTTTAACACTCTAAAGATGTCTTTTGCAGCAAATCTGTCCAACGCAATATGTCCTTTGATTTTTTGACTGCTGTTCCATGGGTGTTGATTGTGGATCCAAGTAAAATGAAATCCTTGATGAAGTCAATCGTTTCTCCATTTATCATGTTATTGCTTACTGGTCCAGTCGTGAGGATTTTTGTTTTCTTTATGTTGACTTGTAATCCATACTGAAAGCTGTAGTCTTTGATCTTCATCAGTAAGTGCTTCAAGTCCTCTTCCATTTCAGCAAGCAAGGTTGGGTCATCTGCATATCGCAGGTTGTTAATGAGTCTTCTTCCAATCCTGATGCCACATTCTTCTTCATACAGAACAAGTTCCTGGATTATATGCTTACCATACAGACTGAATAAGCATGGTGAAAGGATACAACCCTGATACACACAGTTCCAGACTTAAACCACACAGTATCCTCTTGTTCTGCTGGAAAGACTTCCTCTTGTTCTATGTACAGGTTCTGCATGAGCACAATTAAGTGTTCTGGAATTCCCACTCTTTGAAATGTTATCCATAATTTGTTACGATGCAACAGTCGAATGTTTTTGCATAGTCAATAACACACTGTTAAACATCTTTCAGGTATTCTCTAGTTTCAGCCAAGATCCATCTGACGTCAGCAATGATATGCCTTGTTACATGCCCTCTTCTGAATCCAGCTTGAATTTCGGGCAGTTTCCTTTTGATACACTGCTGCAACTGTTTTTCGGTTGTCTTCAGCGAAATTTTACATTGTTGAAGTAAATAAAATTTGATACCATTAATGATATTGTTTGAAAATTTCTGCATTCTGTCAGATAACCTTTCTCTGGAATGGGGACAAATACGGATCTCTTCCAGTTGGTGGCCAGGTGCTGTCTTTCAAATTTCTTAGCATAGACAAGTAAGCACCTCCAGCACTGCATCTTTTTGTTGAAACATCTCAGTTGGTATTGTCAATTTCTGGAGCCTTGTTTTCTGCCAATGCCTTCAGTGCAGCTTGGACTTCTTCCTTCAATAGCATCATTTCTTGATCATATGCTACCTCCTGAAATGGTTCAACGTCAACCGTTTTTGGTACAGTGGCTCTGTGTATTCCTTCCATCATCTTTTGATGCTTCCTGTGTTGTTCAATATTTTGCCCACAGAATCGTTCAAAATTACAACTTCAAAAATACATAAGCCATATATTTTAAATAAAGATAAAAGGCATGAGCTTACATTGGAAGAAAAAGTCTATTAGGAGTTAACCCATTTACTTTTTCGTTTAATATGTGTTTATCACAAATATGTGCAGAAATTACTTTTAAGTACTCCCTTTGCAAGCTCTCGCAGGCAGTCTAAAATGTAGGGATACTTGACACATGTTATTCTCAGCTTTGTAGCCTCAACAAGAACTCTGAGACAGGTAACTTCCATTTTAACATTCTGTGCATTACTCTGCACTGTGCCAGTCACGGTAAACAAGACATGAACAAGAACACAGGCCTTAAGGAGTTTACAATAAAATGAGAAAGAGGCTGTTCATAAGTAACTGCAATGCAATATATTAAATAAAATTTGGAATTTAATATAGTAAATTATGTCATACAAGCACCTAGGAAGGTACAACCATTTCTCACTGTTTAGAGTAGGTAAGGAACATTTCACACATGAAAAAAAATTTTATTTGAGTTCAATCTTTAGATGTGAGTAGGCATTTATCATATAAAACTCCACGCAGAAAAAACACGGTTAAAGAACCAACATATAAATGAGCAGGCACCATTTCTATAGATGCAAAGATCAGAGAGCACATCTGGAGTGGCAGGACCTGAAGGTGGAAGTTAAGCAGGTGTCAAATTAAGGGGGGGCTTTGTGCACAAAGAAAAGAGTTTGAGCCCTTTTAGGAAGCCTCTAAGTCACTCTAAATTGAGCGAAACATTCTACATCTTTGCTTTAGGACATTCACACTGGAAAATGCAGAGAATAGGTTGAAGGGAGCAAGAATAACAACTCTTCGTTTCAGAAATTTATATGAATGGTGACTTGTATGTGTGTATGAAAGGAAAGGAGGTGGCAGGGAAAGAAAGACAGAAAAAGAAAGGGGGAAGGAAATACAACTTCTAAACTAGATACATAATTCCCCTGAATTTTCTCAAGGAGTAACCTTATTTTATAATTTTCTTATAAGTTATATATTATTTTGACTGTTCATTTTTAAAGTTTTTACCAAGGAAATTTTTCATCTACTTTGTGGGGAATACATATAGAATTTTGTTCCCTAGATTCAAGAAAATGCCAATTCTTACGCTTAGTTTCCTTGTGCCAAGTCCTTACCTATGTGTTTTTAACAGGAGCCTTAAAAAATGAGCTTCGTGTCTTAGAGTCTTCTCTTTGTAATTTCACTGTTTATGCTTAATGATTTAGCAAGGAACTGGACAAGCAGTTCATGTAGAAAAAACTTGGCAAAGTCTACCTCTGCTGCTACTGAGAACTCCTTCAAGTTTCATTTTGTTATTAAACTTATCTTGACGTGCATTCTAGAATCAGTAGAATCCATAATAGAGTAATAGGAAGAATATTGGAAAGGAAATTTTTTTTTAGATTCAATAAAGTATAGGAGTTAAAGAATAAGTTCAGGAGTCACAATGCCTGGGTTTAAACCCTGGCTCTACTCCATGTAGCTGGTGACCTTGAGCTAGCTAACTACCTGCTCTTTGCTTCCATTTCTTCATGTTTAAATTTCAGAGTTCCATACACATTTATTGTGAGGATCATAATAATGTACATGATCAACCCCATGCCTGGTAGATAAATATTGTAAAAAATGGTACTATATAAGACATTATATAGGGTATAAATGAATATTACTACAACTATTTTCTTCCTCTGCAATCATAGAATCATTATAGAATATTTAACTGTCTAATTTTAAAGCTAATGTATTGAGCATAATATCTGTTCTTTCAACCTCTTTAAAAATCTCCCCATTTTTTTCCTTATATCATATATCTCAAAAATATCCTGGCAGCTACCTACAGAGGAGAGCATAATGGATCGCCTTTTAAAATCATCCTAATTTTTTATATCAATAAATGAATAGTGGAAAATATTAAGATGCTGAATATGTAAATTTAACACATATACTTAAACTATCCTTTGATACATGGTAATGACCACAGAATTATAACAGTTCACCTAAAATTATACTGCCTCATATAACAATTGTGCCAGGTATTTCAGAGGAAGGTATAAATCTTCAATAACGTTCCAGTGGCAATGGGAAGTAATTAGAGTATTTCACACTTAAAGATTCATGTTTTGGATTTATATAGTGCCTTTCATGTAAAGGCTTCAAAAAGCCTCTATAAACATTAACTCATTAACTTTTCAATTGCTACTCCCATCCATAAGGTAAGGAGGTGTTCAACAATATTTTTAAAATGAGGAAAGCAAAACTGAGAAGTAAACGTTACATTTATGATTTAGGAACTGTAGTACACTGCAAGATTTCTTTAAGATTTTAAATAATGTTGCCAGTCTCATAAGACTCTCTACATGTGCGAAAATTCTTATATGGATTCATTATGTTGTTTTTCATGACATTTCCTTTAAAAAGTATCTTGCAATTCTGTTTTTATGGCATCTAAACACAAAGAAGTAAGATTTTTTAGAAAAATCTTTCCTCAGGCCATACATTTAGTATATATCAAGCCATGAAAGACAGCGAGAGAGAATTTGTGTGCATGTGTTCATGTGATTTTATATATTGTAAGCTTCTCAACAGCAGGAACAATATCTGATGATTTTCAGCTTACCACAAGTAACATAACAGTCAATCATGCAGAAAAATGCTCATTTTCTCTACGCAGTAAATGTCTTCATATTTATAGATTTTCAGACTGTTGAATGAATACTCACTCTTCATTTAACAATGTATACTTTAGACCTGCTTGGGATTTGGGTTCTTTTGTGATATCGTTCCAATAAATTTTTTAAAATTATCTCCAAATACCCATTTTTTTATTTAGCCTTAATTTATAACAAATCACTCACTTTTCCCCAAAAAACATGCTCAGCACTTTTTTGTGTTCTTGTTCCTTCTCCTGAGAACATGCTCTCCCTATAGGTTATGCATCAAAATCCTACCATTTTCCAAGATTTAATACAAAAGTGAGACCTTTTCCATGCAACTTCCCTAGATCTTCTGTGTACAAGATGCTGTTGGTGCCTGACACAGATCCCCTTTATAGGCCAGGCACTGTAGGCTCACTCTTATGCACTTAGCGTGCACACACACACACACACACACACTAGCAGCTTATGGTCAATGACTACTAGGTGTAACAGTCCAGCCCCTTTACTCTGGATGTGACAACTTATGTGGTGCAGTTTTCATTAAGGGTCCCCTGTGAGATCAGGCTAAGGATAACTTTTTCTGGAACCACTTACTTATGTAGGTTCTACCTCTGCCCTATCCGACTTTCCTTATTTCCTCCAGTTTTCTTTTGAGAGCATTCCTCAATAAATTACATGCATGAGATACTTGCCTCAGGCTCTGCTTCTAAGGAAACCAACCTATGACACCCCCAATCAATATTAGACAATTCCTGAATTCACTGTAACATTATAATAGTCGACAACTGAAAATAATTTCAAAGTCCAATCATAAGGGCTTGGTTAAAATATTTTCTGTTTCACAGATGACACTCAGACATTAAAAATATTATTTCAGAAAAAAATTGACAGAAGTTCATGACATAACAATGGTACTCTACATTGTTTATAGTCCTCGGCATGAAGCACCATGATAAACAATGGAGATACAGCTCTGATAAGATACATACAGTCCCTGGACTTGTGAAACGTACATGTTGCACAAAAGCCACGTATTACATTAAGTATTACACAATCACCATCTCTCTTGGGGTAAATGTCGTGAAGAACAGGCACAGTTCATGGAAAGGTAGGCAATCTGATTTGGTCTATAGAATCAAGAAGATTTTCGTGAGGAAATTGCATTAAATTAGATAGATGTCATGGTTAAGGTTGTGTGTCACCCTGGCTGGGCCATGATTTTCAGTGGTTTGGCAGGTATGATGTAGTTTGGCAGCTATGTAATGATGTAATCACCTACATAATAAGATCTGATATAATGTTATCACCTCCATGATGAGATCTGCTATGCGCAGCAAATCTGTTGAAAGGGAGTTTAATTGGTGGTGTGGCCTGCATCCAGTATAGGTGGACTTTCTGGCGAAGATCATGGGCTTCTGTTCATTCTGGATCCTTCAGCTGGCTCCTGTACATCTGACCTCCAGTTCTTGGGACCTGAGCTAGCAGCTTACCTGCCTATCTTGGGATTCCTCAACTTCCACAGCCTGTGAGCCAGTAGCCTGCTGTCTGACCTGCCTATCTTGAGTTCACCAGTCTCTGCAGCTACGTGAGTCAGAAGAGGACTCCAGCCTGACCCAAGGACCTGGGACTTTCCAGTCTCTTAAACAACGTGAGCCATTTCCTTGATATAAATCTCTCTCTCTATATATATATATATATACACACACATATATATGTACACATACATGTGTGTACATACACGAACACACACATGCTTCACTAGTTTTGCTTCTCTAAAGAACCCAGCCTAAGACAACAGGTGAGGAGTGATGGGGTGTAAAGTGGGAGACTCATTTCGATAAATCAAACAGCAATTCCAGTGGTCCTGAGGAAGAAGGAACACTATCAGTAACTGAAATAGCCAACATGGTTATGGGAGCAAAGGGGAAAGTGGTATAAAATGAGATTGATAGGAAGATGTACATCTAAAACTTCAAAGCCTTTTAAGCTATACTAAAGATTTTGTTTTGTCTTAAGACCAGTTGGAAGTCAAACAGTAACATAAGGGATTTTAAGAACAGTAAGGGCATTATACTATATATTTTCTTCAAAATATTACTTGAATTACTCTGGGGAGAACATATTGGCAGAGGTGGAGGACACAGGTATTTAAGTTACGAGGTTATTGCAATAGTCCAAGAAGTGATGAGCACTTGGGCTAGGGATTATTGCAGAAATGGAGGGAAATGGGTGAATTTGAGACATTTAGGAAGTAAAAACAATAGGATTTGTGTTTGATTGGTTATGAGAATGGAGATTAAAGGTGTCGAGCGTTACATCAGGGGTTCTGGTTTCCCAAACTGCCAGATGATGGTGCCTCTCACTGAAACAGACATTATGATGAGGCAGTGGGCACAGGGAGGGTTCAGAAATATTCTCAGTTTTAAGCATGTTAAGGTTAGGGTGCCTTTAAGACATACAAGGATTATTAAGTAGACATAAACTTAGAATGAGTATGTGTTTGCATGTAAAAATATACATTACCACAAATATAATGTGTGTGTAATGAAAAGGAAACCTATACATTATGATGTCATCTCTGAAAGATGAAATTATATGTCAATTTAATTTTCTCTTTGTGTTTTGTTTGTGAATTGGTCATTTTTCTGGTGTGCACACATGAATTTTGTCCTCATAAAATAAGTTACAAAGGCTAAAATCTCTCCCGTGAACCATCACAGCTCTTTGAAGGAGACTATTCATTACAGTCTTATGCATGCATTAGAAAAGCAAATTCTTGAAACCAATCACTCACAGAACATCTTTAAAATAATTTCTGTATTCATCTATAAAATCTGGCATTTAGCTTTTTTTCAGCATTCAAGTCCAGGCACTCAAGCATTCCTTTGTGTAGCTCACATTTCCTATTTTGTAGGAAACATTTTCCACTAATTGCAACCTCTTAAATACAAACAACCTTTTATTGCACACTTCAGACTTTTTAATGTATAGGTAAGAGTGAACTGAATGAAATCAGAAATACATTGACTTACTCATAATATATATTCGTTTTCATCCTGTAATTGAGATTAAATAACTCCCTAACATACCCTCTCGCAAAGCAGAATGAATAATAATAATGAGTAAGTATTAATGAAAACGGTTGTTCTCACGTTGATTCTGACTCATAGGGACGCCATATGTTTCAGAGTAAAACCGTGCTCCATACAGTTTTCAACAGCTGGTTTTTCATAAGTAGATTAGCAGACCTTTCTTCCAAGGTGCCTTTGAATGGACTTGAACTGCCAACCTTTCAGTTAGCAGCTGAGCACATTAAACATTTGGGCCGCCCAAGGACAAATAATGATTACTGAGTGCTTATTATGTGCTAGACAAAGATTTTTGTGCTTCGTAGGGACTGTCTAATTTAACAGTACATGTACTAGTACCTTTATCGTGCTCATTTTTGGTATTTGAAAACAGGCTCATATACTTAAAATGCATTACTCTAGGTCACCCAGCTAATAGCTGATGGGGCTGCGATTCCAACTATGTCAAGCTGACACTAGCTTCATGCCAAACTCTGCAATATACTTCTCTGATTCTACAAATGGTGTGGTTTCGTATTAATTTTGAAACTGCGATTTGAGAAGTAATTTTTGCTAAATCGTATTTCCTTCAAATATGAAGATAAAAAGTCACAAGGAATGTGACCCTTTCCAGTGCAGTAATCAGCTGCTCAAGAGGCCATGGAGTTAACATTTATTGATTACCTGCTGCATCGGTTAGGATGCTTAATGTGGAATGAAAAAATAAAATCTAAATCAACCTGAAACAGGAAAGTATTGGCTCACGTTATGAAAAGTCTAGAGGGAGGTCAGGCTCCAGGCACAATTTGACCCAAAGGTTCACAATACCATCAAGGCTTGGCTGTTTCTCTGAGGTTCTCTTGGCTCTACTCTGCTCTGCTTTGCTCTGTTCTGCGTGTTGGCTTTGTCTCCAGGCTGAGAGCCAAGACAGCTACAGCAATTATACATTTCTCATGCATATACAGTACCATTAGAGAAAATGGGAAAACCTTTGTTCAAGCTTCTAAACACCAAGCAGGAGTCCTAAAACTACCTCTAATTAAATGTAATCTTATATTTACCATGCGCAAGAGGATAAAATGCACTGATTGGCTTAGCCTGGGTCATATGCTTTACTCCTGGTGCTGGAATACCCATTTTGTTGTTGTTAGTTGCCGTCAAGTCGATTCTGACTCATGGTGACCCCATGTGTGTAGAGGAGAACTGCTCCAGAAGAAAGCATTTGGGACTTCAGGTCCTATTCTACTTGTAATAACCATTTAGGATCATTATTCTTGCAATGTTAACCATTTATTAATCTTAGATGGAGAAAGCTGGGCGTGAGGAAAGTGGCTGACATCCAGGAAGACATGTGCGTGCATGCACAGGTGCATGGGCACACACACACACACACACACACACACAGACAACTAACCTCTACCTAAGATTAGAGGTACCTAGAGAGTGAACTCTTTAGAAATAATGTGAAAAAGCGGCTTATTCCAGTTTCAAATCCAGATACCTCTTTCCTGTTTCAGATACAACTGATTAAAGAATAGTTAGCTAGGACATAAAAGTGAAACCTAAAAAACACAATGTAAACTGAAAGAACACTTTCCAGTAGTTACTGACCAACTTTTGTCTATAATAGTTAGAAAAGCTCATTTTTTAAAGATCCATTTTCTATACGTACTTCTGCTATGTAAGTTTTATTCTTGACATCCGAATTAAATGTTGCTTTTAGTTCCCTTTGATAACAAAGATTTTTCTCAGCTCACAATTTATTATGTTCTTTGTGACCATTAGCATAAAACTACCTTTCAAAACAAGAAAATTTACCATCAAACAAAGGAAAAGTGCAGATTTAATGCTACAGCAAACTTAGTATTCAATCCACTCATTCAAGTGAAAGAGATACCAGTGTCCTTGGCATGATTACTTGAGAAGCTAGTAGAGGTTAATACAAACACAGGATTATAACGACGTTTGACAGAAACAAATTATCATCATTTTCCTAATGAACACAAGTGAGTTATGCTGTGATTTCTGTGTTTACTTCCAGCCATTCTGGCTTAACTTCAGAAAGTTCCATTCTGTAAATGTTTGAACTCCTGAATGATGAAGTCACACATCAGGCTGACATTAGCTGAACTGACCTATCAATCACTCTCTTGCAGGCTTCCCCAGCACCTGTGTTCCTGCAGAGAACATTTAACATGGCACAGGAGGCAGTCCTTCTCCTGTTCCAGTGGAGAACTGGATCACATGCAGCTGTTAGGCATTCTAAAGGTCATCCTAACCCTTGGATTTGTGTTTCGTTTGTTTTTGTTATTACTCCACATCTGACATTTCTTCCTGTCAGTATAGAGCTCCTTTTCAAGTAGATGAGCACTGGCCACTTTACATATCAATATACATAAGAAACACACTTAAAATATATTGGGAAAAATAACCTTTTTCTTTTCTTGTTCCCTGATGATCCTTACCTTAGCAGAGTGCATCATCCTACCAAATATAAAAATAGCTTGTCTTAAATACTGCATTCTGTCCTTCATTTCTTGCTTTATATATTATTTTAATCATTATCATTTTTTTCCTATCCCACATAAAAGAGGTGTAACAAAACACTGAATGTATAGAAAGAACGTTTGAAAATGTCTGCAGGATTAGAGGAAGACAAAATTTCAGGAAAAAAAAACAGACTAAAGTATTTGGTTTTTAAAATTTCACCTTTTAAACTGTGAAACCAAAACAGATGTCATGATGTTTCTGAAAAGTATTTGAATTAAATCAAATTGTTTTTCATAATGAGGAAGAACATTGGTCAAATGTTTTATATACGACTGTGCTAAATTATCCAAGAGTTGGTAAATTTCCATATTAGCCCAAGGAATCATGACTAACTACTCCAATCTCTCAGTGAGACAAGAAGACAAAACACAGAATATAGGGGGCACATGCCTGGTTACTCCCTGGGCGATGGTCTACTCTGAAATGAGGATCTGAGTGAGGATTTTTCATTGAGAACCAGAGACTGAGAAGACACAAAAAACTACCTTGGAATACAGACCGGTTGCTGCTGAGCACAGATATTTAATTCTCTAAAAATAATGTGAAATAGTTCTTGCATATGAGCAACTGATGGTCTGTTCTGCAGTGGACCCTTGACCTTGTTCTGGCTGATGATACTGAGCTTCTCTATAGTCTCTTTCCACAGATGTAGTTGATTTGGTTCCTGTGTATTCCATCCAGTAATGTCCACCTGTGTAGTCGCCATTTATGTTGTTGAATAAAAGGTATTTGCAGTGAATAAGTCATTGGTCTTGCAAAATTCTATCATGAGATCTCTAATGTCTTTTCTATTACCAAGGTCATATTTTCCAACTACTGATCCTTGTTTGTTTCCAATTTTCACATTCCAATTACCAGTAATTATCAATGCATCTTGATTGCGTGTTTAATTTCAGACTTCATAAGTTGGTAAAAGTCTTCAATTTCCTCAATTCCTTCAATCTCTTCCTAGTTGTATAAATTTGAATAATAGACCTATTAAGTGGTCTTCCTTGTAGGTGTATGGATATTATCCTACCACTAACAACACTGTATTTCAGATTGTATCTTGAAATGTTCTTTTGGACATTAAATGTGATGTCATTCCTCTTCAATTTGGCATTCCCGGCACAGTAGACCATAATGACTGTCTGATTCAAAATGGCCAATGTCAGTCCATTTCAGCTCACTAATGCCTAGGATATCAATCTTTATGCAATCCACTTCATTTTTGACAGCTTACAATTTTCCTAGATTCATGGTTCATACATTCAACACTTCAATTATTAAAGGATGTTTGCAGCTGTTTCTTCTCATTTTGAGTTAAGCCACATCAGCAGATGAAGGTCCCAAGAGCTTGACTCCAATCATGTCATTAAGGCCGACTCTGCTTTGAGGAAGCAACTTTTCCCCAGTCTTATTTTGAGTGCCTTTCAACCTGACGGGTTCATCTTCCAGCACTATATCAAACAGTGTTCTGCTGCTATTCATAAAGTTTTCACTGGCCAACTGTTTTTTACAAGTAGATCACCAGGTCCTTCCTCCTAGTCTGTCTTAGTCTATAAGTTCTGTTTCCAGAAGAGGACATGCAATGAAGGACATGCAACTGCTGATGTCAGATGTATCTTGGCTGAAAGCAGAGAATACCTGAAAGACGTTTACCTGTGTTTTACTGACTATGCAAGGCATTCAACTGTGTGGATCATAACACGTTATGGATAACATTGCAAAGAACAGATACTCCAGAACACTTAATTGTGCTCATGTGTAATCTGTACATAGAGCAAGAGGCAGTCATTCAAACAGAACAAGGGGATACTTACTACATGGTTTATAATCAGGAAAGGTGTGTTGTCAGGGTTGTATCCTCTAACCATACTTATTTAATCCGTATATTAAGGAAAAATCCGAGAAGCCAGACTACATGAAGAAGAACAAGCATCAGGTTTGGAGGAAGGCTCATTAACAACCTGAGATATGCAGATGATACAAGCTTGCTTACTGAGAGGGAAGAGGACTTGAAGCACTTACTGAAGAAGATCAAACACTACAGCCTTCAGAATGGATTACCAGTCAAACACAAAGAAAACAAAAATCCTCACAACTGTACCAATAAGCAACATTATGATAAACGGAGAAAAGATTGAAGTTGTCAAGGATTTCATTTTACTGGGATCCACATTCAATACCCATGGAAGCAGCAGTCAAGAAATCAAACAACATATTGCATTGGGCAAATCTGCTGCAAAAGACCTCCTTCAAGTGTTAAAAAGTAAACATGTCACTTTAAGGACTAAGGGGAGCCTCACCCAGGCCATGGTATTTTCAATCGCCTCGTATGCATGCAAAAGATGAACGATGAATAAGGAAGGCTGAAGAAGAATTGATGCATTTGAATTATGGTATTGGTGAGGAACACTGAATACACCATGGACTGCCACAAGAAGGAACAAATCTGTCTTGGAAGAAGTACAGCCAGAATGCTCCTTAGAAGCAAAGATAGCAAGACTTGGTCTCACATACTTTGGACATGTTATCAGGAGGGAGTCCCTGGAGAAGGACATCATGCTGGTAAAGTAGAGGGTCAGCGAAAAAGAGGAAGACCCTCAAAGAGATGGACTGTCACAGTGGCTACAACAATGGGCTCAAATATAGCAAAGACTGTGAGGATGGCACAGGACCAGGCAGTGTTTCATTCTGTTGTACACAGGGTAGCTATGAGTCAGAATCTACTCAACAGCCCCTGACAACAAGAATAAATAAATGTTAGTCTAATTAATAGTGTTTATTTATATATGACTGAATAACAAGTTACATATCCTTCTCATTACAGATAACAGATTTTGTCATATTCACTGTATCCTTTTGTTATCTTGTACAGAATCTCTCATAGAGAGACAAAGCAGTACTAAGGGGACTCTATCTGCCTATTACATTCATAACAGTGTTGCCCACGGTGGGCAAACTAGTGTTATAATCACTTCATGCATTTTAGCTGTATTTTATTTTGAATAATAGTATTTCAAATGTACAATACAATAAAAGTCCTATTTCATTAAAGTACCTTTAAATTAAGGTTAAATTGTAGACTTTACACTCAGGGTTCTATACAAATTGTGCTGATTTGCCTTCAAAAGCCCCAACAATTTAGTGACCTTTAATCAGTTATAAACCTGTGGAGCTAGCTCTATTGATTAAAAGCACATTAATAGCTCAATTCCGGAAGACAAGCCTAGTTTAACTGAAAAAGGGGGCAATTAGTAAATCAGTGCCAGTATGTAAAACTGCCAAGAGAACTAAATGTTCACCAAATCACTGTGACGTCTTTCTCCCTCTACTTTTTTCATCAAAACACACTTATCTACTACAGAATATTCTTACACAAACATGAGAGAGACAAAACAAAGATATCAGTATAATGTATATGTATATAAGGAGCTTCAGAAGACAAACGAATGTGGATAATAATTTTCAAAGAAAAGTAAAAGGAAATTTAGTGACTGGTTATTTTAGTGAAGACATTCAAACACAGAAAATAATATAAGTTGAAGAAATTATGAGTTTAAAGATGTAAAAATTATAAAGTCAGATGGATATGAGAGAAAATTTAAAGACTGGTAATGTCTCAAAATCAGCCTAGGCAACAGAAAGATCATGGGTATATAACCAATTTAAAAAAGCAACTATTTTCTGAAAGTTCTGAAGTAAAAAAGCAAAATAATTTTATAAATCCATAAAAAATGTTCTGTCCTGTTAAATAAATAGCAACTGTCTTTGTTTGAGTTTGAATATGAGGATATAAATGACCCATATTTTCGTAGGCAGTTTTCCTCTCCACTTGACATAATTACAAAAATCAATTAACTCTAGCCTCAAGATATTTGGCAAATGTGCACAAAACAGGCAGAAATAAAATGTACAATTATTTAACTAAAATCCATTATATTTATGAAGTTTTAGGGGATGGCAGGAAAGAAAGGGAAAGGTAAACTAATATTTATTAAAATTCATTCTGCTCCAGTGACTATTCTATAGTAGTTTTATTTATTTAATTTACTTTTCATTTTTTCCTTCAAGACAAGTGGTTACAGTTATATTTTACATATGACAACAATAAGTTTGAGGTCCTACAAATAACTTGTCCGACACTGCTAATAATTTGAAAAAATGACATTTGAACATAGAAATAAAAAGTCTTGGAACTTTTTATTAAAGTTCCATGACTTTTTATTTCTATTAGTTAACAATTAAAGTTATTTAATACATAACACAGTAATTTCAAATGTACATACATATATATATTATAGCACGCTCCACTCTGTATGCCCAGAGACTAGAGTCAGAAGTAAACATGGAAATGCAAGGCATATTTATTTATTTGAATAGTTGGATATTTGGGAGAGATTATCTTAAAGTTTCATTGTTTTGATCTGTGTTTGATTTTCATTAATAGTGCTATAATAGTTCTTGTTCAATAAAAGGTTTTTGAAACTATGAAAAATTCTCTTGTGTCCTCTCTTTCATAAACAGAACTACACGTATGCTTTTTATAATGAACCAAAAACCTACATTTGACCATTCAACAAACAGGCTGCAGTTATATATACATATCCATGCCAACATCACATTTGTATTTTTACTTGAACAAGTCATAAAGATTTTCTTTGCAATATACTAATAATTTTCTAACGTAATGTTCTTTTTTGTTACTTAATGTTACTTTTTGTAAACTTAATGTTAAGGTTATCTAAGGTAACGGAGATGATGGTCTGCAAAGCCACTGTGTACGCATGTGCATGCATGCACATGTTTGCACACACGTGTGTGTCTGTAAAAGTTCATTCCTGGTGATAAACACAACATAAGAAATCTAAGAATATGCTATAGGCTATACAAGACTATATACAAAATTACTATAAATAGTCTATACAAACGAGAAGATAACAGCACAAAAATATCATTAAACACCAAATATAATATTCTCAAGCAATTAAAATATATACACAGTGACATGTTTTGACAGAGACAGAATTAACTTTAGTTGATCTGGGAAGGGTTCCAACCTGAACTTGAGGGGAGAGGAACAGGATGGGAAAGAGAAGGAGTAAGGAAGGAAGAATGGAAAGTGTAGGCTGAGAAAAAGGATTTGGATCTGAGCTAAACACTGCTGGACTCTAAACTCTGGGAGAAGTCCTAGAAGTTTCCTCTAATATGGTCTACACACACACACACACACACACACACACATATGTATATATATATATATGTGTGTGTGTATATATATATACTCACTGCCCATAGCAGCTTGTAGGAATAGTTCTCCAACAACTGGGTTAGCTACCTTTAACATTATATTTAGTAGGTTTCAAAGGAATTAATTACAGTACTCTAAAGCAATATAACAGAGCACAGGTAAAATGGATCATATATTAATAAAAACAATTATCCAATTCTACATAAGTGGGCTATTTCTATCTCCTGGCCAATAGCCCACATTAGTACTACTGATGTGAATATAATTTTTTTTTTTTTTTACTAAAAATTATGCTTAATAGGCTATACAAAAGTTCCTATCTAGGCAGTATTCAAGTCACTTAACCTCTCAATTTGCTCATCAGCAACAGGAGAGCCCTAGACTACAGACATCTCTAATATGCCTTCCAATTGTGAGAGCTTATGATTATATAATTCTATAGGAAAGATGATTTAAGGAGCAGGGTCTGCCCAATTCTAAACATCACCATGGATGAAGAAGAAGGAAGGATACATTCTTCACTGAAGCACAGTGTGAGAAAGATGCTCTCAAATCCAGTTCCACATTTGGAAAACATACACAGAGAGTGATAAGACCACAAGAAAACCAGGGAGCCAGAGATAAAGAAGATAAGGTGCATATCAACTAGACTAGCAAAACAAAAGCAAGAGTGTGAGGTTAAGAGGTCAAAGAGGCCAAGGGAAGGTATTGCATGATCATTTCTTAAGGTAAAACCTGACTCTGGAGCAGAGAGAAAGGAAAGGAACATTTTACACCAAAACTGAAAAATGGCATACTTCTGAAAGAGAAGTTCATACAGGTTGAATCATTTAGATTCTAAAATATTTATGGTACACAATTACTTAAAACAATATATTATACTTATCTCCTATGACTTTTTTTTTTTAAATACACCTTTGACACTTTAACTTTTAAGGTGGTGTTCCTCTTAGTTGGCATTATTGTACCAAATGACTCCAAATCTATAATAGATTTCTATAAAATAATAAAAACTGTCAAAGGTGTCAGTTACTTGGTGATTTCTCTGCTGTAAAATGTCTTTATATTTCTTTAATACAGTCTACTGCATGTGAGGATCCATGTCGTTCCAGAGATACAGCATCTGAGGTTAGGTGTGCATTGATGCAACTGCCAATCCTCAAATCAGTTCTGCTAGGAACTGCAGTCAAATAGCAGATAGGCAAAGAGGGCAGAAAAGAATAAAGGGAGCAATTACAGGCACTACTTTCAGATTTAAAAAAAAAAATCAGTTAAATATGTTTGTCTGAACAAACACGACCTATACTTCACAATTTTTCCTCTTTTCTGCGGTCTGTCAAGAAAAGAAAACAAGGGATCTAAGTAATTAAAAGTAAATAAAGCCTGAGCCCATTTCTTTAACCAGCATAAAAGACCTAGATAACAGGAAGGATCAACCTGTTGGTAAGAAAGACTCAGATGGCTATTGAAAGTGAATGTGCCTAGGGGAGCCGAGGCTAGGCCAAGCTGCAAGCTAAACACAAGCGAGAACGTAGGTAAGGACCTTGTAATTAGGGTGCCGCCTTGTCCTAGTTTGTTCCAGTCTGCACCTTTCACTCAGCAGAAATCTAAACAGTGCCCCTTTCACTCTCAAAAAAGTCATGGCTTGGAAGATAAATTATAAGGTCATCCTACTTCAAATAAAGCTAACAACAGGGTATGGTCAGGAAAGCAGAGCTACACATCAATATCAATGATAACAAGTAATATGTTAGCCATCTATTTCATGCAAACTTAGAAAGACGTATCATTTTCTGAAGAAATAATCAATCTTAAATTCAGATGCCTTAATACAAACTTACAATTTTTACTTATCTCTTGTAGAAACCCATGGTTTTAAATCTGAATTAACGTTTCAGGAACAGAAGATAAACAGGGAGCCTACCAGACCTCAGACTTGACATCCACTTTCTATGCACAACCCAGACTCAGGGCCCTTTAGGCAGTGCATTTAAATTGCAAGTTCCTTCTCCTTGAAGTATGAATGCTGACTACTTCAGTAGTCCACAAATCCATATTTTAAATTTTATTACATTTTATCATTATAGTAACTGAGGTTTAGAGGAAGCAGGGGTGGATAAATTTGAGACTTTGAAAGTTTCATTATTTATCCAAGGACATCAAAGCTAGGAAGTGAGAGTGACCAAGGCAATATTTGAACATAAACCCTGACTTCAAATCCAGCACTTCTTTTTTTTCTTCTATATTCCACTCTCTTTAAGAAACAAAAACGTTACCTTAAAGCTCTGAAAATTACCAACCATTACTGTTTTTGACTGACTTAACTCATTCAGGCTATCCTCCCCTGATTCTAAACCATCAGTTAATCTACTCTGCAATCAATTACATAGCCTGGGAGCAATACTGAAGGATTTGGAAGCCTTCCTCCCCCCACCCCATCCCACCAGCACTCAATTTCCCATCCACGGCTCTATTACAATCAACTTAGTAATGAAAAAAAAAAGATGTCAAAATTAATTTCTAATTATATCTAAAATTATAACATATGTCATAATGTCCTTGGATGGCACAAACAGTTAACAACTCAACTACTAGCCTAAAGGTTGGTGGTTCCAACCCACCCAGAGGAGTCTTGGAAAACAGGCCTGTCAATCTGCTTCTGAAAGGTCAAAGTCTTGAAAACCCTATGGATCAGTTCTACTCTAACACACATGACGTCACCATAAGTTGGAATCAACTCAACAGCAACTAACAGCAATGACATATTTTATAGAAACAGTGAAAAACTAGACTCTAAACAAAGATGCCTAGAGACAGAAAGAAGACTGGCTTATCCTGATTGCTACTCAATTCAACTGGTGCTTTACACACACATACAAACAGCCTCTCCTTTCCCATTCTTCTGACTCTAGATCAGTGTTTGCAAACATCTCTTCATAACTGAAAGTTCAAATCTTTAACTGAGAAAGTAGAGTATTCTTCGGGACTGGGGGAAAAAAAAGTCCTGAAATCCCAACGAGATCCCTTTAATTTTGTCCTATTGGACCAGTTTCCAGTTTCAAGCTTTGCTTCTACCATCCCTGGAGCACTACTTTCTTTCCCTCTACCTAATCAGGTTTGTTGACAGCGTATAACTAAAACACAAAAACTTCTATGGAAGTATGTTTGTTGTTCCTTGTATTAATTTACATAAGGGGATAATTTACATAAGGGGATTCTACTGCAATATTAAACTAGAAAAGCAATCACACCCGAGAAATAAAGATGATCATATTTTTACTTGACCTTCGATAACCTAAGGTTCTGTCAAAGATCACTCCATTTTAAAACTGTTTTGACTGGAAATGGATATCAAATAAATTAAAAGTGCAAGCCTCTTAATACATGTCCCAGACCTTGACAGATTAAAAAAGTATATGTTCATATTTTAAAAAAGGGATGCTGATATATACTTTAACATGTCAGTAACATTATGTAGAATTAATACTGCTGAGCTGGTAAACAAGTACACATAGGGATTCAAAATATAAAATGATCCCTGCTGTTGGAGAATTAGTATTTTCTGGATATAAGTAGCTCTAAATATATTTTAAATAGGACATGACAATATTAGCAATGGATCTAAGGGAAAAGTTAAGAAAAAATGATTAAAAAAACACCATTTCCTTTTTTAGGTCAAAATAGGATTGATCACTGTGAAGAATGAGCATTCTTTTTTCATTTGAGGTAAGAAAGGAGATTATTGGGAAGCTGCTGTCTGGAATACAACACTTCACAGTCACACAAAAATCATTTTGAGTACAAAATCAAGTTCAATTTCTCTCATCCAAAAATGGCTCCTCTTTTCTCCATTTCCTATGTTGGTGAACGACAGCAATAGTGGCTCAGTCACTCAAGCCAGTGTGAGAAGATGATGTTAGACTTTCCTTTTTTACTCCCACTTCTAAAGAGTGACCAAGTCAATGGATTCAAGCTACTCAGCCTCTCTCTTAGGCAGACTCTCCTCTTTATTCCTATTTGCCACTGCTTGGAGCAGGCCTTCAATAACACACACGGGGAGTCCTGCCAAGGTCTCCTAACCAGTCACCATCTACTACATTGCCACTATAAAGATCTGATTACAAAACGGAGAGCATCTCTCACAGTAAACATAGAGAATTCCCACTGGATCCCATAGGAACCTTCCCACAGGATCTTCCTAACTTCCTCTAACCCCTCTCTTGCCATATCCCCCAGTGTAACTTACATTCCAGCCATATAGAATTACTTGCCATTTCCCTTTCACTGAATAATCTCCTAACTCTTCGGGGTGGGTTTTTCTAACAATATACTGTACTGAAGAGCAGAAAGCTGATAGGGAAATTAACATTGCTTTCTAATCCCTACAGGTTAATCTGAGCACACTTGAAAATTAGCAACACAGAGCCACAAGTCAAATTTTTCATCCCTTATATTCACAAAGCATTTTAGAGTTCAATATGTATACTTATACACATAATGCCTTTTCCTACTCAAAATAACCCAGCTAAGGTGGTAAGTGTCAAGTGTTGTTATTGCTACCAAATAAAATTGAAAAACTAAGGCTCTGAGAGCAGATATGGGATTCTAACTATCAATGTAATATTTAATAATTGTCTATGGTCTGCCAGGTACTGTGCTAGGCCTGGGAATTCAAAGAGAAATAAAACATGGTCTTTGACTTCCCCAACATGGGTCTCCCTCTTCCATGCTAGTATTACTTCTTCTCTACTTTGTCCAGGCAGGAAAGCACAAGAGACACATCCTGAACGGCATCAAAAATAAAAGATGCACGTTTTCCCAAGGGGTAGCTTCTGGGTATTTCACTGCCCTCAAGGACTTGCTCGCTGGCCTGGGCACCTCCCCTGGTAATCCTGTGGCCAAAGCCTGGTTGACTCGAGATTGTAAAATAAATTCTTTTCTCCCTATAAGTTGTTTTGTGGAAGTTTTTCTCTTTCTCATTCCTTCTGATTGTATGGATTAAAATGAATCATTCCACTGAAATTTCAATCAAGGATCACATCACAAAGCTCAACTGGCTGCAAGAAGCTTTTTTTGTTCTTCTTTGCATTATATTAGGTTTGTATTTGAAGTGAAAAACACTATTCGAATATCAAAATATAAATTAAATGGATTTACCTCATTATCAAATGCTATAAACCCAGAATAGCATCTAGATGAGATCAAGAAAAAAATCAATTCTTAAGGATATCTCTAAGGATTCTTCATAAAAGAATTGTTCTTATTTTGTTAACCTAAGTAAAACAGGGTGTGCTAATGCTAGTATAACATCAATTACAAAAGTATTACATTACCTTTTTAAAAATGTATGAAATATTCCAAATATATGGAATTTTTAAACTACAGCTCATATCATTAACCTGGTTGTTCTCTCTGCACATTCCCTCCTCTTCAACAACTAAAGGTACTCTTCTGTCCACACAAAAACGGGAAAGATTCAAAGACACTGTCATAAATGGTAGAGGAAAACACTTCCTCGTAGAATTGTTTTTCCCATTCCACATGATTAGGTAAGTTTGAGTCTAAGGGAAGGCGAGAGAAGAGGTAAAACACAGGAGGACGATCTATGGGGAGGAGGAAGGGAAGAAAAGCAGGGAGAGACGGAAGGTAACCTAGCAAAGAGGTCATCATGCTTGAGCATGGACAACGGAATTCTTCTTTGATTTGTCATTTAATCATGCTGGCATATTGGACACACTTCCCACTCCACCCCAAAAAGAAGACTGGGGATGGACCCACCCTATGTGGTGGATTTGGCCTGGAAAAAAAAACAACCAAGGAACTGAACTGAACCAAGTAGGTTTTGCTGAGAGCAAAGGCAACAGCAAACATACCACTTAATTTAAAAAAAAAAAAAAAAAGTATAAAAATAAAATCAACACTTGTATAACAATCAACCAGTTTAATAAATTAAACACCATCAATAATTACTGGAGCCCTGGTGGCCCAGTAGTTAAGAGCTACGGCTCCTAACCAAAAGGTTGGCAATTTGAATCCACCAGCCGCTCCTTGGAAACCCTATGGAGCAGTTGTACTCTGTCCTACAGGGTCGCTATGAGCTGGAATCGACTTGACAGCAACAGGTTTTTTTTTTTTTTTAATAATTTATAGAAGCTATGTAATCTCCTTGATCATATCACCTTCCTTCTGTCCCTGTCTTAGCCCCAATTAAGCACTAACCAGATTTTTGCATTTATCATGTCTACGTATTTCACAGCTTCTTTTTAAACCTGCAACACTCCAACTCATCCTCATGGTCTATGATACAGAGCATCATCTGGAAGGCCAACTGGGCAATATGCAATATATGAATATGCTTAGTACACACTGTATATTGATGGAAACTACAATGCAACAGTTTATACATAATTACCTAAAAAGTTTAAAAAGTAGAGCTAAGGTGGAGTCTATAGTCCTGGTTAAAAAAAAAAAAAAAATCACCATAGACATTACCCTCTGAGCTAATCAGTAGGGTCCTGTTTTTCAGCAGTGGTATCCCTGAAGGGAACATTTTCCCCGGTAACAATATTTCTCATTCTGCTCCCAACTGGTGTCATTCGGTGTATTCTTTTTTGGTGGCCTGGAAGCTTCCGCCTCTTACCAGCTCAGCTGCCAACACCAAGTTCTATCTTCAGAACCTGGGCGATATTATCAAAAAATAAAATGATTTCTTCTCAGCAAATCTGTGCACACGAGCATTCAGGGGCTGAATTTCCAGTTTACAGATTATCTAAAACCTTTTGCTCCTTCTTCCCTGCTTTTGGCCATTTCACTCTTCATTAGCATTGCCACTGAAGGGTGGACAGGAAAAATAAAAAGAATCAAAGCAGCAACTTCTGCTATTTATTAACTGTTTATCAACCACAATAAGGATTCGTGTGGACAAAGGGAAAAAAAACTACTTGTCAGTTAGTATTTGAGCTATCTATTGTTTTCAATATTTAATGTCTGTCCTGTTTTCAATTATGCCTATATAATTACCAATCAGCATAAATATGTTTTCCCAACAATACTTATGGCACTTGTAAAGGTAACTTATTTTACTTTAGCTGTCCAATCAATTTTTTCTCTTTTGTTTACTATAGTGTAAAACTGTCGTTTACATCAATGTTTTGTATACCTAGAAAAAAGTACAAATTAGTAATATAACAGAGTAGTATACTATTAACTTCAAAAGTCAAAAAAAAAGGAAATGTAATTTAATTTCTCCATATCAAAGAATGTATGCTTAGTAGAATGGTTTGATACGTGGCATTAAGTTCAGAAAGGACCTCATTAGTTTTATTTATTACAGAATAACTAGATCTTCTTCTCCTTAAATTGACCTTGGAGCATAACTACTGACATCTATGAGAAAAAAAAAAGGAGAGGAGGAGGCAAATGGCAGAGACTCTCTCCCTTCACTCTGACTTTGGCATGACTATATCGACTTTGTAGCCTGTAATTTCAACAAGGTGAATGACTGACCATCAGGAAGCTGAGTGAAGCGATATCTGTTATAAATGAAGACTGTAAGCAGTTACCTCCTTATCCCAGTTCTAATTTTTTCTGAAATAGATGTTTATTTATGGCAACTTTAGGGTACCATAAAGATGACATTTATTGAATTATCACAATCTCCAGTGCTATAGAAGACCAGAGCCATCTGATTTTGAGTCCTGAATTGCTCTACCTTCAGTTCAGCTTCTTAATGTTACAACAACATATCAGAAAGGAGATACCCCTAAAAATACTTAAAGGATAGGATACATGTCTTATTTGAATACGTTTGTATTCAAATGAGTGTTATTTGAGTACCTTTTTATTCAAACAAGCACATAATAAAACAAAACAAAACAAAACCAGTTGCCCAAGAGTCAAATCTGACTATAGTGACCCTATAGAATAGAATAGAACCGTACCATAGGGTTTCCAAGGCTGTAATCTTCATGTAAGCAGGCTTTCCCCCATAAGCGGCTGGTGGGTTCGAACTGCCAACCATTCAGTTAGCAACCAAGCGCTTAACCACTACACCACCAGTGCTCCTCGAGCACAAAACAGGTGCTCAATAAACATTTGCTGAATTAAAAAAAAAGTGTCACATATTATTGTTTGCATGAAACTTAAAAAGTGTATGTTCTGTAAATGGAATGTAAGGATCTAGATCATAATGTCTCAGCTTGAAAATAATGAATTATATAAATGTCCACAACCACCATGACTACAGCCCCAAGTCATAGAGGAGCAATCCACTGCAAGTCTGTGATCAGTCAGCACCAATGCTAATGAGATGTTAAAAACTGAAAAATTAAGACATTAACAAGAAATTTATAAGCATTCTTATAAAAGCCATGCCTTCATGGGACCATCCCCAGAGCAGCCGGAATTCCTAAAGACAGAATTCACCAGCTTTTTGTTATTGCCAATCATAGATGCAACTAACACGAAGATCTGAATTCTGAAGAGAAAGATAGTAGTTCCCAGTACATGACTAACGCAATTTTGTCTGTTGTCAGATTGTGGAGATTATCAGCAGAAGCAATCAGTCTTCTAGGTTTTAATTCACCTTAAAGCTACATGTAACAGAGAAATAAAGCTGACCCTCTTGTCCCACTACAGCTCCTAATATATTACCTGGTCTTTGGTTTTTAAGATAATAAACCAGTCTAAAATGTGGTGTTGTGGGACATGACATTATGATGATGTTGAGAGTAAGTATATTAAGCACTTTACCAATTTTAGATACTCATCCCAATTTAAGTTTGGGTTTCAACTGGCTTACTGTTTCCTTCGAATGAGTACATTATTTTACCACACAAGGAAGTTATGGACTAGCATCTTGAAAATATCTTTTTATAGTCTGTATTTCATTAATTGAAAATTTCTCACTGATGTTCTGTACTTCATTAATTATTTTCCTCGGCTCCAGCCATAACAGTTTACTTTTTTTTGTCTTTCATTGATGTTCCCAAACCCCATGTCTCCTATCCCTTCGCTGTTCCTGCTGTTCTGAATCTCATGTTTACACATCAATTAACAGAGGTAATGAAGTGGAGACAATCATGCGATGTTCATGTCCCATTGCTTCCACAAGACAAAATGTGTTTTCATAGGTAGTAGTACTGGAAATGGTAAACAACACAGCAAAATACGCCTTGCCTGTATCACAATGTTTAATACTGATATTTTAGCTGCAAAATCAATGCAATCTGCATACTTTTGTATATGTTAACAAGAGACCAATGAAGGAACTAAGATTTATTTTCAAAAGACAGGATTCTGAGGTTGCAGATTTTAGAATATTTCTCTTCTATATTTTCACCTATGACTGAAGATCTCTCAGATATACCATAGCACAAATAGAAGCAAAAGTTCCATGAAAATAAATATAATTTAAAAGTATCCTTTAAAATTAACAGCATATGAATTTTTTATTTAATTTCTATGCTGCAATGATATGCTGTCTTATAAAATAACTACACTCTTTTAAAAACTGTTTCCAAAATTATTTTTAAAGCAATGAAAATGCATTACAGAATTTACTTAGAGGAAATCTATAATAAATTCAAATGTATCTATTACAGCAAGAGAATTTTATCCTGTTTTAATGTCATTTATCAGGTAAGAATATCAAGTGTTCTTAAAGTTAGTTTATTACTAAGACACTAGTAATTCTATTTGTAATGGTATATCTACACTTCTTAAAGTGTAATCCACTCATAATTTCAGAAAAGAAATTCTTATCTAAATTTGAGTGTTAATCTGGGAAATTAGCTGAAGCAAAAATGCAGAACACAACTAATAGAATATGACTCAGAGAGGACATCTAAGCTTCTCTGTTTGCTTTGGCCCATTTTCACTCAATCCAGCATTACAAAAATACAAGTTTCCTTGTTTTCAAACACTTGCTATCCAGATTTGGGAATCAAATAGGTTTGAATAAAAAGGAATATTTTATTTTAAATCCTCTTATTGAAGTTTCTTTCATGATTGAACCTTTAAAAAATACTATACGTAATCCCAACTGCTGTCTCCTTTACAGCAAATTTCAGTTTTCTACATTTATTGCCCCTTCTTCCTCCTACCCCATTAAATTGTTGTATCTTCTCCTGTCGGTATTTTGTCCACCCGAGTTCACTGGAAGTATTTTTATCAATCATCTTTGTCACCCATGTTTCCAAACCCAGCAGTCAAGTCTCAATTTTCATCCCCATAATTTGACAAGGTTTCTAACTTCCTCACTTACTTTCCTCGTTTTCCAGAACACTACACACTCCTGTTTATTCTTGTAACTCTCAGGCCTCTTATCTTTACTTTCTCCTGGATCCTTTTACCCTCCCTGACCTCTAAATGTTGGAATGTCTGATGGAGTAGTCCTTGGAGCTCTCCTCTCTCCTCCTCTCTTAATACCTAAGCAAACTATCCACTCCCATTGCTTTAAAGATCACTTCTACGACAACGAATAATAAAAGTATAGCTCTGATCTCAAACTCTCCCCTAAATTTCAGACTCATATAATCAACTGTCAACTTAAATTCTCAAATTTGATGTTTAACAGGAATACTAAATTTAATAAATGCAACATTTGATTTCTATCTAAAACTTGCTCACTGTCTTGTGTTTCCAATTTTAGTTATTGTAAGGGTTGAGATCAAGGGTGTGACATGAAACGGTCTATATTTTACAAAGATAAACTTCTTTCCTTGGGTGGATTCGATGGTGCTAAGAGTAGAAACCAGGAGATTATCTGACACTAATGAATAGGACTAAACTGGTAGCTAAACTAGGTGCGTCCATCCAGAGTCACCTCAGAAGAAAGGCCTGGTGATCTTCTTCCCAAAAAAGCTCACAGTCTTGAAAAACCCATGGAGCACAGTTCTACTGTGACACTCAGGAGTCACCATGAGTCAGAATGCACCTGACTGAAACTGGTTTGAGCCCTCTGTCTGGAATGCTCTTTCACCGTATATCCACTTTTGAATAAAGTCTCTGCCCCAATGGACACCTCCTCAGAGAGGTCTTCCCATACCACTCTATCTAAAATAGCATTGCCTTCCATTCCTTTGGAGCCCTGGTGGTGCAGTGGTTAAGAGTTCAGCTGTTAACCAAAAGGTTGACAGTTCAAATCCACTAGCCACTCCCCGGAAACCGTATGAGGCAGTTCTATGCTGTCCTAGAGGGTCAGGATGAGTCAGAAATGACTCGATGGCAATAAATTTGGTTTTTATTTATCTGTTTTATTTTCCTTCACAGCATTTGTAACTGTCTGATATTGTATTAGGAGTCTCAGGTACTCCGAAAGGTCAAGTGCTCAACTGCTAACCAAAAGGTTGTTAGTTCAAGACCAACCAGAGATGCCTCAGAAGAAAGCCTTGGTGATGTACTTCCAAAATATCACAGCCATTGAAAGCCCTACGGAGCAGAGTTCTACTCTGACACACGTGGGATCACCATGAATTGAAACTGACTCAATGGCAACTGGTTTGGTTTGTTTTGTTTTTTGACATTAGATTATATATCTACTTTTTTGTCTGGTTGCTTCCTCACGAGAGCATAAACCAAAACCCAAACCTGTTGCAATCAAGTCAATTCCAACTCACAGTGACCCTATAAGGACAGCGCAGAACTGCCCCATAGTGTTTCCAAGGACCGCGTGGTGGATTGCCAACCTTCTGATTAGCAGTTGTAGTACTTAACCACTACGCAACCAAGGTTTCCCATAAGAGCATATGTTCCTTAAATACAAAGACATGACTTGCTTCTTCAAAACATTACTTCCAGGGCCTAAAAACACTACATCATACAGAGCAGGTTCAGAAAAAACGTTTGTTGAATGAAAGCACACTTTCCCAATTAGCACACATGCACTGAATTTTGGTACTAATGCCTATCTAATCCTGTAATTTCAAGAATTTTAAGATTCTAGAATTAAAATAATTTTGATAATAAAGCTGTCATGGATTGAATTGTGTCCCCCCAAAAATGTGTGTAGCAACTTGGCTAGGTCATGATTCCCAGTATTGTATGACTGTGTTATCTGATGCGATTTCCTTACGTGTTGTAAACTCTACCATTATGATGAGATTATATGTGATCTCCTCATGTGTTGTAAATTCTATCACTGTGATGAAGTTATACTGATGAGGTTGACAAGATTAGTGTCTAAATGCAATCTCTTTTGAGATATAAAAGGGAGAAGCAATGGGAACCTCACCAAGAAAGCAGTGCTGGGAGCAGAGCGCGTCCTTTGGACCTGAGGTTCCTGCACAGAGAAGCTCCCAAAGGAAGACTGATGACATGGACTTTCCTCCAGAGCCAACAGAGAAAGTGTTCCCCTGGAGCTGATGCCCTGAATTTGGACTTGTAGCCTACTGAACTGTGAGAGAAGAAACTTCCCTTTGTAAAAACCATTCACTTGTGGTATTTGTCGGAGCAGCACTAGATGACTGAGACAGAATTTGGTACCGGGAGTGGGGTGCTACTCTAACACATACCTAAAATGTGGAAACAGTTTTGAAACTGTGAATGAATAGAGGTGCAGCAGCAGCAGAGGACCAGCAGTGGGAGAGAACCTGCAGCAGCAGAGAAGGGGCAGCGACAGAGAACCAGCAGCAGCAGAACCAGGAAACCAGTGCAAGACAGCGCTGGAGCCGACCCATGGAGCGAGAGAGCTGAGTGCCTGTGCGCCGGAGGCTTCCTGGTGGAGTGGGGTGCCTTCAGGAACTTATCGGTGGAGTTAGGTTTGCTGACCCACAGAGCAAGGGAGCTGACTGCCTGTGTGCAGGAGGCTTCCTGGTGGAGTGGGGTGCCTCCAGACATTTAATCAGTGGAGCTACCCAGCTTTGGAACACTTGCCCCAGTAGGGCAGATGCGGGCATGAGACAGGAGGGCCAAGAGGCCACAGGAAGCAGAAGCTGAAGACACAAGGAACACAAGAAGCCGAGCTGCCTCAGTCTCAAAAGGTATGGCCGAGACCTCTGAGGTTTCAAAGGGTGGAGCTATGGCCCCTGGTGTTTCTAACGGTGCTGTCACTCGGAAGGACTGGGAGAATGGAACGCCTAAAGCCGAGGGAGCAGAGTTGCCATTCCAGTAGGCCTGGAAGGCGGAGCTGAAGTCCAGGGCTGAGGGGCCTCCACTCAGAATCCGGAGACTGTGGCCAATACCTAGAGTCTGGAGGGCAGGGCTATTGTGTAGGTTGTCTCAGAGAACAGAATATTACTTTCAAAGCCTTAAGGGGTAATGTAATGTGTTCTGCTGACTTGCTTGGTGCCTGTTATCACTTCTTTTCCTCCAGTTTCTCCCATTTGTAATGGAAATGTCTAGCTTGGGCTGTTCTGCCATTGTACCTTTGGAAGCAGATAACTTGTATTCTAGATTTCACAGATAAAGAGGAATTTTTGGATTTTGGACTTGGAGTTAAGACTTTTGCTGTGATATGATGAGATGAATATGTTTTGCATGTTCCAAGGATGTGATTTTTTGTGGGCCAAAGGATGGAATGTCATGGATTGAATTGTGTCCAACCAAAAATGTGTGTAGCAACTTGACTAGGTCATGATTCCCAGTATTGTATGATTGTGTTATCTGATGGGATTTCCTTATGTGTTGTAAACTCTACCGCTATGATGAGATTATATGTGATCTCTTCATGTGTTGTAAATTCTATCACTGTGATGAGGTTTCACTGATGAGGTTGACAAGATTAGTGTCTTAATGCAATCTCTTTTGAGATATAAAAGAGAGAAGCGAGCAGAGATACATGGGAACCTCATACCACCAAGAAAGCAGTGCTGGGAGCAGAGCGTGTCCTTTG